>NC_090923.1:772750534-773065087 GCF_040938575.1 Ambystoma mexicanum | reverse complement strand
TTATCCTTCCGATTCTCAATAATGCCTCAGCATCCTGCACTGACCCTACAGTCTTAGTTGATACCTTTAACCAAACTGTACTAAACGCTCTAAATATCATAGCCCCTATGAAACTCCGCAAATCTAAACACCACGCTCATCTCAGCTTGTGGTTTACTTCCCTTTTGAGAGAACTACGCAAAGCCAAAAGAAATGCAGAGGCTTACTGGAAAAGACTTCCCTCTGATGTCAACAAAATCTCCCTCTTGGCAGCTTCTGCCAACTACAAAGAGGCAATATTTTCAGTAAAAATAGACTCATATAACAAGCAGATACTGCTGGCAGAATCAAACACCGAAGAATTGATTCTCAAAGAACTTGAATCTCCTATTACTCCCGCAGACAAATGCAATAACGACTCCACATGGTGCATGAATATCCAAAAAGCGCTATTTGACAAAATCTCTACCCTTCAAAATAAAATCAGTGTAAAATAAAGTAGCTTACACAAGGACATACTACCGTCCGCCGCCACCATAAGCACAACCAACTTGTCTACACACTCTCTCAAACCCTTCAGCTTCTTACCCCTTTCCATCGAGGAAGTGGAAAACATTTTTAAAAAACTCAAACCTTCGAATTGCCAGGGTAACTCATGCCCCGCCCCTATCATCAAGGAGTCGGCTCATGACTTAGCACCCTTCATCACTTCCTTCATAAATGCCTCGTTCAAATCAGGAACTGTTCCAGACAACCTCACGGATGTGTGGGTCATGCCACTTATCAAAAAAACATCACTTGATCCCAGTAACTGTCACAACCATAGCCCCTGGCCTCGGATCTCAGGGTCTCTGGCCCTCACCACAGTGTTCCTGCAAGGCCCCAAGGGCCCAATCATGCCCCTCTCAGCTGTCCTGGAGCCTCATATGGCAGGTGGAGTTTCCATTGGGGAATTGACCAACATGGATGCCCCCACAAGGTTCGACGTGAAACTGCACCATGCAGTTTAGCATCTAGGGCGTGGTCCGCCCTGGAGGCACCTGGGATATCTGCTGGCTATTTAAGCCACACCCGGGGATATCTGCTGGCTATTTAAGCCACGCCCGAGCTGAGGCACGCGCTTCAAGTTGTTCTGCACTCGCAGCATGACGTTCACCGAGACCTGCTCGCAGCATCCTTGTCCTGCTTCTTCAAGGGGAGAAGAAGAAGAACGCCATTATTCCTCCTTACCTGTTCAGCAACCAGCTCCTCAATCGCTCTGGAGTGTTCTCAGGAGCTCATCCTCACCCGCAAGCAACATCCTAGGGACTAGACAAAAAGAAGAGGACAATTAGTAAGTGTTTGTCTTCCGATTCCGTCGCCTTTAAGACTCACGCTTACTTACCAAGGCTCTCCTGGAATTCGACAATGGTCCGGACATCTTCCACGCTACGTTCCATTTCCATCCAGCCACATTTCTTCCAGGAACATCTCGGCAACCTGAAAAGAAGAATAGCACAGGTTAGCCCGATTCAAAAGATGCTCATAGCGCCGCGCTTCGCGCATTCCTTTACCTTCTCAAGCACCGCCCTCTCCATCAGCTCAACGTTTTCCTCATCCCTTTTGCACTTAGGAGAGAAGGAGGAGGTTACCAGGACAATCACTAGTACAGACACATACTCTTTAAGAACTAAAGACTTACCTCAAAAGTGGAATCGCAGCAGGACTGGACTCCCGGGTCCACGCCAGTGAAGTAACTTGGCCGTAAGGTGCCCAGCCCCAACATGCAGCTGCACAGAACAGCAGGACGGAGAGCTCACCTTATCAAATTACAAGGTGAGGAAGGCTCTAAGGGGATTACTAGGGGGGCACTTGGGAGGCGGGCCCTGAGAGAAGGTGATTGTGGCTAAAACTGAACTCCTGTCTTCCAGAATAGTCCCACGGCAGTGCACGTCCCCGGGGGAGGTGAATCCAACTCAGAAGGGATCCAGCTGAGTCGGGTGGCATCCCTGTGGATACAAGGTGAGCGTTACAGAACGCGAAGCCCAAAAATTATAATCCACCCGGGCGCCTAGCATGGAAACCTCGGAAACAAACCAGTTGGCTCAGTTGTTGGGGCAGTTACGCGCAGAGGTACATTCAGTCCGACAAGAAACCAACGCCTTGCAGAGAGAACTAATTGTGGCCAATGAACGAACTGATGACCTTGGCAGACAACTCCTTCAATCACAGGCCGGACAAACCTGTTGCCTGGAATTAGCCCATCAATACCAGCCCCACGAGTAATCCGGTGCAAATCAACCTACCTGGGGCAGTTCCACTAGCTCCACCGGAGCATTTCTCAAGGGATCCTCAAAGATATGCGACCTTTATGAATCAGTGTTGCCTCCACTTTTTGTGCAGACCTGGGGCGTTTCCCAATGACCAGTCGCGAGTGGCCTTCGCTTTGTCCTACTTGAGTGGTAGTGCAGCAGACTGGTCGGTGCCGTTCATTAGCCGGGATGATCTGCTGCTACACGATTTTGGGGGCTTTCAACAGGAGCTGGAAAAACACT
This sequence comes from Ambystoma mexicanum, assembly GCF_040938575.1. Classification (NCBI taxonomy): domain Eukaryota; kingdom Metazoa; phylum Chordata; class Amphibia; order Caudata; family Ambystomatidae; genus Ambystoma; species Ambystoma mexicanum. The sequence continues at coordinate 773,062,574 of NC_090923.1, read as the reverse complement.
TTGCCTGTTGCTCTCATGGACAGGCCTTGGACAACAAACTTCTGTCCCTCCGTCAAGGAAACCAAGATCTGTTGACATACATATCCATCTTTAATAGGCTGGTGGTTATAGCAGGATGGCCAGAGAACAAAAGAACCACCTTTTTCCACCGGGGCTTGCGAAGGGAGTTGACGGATGTACTGGCCCAAGTAGTGGACCCACCCAAGGACTGTGCTGAGTTCATTAACCTGGTAGTACAACTAGACCATTGGTTGCAAGATCAGAGAACAGATCGAAGTAAACCGGATGAACGCCCCATGTTCGTGCGCCCCAAAGATCATGCTCAGCGGGGAACAGAAAGTTCCGTAGAACCAATGCAACTAGGAGGAGTTAAACCCCCTTTAACCAAAGCAGAACGGGACAAGAGTAGAGAACAGCAGTTATGCCTGTACTGCGGAAAGGCAGGCCATTTCTTCAAGGAGTGTCCAGTAGAACCACCAAGAAGAACATTGAGAGCCACAGACAAGGAGACACCAAGTGAGGAGTCGGAAAACTACCAAGCCCGGCAATTGTAGGGGTCCAATTTTCGAGCAAAGAAATCCAATTACAGACCTCCCATTTTGCTTTTCCCGTGATCCTGATCACCCATCAACAGCCATCAAAGATGCATTCGTTAGAAGCTTACATTGATAGCGGAGCTGTGGGGAATTACATGGACCCGGATCTTGCAGCAAAGATGGGGCTCCCACTCTGCTCCAAGCCCACCACAGAAACTGTAACCACGGTAGATGGCACCAGAATCACCTCCAGTGCCATGTCCGAATGTACCACTGAACTCACCCTTATGTCAAGATGGCTATCGAGAATCCATCACTTTTGACCTCATCAAAGCACTGCATTTCCGATTAATACTAGGGATGCCGTGGCTGGTTGCACATAACCCACGGATCAACTGGCGAGCCCAAGAGTTGGTCTTCTCCCATGGCTGCACACTTACCTGCTATCCCAAAGGAAGGAAGGGTAAACATGCCGGCTCATCCGTTCAGGAAAGTCTGATTAGTGTCTTAGGTGTGGTTGCTACCTTACCAACTCAATACCAGGGCTTTCAAGATGTGTTCCAAAAAGAACAAGCAAATACTTTGCTGCCCCACAGGCCCTATGATTGCCAGATCGATCTGATACCGGGTGCCCGAATTCCTTGTGGCCGTATCTACGCACTCACGGAACCTGAGAACCAACATTTAAAGACATATATGAAACAATAGCTGGCCAACGGTTTCATCCGTCCCTCAAAGTTATCAGCAGCGTCTCCCTTATTCTTCGTGCCAAAGAAGGAAGGAGAATTGAGGACCTGCATCGACTACCACGCATTGAACCAAGTCACCGTCAAGAATCGCTACCCCCTACTCCTGATGCCGGAATTGCTAGACCAAGTCGAAGATGCCCAGATCTACATGAAATTGGATCTTAGAGGGGCCTACCATCTTGTGCGCATTAAAAAGGGGGATGAGTGGAAAACGGCGTTCCGTACCAAATATGGCTTATATGAATATCAAGTGATGCCGTTCGGCCTGTGCAATGCCCCGGCTGCCTTCCAATATTTCATGAACGATGTTCTGAGAGAGCTGATTGACATCTGCGCCTTAGTCTACATAGATGACATCCTGGTATATTCAGCCTCAGAGCACGATCATGTTAAGCATGTACGGACTGTCCTTACCAAGCTCCGTCAACATCATCTATCTCTACGCCAAGCTTGAGAAATGCTCATTCCACGTTACAGAAGTAGAGTTCCTGGGTTTTATCCTCACTCCAACAGGAATACGAATGGATATGCACAAGGTTGATGCTGTCCTCAATTAGCCAGCCCCAAGCTCATTCAAGGGAGTCCAGAGCATGCTAGGTTTCGCAAACGTTTACCGCCGATTCATCCCAGGGTTCTCCCAAATAGTACACACGATCATTTCGCTGTTAAGGAAGTGCAACAAAACATTCCAAGGGACAGAGGAGGCCGAAAAAGCCTTTCAAGAACTCAAGGCGAAATTCACAACCGCTCCAATCTTACGACATCCGCGCCCAGACCTTCTGTATGTGGTGGAGACAGACGCTTCCAGTATGGCGATGGGTGCTGTACTATCACTAAGGGACCCTCAGACCGGCCAGTTACATCCTGTGGCCTTCTGGACACGTAAATTCTCACCACCTGAGCTCAACTACGCCATCACTGATAAGGAGCTGCTGGCCATAAAATCTGCCTTCAAGGCCTGGCAACACTATCTGCTGGGAGCCAGATACACCATCACTGTGATAACGGACCACCGAAATCTGCAAAACCTGAGGAGTGCAAAGGCTCAATCCTCTCGACAACTATGCTGGGCCCTTTTCTTCACAGAGTATGACTATGTGATCACATACCGGCAAGGAGTCAAAAATGGCAAAGCTGATGCCCTTTCATGCATGGGCACGGATGAGTTGGTGTATATGTGACAAGTATTGACTCAGGAGCAACTACAAGAATGGGATTCGAGAGCCGAACACTATAGCGTCAAGGACCATTTACCTTACTACAGAAATCGGCTATTCGTGCCTATAAAAGAACTTCAAGAACAGGTTATCTCGGTTATCTCGGAGTACCACGACTCTCTCATGGAAGGCCACCCAGGAATTGCTAAAACCCTGGCCAAGGTGAAATGAAATAACTGGTGGCCAACATGGCGCAAAGACGTTATTCAATTCATCACCTTTTGCGGTATCTGTGCTCAAAATAAATAGTCAAAGCAAAGACCTGCTGGGCTCCTGCAACCACTGGACATCCCGCAGGCTCTGTGGCACATGTTGTCACTTGACTTCACCACCGATCTCCCTTCCTGTCTAGGTTACAACACCATCATGGTGATCGTAGACCTTTTCTCCAAGATGGCCCATTTCTTTCCATTTAAAGGTTTACCAAACACATCTGGTCTAGGTAAAACCTTCCTTGAACACGTGGTATGGTTGCACAGGTTCCCATCAGTCTTGATCTCAGATAGGGGTACCCAATTTGTGTCTAATTTCTAGAGGAAGTGTTGCTTGATGGCCCAAATAGACATTTGATTATCCACTAGCCATCACCCCCTAACGGATGGTCAAACTGAGAGAACGAACCAGATGCTCTAGCAATACTTGTGCTGCATGCTTCATCAAGTGGAAGGGAATGGGAAAGATTTATTGTGGATCGCTGATTATGCCTATAACAATTCACTACACAGCAGTACCGGGCTGACTCCATTCTTTACTTTGTATGGCAGACACCCGCACACGTAAGAACTGGACATTCCTACGACTCTGGAAATGCCAGCCATCAAGAACCTACACGCGACCATTTCACAAGTGTTCACGGGAGCCATTGAACATCTGTGCCAAGCCAAAGTTCGCCAGAAGAAATACGCGGACCAGCATTGCGAAAAGGCCTTCAACTTCCAAATAAGCATGTGCCTCTAAAGAGAACCCGGACATTCTGCCCACGGTTTTTAGGGCCGTTTCCCATCGAGTCCATCATAAACCCTGCCGCTGTAAAGCTGACCTTGCCAACCAACATGTGGATACACCCGGTGATTCATGTATCTCTTCTGGAACTCAATTAACTACCCCACCAGGACCTGTAATAATTCATGGGGAGCCAGAATTTGAAGTAAAGGGCATCCTTGATTCAATGTATGCCAAAACAAAACTTTATTATCTAGTAGACTGGAAAGGATATGGCCCGCAGGACAGAACATGGGAGCCCAGTGACTGCATTCATGCCCCATTTCTGATACAATGCTTCCATCAGGAGTATCCCACCAAGCTGCAACCAGACAGAAGGACCACTTTGAGAGGGCCCTTAGGGGGGAGTGCTGTCACGACCATAGCCCCTGGCCTTTGGATCCTTGCTCACTGTGCTCAGAGAGGCAGAACTTCACCTCACTGATGAGGCCCAACAAGGCTGAAACACATGTATTGGGTTGCTGTTGGTACTCTTGTTCAGAGAGGAATTGCCATAGCATTTCGGTGCAGGACTGCCCATGTGGGTGGGACAAAGACTGATGCGCAAATTAATATTTCCCATCTGTGAAAGGTACAGTGAGCAAAAAAGTGTGTGCTGCAAACGCTCATCTCAGAACAGGTTATCATGCCATGTTCTTTCTGGAGAGGAGCGCCTGCTACCTTTTTTGAAATATTTGCAAGGAACTTGGGGTTGGTCACCCTGAGTTACCTGGGGGCAACCAGACGTGGACTCCCTGCTCACTGTGCTCAGAGAGGCACAGCTTCACCTCACTGATGAGGCCCAACAAGGCTGAAAGACGTGTATGGGGTTGCTGTTGGTACTCTTGTTCAGAGAGGAATTGGTGCTGACTGCCCATGTTGGCGGGACAAAGACTGATGTGCAAATTGATATTTCCCATCTGTGTGCTGCAAATTCTCTTCTCAGAACAGGTTATCATGCCATGTTCTTTCTGGAGAGGAGCACCGGCTACTTTTTTTAAAATAGGTTTGACAACGATTCTGCAGTTTTTCCAAGAGCATAAAGCACGACCATGCAGGAGGGGAGACAGGGGAGAAATGATAGGTGATCTTAAGGCATGGTACAATCCGATTGTGCAAGTGAACAGCAAGAAACAGGATAGGGAAAGAGAAGGAACGGGTGGAACAAGTGTGACCGGTTAGTCAGAGTGCTGGTAAGTGGTGGAAGAAGTTGTTTTCATGGGTCATAGACCAAGTGCAATAGCAGAGGGGAAATGCAGGCTCTGAGGCAAGCGCTGGATGACTGGCGAGGGAGCGAGGGACCTTTTAGACTCTGAGTTATGCCCGGTGGCCAGTCTGCATGCTGTGTGAAAGGGGAGGGGGAGCAGAGAGAGGGGATTAGCAGGGCAGAGAGAGAGAAGGAAGAAGAGAAGAGGAATGTCTTGAGGAATTTCCACCACTTAAGGAGATCAGGCTCAAGATGGAGGGCGGCAGGGAGGCTGTTCCAGAGAGAGGCCCCTGCTGAGGATAAAGATTTCCCTCCAAATCTCTGCTTAGAGTACCGGCTCACTCGCAGAAGGTTGGAGGTAGATGAGTGGAGGGTTCGGGAGGGACAGTTTTTGGGAAAGCACTGATGCAGATGGGTGGGTCCTAGGTCCCAGAAAGCCTTGAGGACAAGGCAAAGGGTCTTGAACTTTATCTTTGTAGCCATGGGGAGCCAGTAGAAGGATTTCAGCGCCAGAGAGATGTCTTCCTAGCCTTGAGGCCAAGCATATGTCTTGTGTTTCTGTTCTAGATGAAGTGCAAAGTGTGCAGAGAAAAGGCAGGGAAGTTGAGAAGGCCCTATCAGGCCACGGTCCACCAGGCCCTCGCCCCTATGCCGTTGGATGTAGATACACATCTAGTCCTTGCAGTGACCATTCCGGGACACCCACCATAGATGTAATCCTATGCACCAATGTATTCAACCCAAAAATAGCACGTCCCTCTGTATCATGAGGCATCAGGTAGATTAATCCTGCAGAGGGAGGCCCTTGGGAAGAGAGCCACACATTGTATGGACCCCTAGAGCAAGGGTTGACATGCTAATATATTTGTCACTGACGTGAAAGTACCCCCATTCATGCAATGATTTTTATGTTTGCCATCATTCTTATGCAATAAGTTCCTGTTGTTTAGCTTAGTTAGACTGCATTTGTAGCACCTCTCTTGGCTGACCTTCACCTCGACGATGGGCTCAGCTGGCCATGTGCACTGCAACTGATGAAGAGACAGCAACCAATGGGACCGAGGCATCCGATATGGAGCTGGGATTAGTATATGCACCCAGCCAATCGATTCTGTTAGTTTGTTACTTGTATGTGATATCAGCTCATGATGCTTGGTGCCTTTTTAATGTGCTGCCTGTGTATATGTTGTCAGAGCGCTCTTTGGGCCACTGAGTTCTTTGCTAGCATTCATCTCATATAAATTTGGTTTACCTGCAATTACTCTCCTGGTCTCATTTCCTTGCAGGGTGTTTGTAATATTTGGTCTCGGATATTACATGCATTTTTGGGTGTGTGCCTTCATTTGGTGACCCCTCTTGGGTGATATTCCTTAAGACCCCGTTCTTGCTGCGAGATCCAGGTCTTCCCCGGAAGGGCCAGCCCCACCTACTGCTGACCAGTCCCCAAACAAAATGCATATGCGGAAGAGAATGTTTTTGTTGGTCCCGGCTTTGCGAATACCCCACTGCTTGCCTGAGCCGGGTGTGGTCACGAGGGGGAGGCTCAGGTATTGTGGATAGACCGTGAATGGAGGCTCTTGGAAGAAAGGGCGTGTTGTTGACTTATTTGTTGGTTTGTCCTGAAGAAAATGGTCAATGGTTTATGTTCCATGTGTCTGTTTTGAAAACGTACAAGTAATGTTTTGAAGTGAAGAGCATTAGGGTCTTGTTGTTCATAAACAGAGATTAAAATCTGAGCATAGTTAGAGGTAAAGGGAAAAAGAAAAAAGCTGTCTTTCGGAAATCGTGAGGAAGAATATCCCACTATTAGATATTTGTAAGCACCTCCCTTTGTACAGTGATAGGATAAAAAAGTACCACGCTCAATGGATAGCAGAAAGGAAGGGGGAGGGATCACCTCATGCCGGGCCAGAAGAAGGGTCTTTTGAAAAGAGAATATTAGACATTGTGGCAACTTACTTAATGGTGAAATACAAGGGAAAACAACTCCAGAATAGACGGGAGGTGTTATATCTTTGGAAGATGCTCCAGGATACACTGATTATGCCTAGTAAAGGAAAGGAAGGGGGAGCGAGTGCAGAGATAAAGGAGGGTGCGGAGAGAGTAGAAAAAGGGAATGAAGAATGCAAGAAAATATACCCGTTGCTCACGAGACCCGCAGAGGGATACTCAGACCCAGCTTATTTACCAGGAGGAAGCACGCCAACCACACCTGGCACAGCACCCCCATCTTCTTATGACCATCCACTCTAGATCTAGAAGTAGCATTAACATCAACCCAGACAGAATAAGCATGATTAAGAGCAATATGTAAAACAATTCAACCCTCTGGGGGAGAGCTCCCACCACCCTTAAAAAGCTCCTCTCTCATACCAGAAGATGAATGTAAATCAAGGGACATTCTCTTTAGAATAGACAGTGCCCCTATATGAACAGTGCGAGTGGAAAGAGAGAGGGGGATAGAAAGTGTAGGTTATGATACAGTGGCTTCAGTAAGGGACGAAGAATGTTGGAGGGATTTTGAAGAATCTGAGGAGGAGGCTGTAGGGGGAAAACAGCAAGTGCAATGGACAACACCACGGGTGATTGAGGAAGAAGAGGGATGGGAAAACAGACTCCGGACAGGATAGGGAGAGCTGCACTAGCAAACCGCAAAATGTTTACATAGCGTATATTGATTCAACACGCACGTATTCTATGTTATCCACATGACTTTACAATACTTACTGTTTCTAAATAAACAATTCTTGACACTGTTGATGCCTTCAACGTTGTCTCCATCTATGCTTAGACTTGGCAGTTTTAGCACTAGCATTAGCAATTGTAACTATTTCCTTCTATTTGACCAATCCGTTGACAATGTTATTTTTATGCTGACTCTATTTCTATGCCTAGTCGTACTAGCTTTACTTAGTGTCTCACTCTAGCATCAGCATTAGCAATTGTAACCTTTTTCTTATATTTTACCAATCTATTAACAATGTCGATGCCAGTCGTGTTGATTCCACCCATGCCTAGTCTTGACATGTTTACATAGCCTGATAGCCTGTCACCTTAGCATTAGTGACCTCATTGCTGGATTCCCCTTGCTTTGTACCTTGTGTCACTAACTGAACTCCTCATGGCCGCAAATCGTGCCTTGTTTGGGGGTTAATCAATTACCTTCAGCACTGCCATACTGGCTTACCGGCACCCTAAAGCCAGATTCACCGTAGCCATCCCTAAAACCCCATAGCGCCACCTTACAATGCACTCATGCTCATCATCTTGCTTCATAATGCTCCTGTGCATAACCTTTCAAGTGATCAGACCTGCTGCCTAGCTTAATATATTCCACCCTCATTTCTCATCTGAATCAGCTATTGATCTTGTGAGCATCCACAACATCGTGGTCACCATGATCTGCATTAACTCTTACCTAGACTCACCAGCACTATGGTTGGAACACTTTGCCACCAAACCCACCCCCAACCATCCTTGCAATCTCCACCTCAGAAACCTGGGTTCTAGATTCAACCACCAAAACATATCAACCTACTAATAATAACTCCTACACACACCAGGGCCCCCACACTATTAAACCTAATTCTTCATGATTCACCACAGCCATCCCTAATGTAGCCGTAAATCCGATCACCACTAGTACCATCAACACTAAAAGCACATCAGTTTAAGGAGCCCTTGTTAACAAAAGGTCCCTCCCAGCGCATGCACTCGATATTGCTGACCTTATTGAAACCCAAGATCTGGACTTCCTAGAAATTACGGAAACCTGGCTGCATGCTGCAGCCGGACCCTCACTCTCCTTGGCTATCCCCAATGACTACGACATCATTAGATGTGACAGACACTCTACACAGTTAAAGGCGAAGGCGTTGCCTTCATATTTAAAAAATCCCTTGAATTTAGACCCATCCCAAACCAGCAGATCCCCTCAGCGGAACAACTCTCAGTCAAAATACCCATATCACCTAATCAAACGGCCACCTTGCACCTTATTTATGGGCCAGCAGGCCCCAGCTTTGCATTCACAGAAAATATCACTTCCCTTCTAGCAGCAAACACCAAAACTAACTCTCAAATTATAATACTTGGAGACCTTAATCTGGGCTTCCAAGACCCTAATGACCTCAAAGCGCTCGACCTATCCAACACACTCACTGACCTAGGATTCTCTCATCACATACTTCAACCTACACATATTAAAAGAATGACTCTTGATTGGCTTGCTCCCTTCAATTGTAATATCACCAATATCTCTAATACACCTTGTGACTGTCAGACCACCATAATATAACCTTGAACATTAAATCCAACACTCACTTCCCCAAAGAAAACATTGCTCCCGCCATCAGTACCAGAAACAAGAAGGACATTACTAGAGAGAAACTCCTCCCTCTTATCCTTCCGATTCTCAATAATGCCTCAGCATCCTGCACTGACCCTACAGTCTTAGTTGATACCTTTAACCAAACTATACTAAACGTTCTAAATATCATAGCCCCTATGAAACTCCGCAAATCTAAACACCACGCTCATCTCAGCTTGTGGTTTACTTCCCTTTTGAGAGAACTACGCAAAGCCAAAAGAAATGCAGAGGCTTACTGGAAAAGACTTCCCTCTGATGTCAACAAAATCTCCCTCTTGACAGCTTCTGCCAACTACAAAGAGGCAATATTTTCAGTAAAAATAGACTCATATAACAAGCAGATACTGCTGGCAGAATCAAACACCGAAGAATTGATTCTCAAAGAACTTGAATCTCCTATTACTCCCGCAGACAAATGCAATAACGACTCCACATGGTGCATGAATATCCAAAAAGCGCTATTTGACAAAATCTCTACCCTTCAAAATAAAAACAATGTAAAATAAAGATGCTTACACAAGGACATACTACCGTCCGCCGCCACCATAAGCACAACCAACTTGTCTACACACTCTCTCAAACCCTTCAGCTTCTTACCCCTTTCCATCGAGGAAGTGGAAAACATTTTTAAAAAACTCAAACCTTCGAATTGCCAGGGTAACTCATGCCCCGCCCCTATCATCAAGGAGTCGGCTCATGACTTAGCACCCTTCATCACTTCCTTCATAAATGCCTCGTTCAAATCAGGAACTGTTCCAGACAACCTCACGGATGTGTGGGTCATGCCACTTATCAAAAAAACATCACTTGATCCCAGTAACTGTCACAACCATAGCCCCTGGCCTCGGATCTCAGGGTCTCTGGCCCTCACCACAGTGTTCCTGCAAGGCCCCAAAGGCCCAATCATGCCCCTCTCAGCTGTCCTGGAGCCTCATATGGCAGGTGGAGTTTCCATTGGGGAATTGACCAACATGGATGCCCCCACAAGGTTCGACGTGAAACTGCACCATGCAGTTTAGCATCTAGGGCGTGGTCCGCCCTGGAGGCACCTGGGATATCTGCTGGCTATTTAAGCCACACCCGGGGATATCTGCTGGCTATTTAAGCCACGCCCGAGCTGAGGCACGCGCTTCACGTTGTTCTGCACTCGCAGCATGACGTTCACCGAGACCTGCTCGCAGCATCCTTGCCCTGCATCTTCAAGGGGAGAAGAAGAAGAACGCCATTATTCCTCCTTACCTGTTCAGCAACCAGCTCCTCAATCGCTCTGGAGTGTTCTCAGGAGCTCTTCCTCACCCGCAAGCAACATCCTAGGGACTAGACAAAAAGAAGAGGACAATTAGTAAGTGTTTGTCTTCCGATTCCGTCGCCTTTAAGACTCACGCTTACTTACCAAGGCTCTCCTGGAATTCGACAATGGTCCGGACATCTTCCACGCTACGTTCCATTTCCATCCAGCCACATTTCTTCCAGGAACATCTCGGCAACCTGAAAAGAAGAATAGCACAGGTTAGCCCGATTCAAAAGATGCTCATAGCGGCGCGCTTCGCGCATTCCTTTACCTTCTCAAGCACCGCCCTCTCCATCAGCTCAACGTTTTCCTCATCCCTTTTGCACTTAGGAGAGAAGGAGGAGGTTACCAGGACAATCACTAGTACAGACACATACTCTTTAAGAACTAAAGACTTACCTCAAAAGTGGAATCGCAGCAGGACTGGACTCCCGGGTCCACGCCAGTGAAGTAACTTGGCCGTAAGGTGCCCAGCCCCAACATGCAGCTGCACAGAACAGCAGGACGGAGAGCTCACCTTATCGAATTACAAGGTGAGGAAGGCTCTAAGGGGATTACTAGGGGGGCACTTGGGAGGCGGGCCCTGAGAGAAGGTGATTGTGGCTAAAACTGAACTCCTGTCTTCCAGAATAGTCACACGGCAGTGCACATCCCCGGGGGAGGTGAATCCAACTCAGAAGGGATCCAGCTGAGTCGGGTGGCGTCCCTGTGGATACAAGGTGAGCGTTACAGAACGCGAAGCCCAAAAATTATAATCCACCCGGGCGCCTAGCATGGAAACCTCGGAAACCAACCAGTTGGCTCAGTTGTTGTGACAGTTACGCGCAGAGGTACATTCAGTCCGACAAGAAACCAACGCCTTGCAGAGAGAACTAATTGTGGCCAATGAACGAACTGATGACCTTGGCAGACAACTCCTTCAATCACAGGCCAGACAAACCTGTTGCCTGGAATTAGCCCATCAATACCAGCCCCACGAGTAATCCGGTGCAAATCAACCTACCTGGGGCAGTTCCACTAGCTCCACCGGAGCATTTCTCAAGGGATCCTCAAAGATATGCGACCTTTATGAATCAGTGTTGCCCCCACTTTTTGTGCAGACCTGGGGCGTTTCCCAATGACCAGTCGCGAGTGGCCTTCGCTTTGACCTACTTGAGTGGTAGTGCAGCAGACTGGTCGGTGCCGTTCATTAGCCGGGATGATCTGCTGCTACACGATTTTGGGGGCTTTCAACAGGAGCTGGAAAAACACTTTGCCTGTTGCTCTCATGGACAGGCCTTGGACAACAAACTTCTGTCCCTCCGTCAAGGAAACCAAGATCTGTTGACATACATATCCATCTTTAATAGGCTGGTGGTTGAAGCAGGATGGCCAGAGGACAAATGAACCACCTTGTTCCACCGGGGCTTGCGAAGGGAGTTGAAGGATGTACTGGCCCAAGTAGTGGACCCACCCAAGGACTGTGCTGAGTTCATTAACCTGGTAGTACAACTAGACCATTGGTTGCAAGATCGGAGAACAGATCGAAGTAAACCGGATGAACGCCCCATGTTCGTGCGCCCCAAAGATCATGCTCAGCCGGGAACAGAAAGTTCCATAGAACCAATGCAACTAGGAGGAGTTAAACCCCCTTTAACCAAAGCAGAACGGGACAAGAGGAGAGAACGGCAGTTATGCCTGTACTGCGGAAAGGCAGGCCATTTCTTCAAGGAGTGTCCAGTAGAACCACCAAGAAGAACTTTGAGAGCCACAGACAAGGAGACACCAAGTGAGGAGTCGGAAAACTACCAAGCCCGGCAATTGTAGGGGTCCAATTGTCGAGCAAAGAAATCCAATTACAGACCTCCCATTTTGCTTTTCCCGTGATCCTGATCACCCATCAACAGCCATCAAAGATGCATTCATTAGAAGCTTACATTGATAGCGGAGCTGTGGGGAATTACATGGACCCGGATCTTGCAGCAAAGATGGGGTTCCCACTCTGCTCCAAGCCCACCACAGAAACTGTAACCACGGTAGATGGCACCGGAATCACCTCCGGTGCCGTGTCCGAATGTACCACTGAACTCACCCTTATGTCAAGATGGCTATCGAGAATCCATCACTTTTGACCTCATCAAAGCACTGCATTTCCGATTAATACTAGGGATGCCGTGGCTGGTTGCACATAACCCACGGATCAACTGGCGAGCCCAAGAGTTGGTCTTCTCCCATGGCTGCACACATACCTGCTATCCCAAAGGAAGGAAGGGTAAACACGCCGGCTCATCCGTTCAGGAAAGTCTGAAAAGTGTCTTAGGTGTGGTTGCTACCTTACCAACTCAATACCAGGGCTTTCAAGATGTGTTCCAAAAAGAACAAGCAAATACTTTGCTGCCCCACAGGCCCTATGATTGCCAGATCGATCTGATACCGGGTGCCCGAATTCCTTGTGGCCGTATCTACGCACTCACGGAACCTGAGAACCAACATTTAAAGACATATATGAAACAATAGCTGGCCAACGGTTTCATCCGTCCCTCAAAGTTATCAGCAGCGTCTCCCTTATTCTTCGTGCCAAAGAAGGAAGGAGAATTGAGGACCTGCATCGACTACCACGCATTGAACCAAGTCACTGTCAAGAATCGCTACCCCCTACTCCTGATGCCGGAATTGCTAGACCAAGTCGAAGATGCCCAGATCTACATGAAATTGGATCTTAGAGGGGCCTACCATCTTGTGCGCATTAAAAAGGGCGATGAGTGGAAAACGGCGTTCCGTACCAAATATGGCTTATATGAATATCAAGTGATGCCGTTCGGCCTGTGCAATGCCCCGGCTGCCTTCCAATATTTCATGAACGATGTTCTGAGAGAGCTGATTGACATCTGCGCCTTAGTCTACATAGATGACATCCTGGTATATTCAGCCTCAGAGCACGATCATGTTAAGCATGTACGGACTGTCCTTACCAAGCTCCGTCAACATCATCTCTACGCCAAGCTTGAGAAATGCTCATTCCACGTTACAGAAGTAGAGTTCCTGGATTTTATCCTCACTCCAACAGGAATACGAATGGATATGCACAAGGTTGATGCTGTCCTCAATTAGCCAGCCCCAAGCTCATTCAAGGGAGTCCAGAGCATGCTAGGTTTCGCAAACTTTTACCGCCGATTCATCCCAGGGTTCTCCCAAATAGTACACCCGATCATTTCGCTTTTAAGGAAGTGCAACAAAACATTCCAAGGGACAGAAGAGGCCGAAAAAGCCTTTCAAGAACTCAAGGCGAAATTCACAACCGCTCCAATCTTACGACATCCGCGCCCAGACCTTCCGTATGTGGTGGAGACAGACGCTTCCAGTATGGCGATGGGTGCTGTACTATCACAAAGGGACCCTCAGACCGGCCAGTTACATCCTGTGGCCTTCTGGACACGTAAATTCTCACCACCTGAGCTCAACTACGCCATCACTGATAAGGAGCTGCTGGCCATAAAATCTGCCTTCAAGGCCTGGCAACACTATCTGCTGGGAGCCAGATACACCATCACTGTGATAACGGACCACCGAAATCTGCAATACCTGAGGAGTGCGAAGGCTCAATCCTCTCGACAACTATGCTGGGCCCTTTTCTTCACAGAGTATGACTATGTGATCACATACCAGCAAGGATTCAAAAATGGCAAAGCTGATGCCCTTTCATGCATGGGCACGGATGAGTTGGTGCATACACCTCCTGACCCCGTGGCCAGCATTCCGGGTGACAGACTCTTAGGCATTACAACCACCATAACTCAAGACGAGTTGCTGTATGAAGTCTGACAAGTATTGACTCAGGAGCAACTACAAGAATGGGATTCGAGAGCCGAACACTATAGCGTCAAGGACCAATTACCTTACTACAGGAATCGGCTATTCGTGCCTATAAAAGAACTTCAAGAACAGGTTATCTCGGAGTACCACGACTCTCTCATGGAAGGCCACCCAGGAATTGCTAAAACTCTGGCCAAGGTGAAATGAAATTACTGGTGGCCAACATGGCGCAAAGACGTTATTCAATTCATCACCTTTTGCGGTATCTGTGCTCAAATTAAATAGTCAAAGCAAAGACCTGCTGGGCTCCTGCAACCACTGGACATCCCGCAGGCTCTGTGGCACATGTTGTCACTTGACTTCATCACCGATCTCCCTTCCTGTCTAGGTTACAACACCATCATGGTGATCGTAGACCTTTTCTCCAAGATGGCCCATTTCTTTCCATTTAAAGGTTTACCAAACGCATCCGGTCTAGCTAAAACCTTCCTTGAACACGTGGTATGGTTGCACAGGTTCCCATCAGTCTTGATCTCAGATAGGGGTACCCAATTTGTGTCTAATTTCTAGAGGAAGTGTTGCTTGATGGCCCAAATAGACATTTGATTATCCACTAGCCATCACCCCCTAACGGATGGTCAAACTGAGAGAACGAACCAGATGCTCTAGCAATACTTGTGCTGCATGCTTCATCAAGTGGAAGGGACGGGAAAGATTTATTGTGGATCGCTGAGTATGCCTATAACAATTCACTACACAGCAGTACCGGGCAGACTCCATTCTTTACTTTGTATGGCAGACACCCACACACGTTAGAACTGGACATTCCTACGACTCTGGAAATGCCAGCCATCAAGAACCTACACGCGACCATTTCACAAGTGTTCACGGGAGCCATTGAACATCTGTGCCAAGCCAAAGTTCGCCAGAAGAAATACGCGGACCAGCATTGTGAAAAGGCCTTCAACTTCCAAATAAGCATGTGCCTCTAAAGAGAACCCGGACATTCTGCCCATGGTTTTTAGGGCCGTTTCCCATCGAGTCCATCATAAACCCTGCCGCTGTAAAGCTGACCTTGCCAACCAACATGGGGATACACCCAGTGATTCATGTATCTCTTCTGGAACTCAATTAACTACCCCACCAGGACCTGTAATAATTCATGGGGAGCCAGAATTTGAAGTAAAGGGCATCCTTGATTCAAAGTATGCCAAAACGAAACTTTATTATCTAGTAGACTGGAAAGGATATGGCCCGCAGGACAGAACATGGGAGCCCAGTGACTGCATTCATGCCCCACTTCTGATACAATGCTTCCATCAGGAGTATCCCACCAAGCTGCAACCAGACAGAAGGACCACTTTGAGAGGGCCCTTAGGGGGGAGTGCTGTCACGACCATAGCCCCTGGCCTTTGGATCCTTGCTCACTGTGCTCAGAGAGGCAGAACTTCACCTCATTGATGAGGCCCAACAAGGCTGAAACACATGTATTGGGTTGCTGTTGGTACTCTTGTTCAGAGAGGAATTGCGATAGCATTTCGGTGCAGGACTGCCCATGTGGGTGGGACAAAGACTGATGCGCAAATGAATATTTCCCATCTGTGAAAGGTACAACGAGCAAAAAAGTGTGTGCTGCAAACGCTCATCTCAGAACAGGTTATCATGCCATGTTCTTTCTGGAGAGGAGCGCCTGCTACCTTTTTTGAAATATTTGCAAGGAACTTGGGGTTGGTCACCCTGAGTTACCTGGGGGCAACCAGACGTGGACTCCCTGCTCACTGTGCTCAGAGAGGCACAGCTTCACCTCACTGATGAGGCCCAACAAGGCTGAAAGACGTGTATGGGGTTGCTGTTGGTACTCTTGTTCAGAGAGGAATTGGTGCTGGACTGCCCATGTTGGCGGGACAAAGACTGATGTGCAAATTGATATTTCCCATCTGTGTGCTGCAAATTCGCTTCCCAGAACAGGTTATCATGCCATGTTCTTTCTGGAGAGGAGCACCTGCTACTTTTTTTAAAATAGGTTTGACAACGATTCTGCAGTTTTTCCAAGAGCATAAGGCACGACCATGCAGTTGTCTCCATCTATGCTTAGACTTGGCAGTTTTAGCACTAGCATTGGCAATTGTAACTATTTCCTTCTATTTGACCAATCCGTTGACAATGTTATTTTTATGCTGACTCTATTTCTATGCCTAGTCATACTAGCTTTACTTAGTGTCTCACTCTAGCATCAGCATTAGCAATTGTAACCTTTTTCTTATATTTGACCAATCTATTAACAATGTCGATGCCAGTCGTGTTGATTCCACCCATGCCTAGTCTTGACATGTTTACATAGCCTGACAGCCTGTCACCTTAGCATTAGTGACCTCATTGCTGGATTCCCCTTGCTTTGTACCTTGTGTCACTAACTTAACTCCTCATTGCCGCAAATCGTGCCTTGTTTGGGGGTTAATCAATTACCTTCAGCACTGCCATACTGGCTTACCGGCACCCTAAAGCCAGATTCACCGTAGCCATCCCTAAAACCCCACAGCGCCACCTTACAATGCACTCATGCTCATCATCTTGCTTCATAATGCTCCTGTGCATAACCTTTCAAGTGATCAGACCTGCTGCCTAGCTTAATATATTCCACCCTCATTTCTCATCTGAATCAGCTATTGATCTTGTGAGCATCCACAACATCGTGGTCACCATGATCTGCATTAACTCTTACCTAGACTCACCAGCACTATGGCTGGAACACTTTGCCACCAAACCCACCCCCAACCAACCTTGCAATCTCCACCTCAGAAACCTTAGACTGGGTTCTAGATTCAACCACCAAAACATATCAACCTACTAATAATAACTCCTACACACACCAGGGCCCCCACACTATTAAACCTAATTCTTCATTATTCACCACAGCCATCCCTAATGTAGCAGTAAATCCGATCACCACTAGTACTGAAAGCATGCGTCCCCAAACAGCACGATCCTCCCCGCAATGAGAGACAGTGAAGGACTCTCCCAAAATGGGAATAAGGCCAAGACAGAGTGCGGGTGAGCGTAAATGGGAGTTTATCGATCAGAATTGGGCATGCAAAGAACTTTGCAAACTCCGAGAGCGCTCTGTCTGACAATAGCAAAGACAGGCGTATATATTTACAAAAAACGTCATCAAAACCTACATACTATAGGGGGCACAAGTTCATTGGGATTGGGTGGCGACGACTAACTATAGGTGCTGCTGCGGTGTGGTTGGTCTTGGCTGGAGGACGTCACTGGTCACCCTCGTGGGTTGGGCTGGGCCTGGCAGGTCGGCTTGAGTTCATCCGGGCGGTGTTGGTGTGCTGAGGCGGCCTGTGGCAGGGATGAATGCCTTTCCTGACTTGCTTGCCCTCTGCCATGCACCCCGCAGTCATTCAGTCATTTACAGTTCTATTCTCTTTAGTAAATCTTTCAATAGGTTAATGCAACACAGGAGGAATGCACCTTGTGAGGGGTCTGGAGATAATATATCGAGGCCGGGTTACTTGTGATCTGTTGACCGGGACCGTGGGTCGTGGGGCTAAGCTTCGGGGACTGGGACGGGTGGTACAGGTCTTTCTGTCTTGTTAGAAGTGGTTATAGATGTTTCACTGTGTGTCGTCAAAGTGTTGGGTGTCCTGATTGCACAGGGCCATAAGTCTGAGACAGTCCGGTGGGTTGTGGGGTTTACGAGGGGGCGCTTGAGTTTAAACTAAGGTTTACTGCTGTGCTGTAAATAATGCAGGTGGCTGGCCGCGGCCTTGGGTGCTGCAGTGGGGTTACAAGTCTTTGAAGCAGCTCCAGTCAGGTCGGGGGAGGCGTGATAGCACAGAGCGGGGCTCTGTTCTCATGTCTTGGCAGTCTTCTGAGGGAGGGGGATACATCGAGACCTTGTACGCTTTCACAAAGGTATCTCCCTCGTGCGTTGCGGAATATAAGTAAAGACATCACAAACATTTGAATACTTTCTATAATACTTATTTACGATCACTTTGAAACATGCATTTAATCTTTGGTGGGTGCGTTTCGATTATACCCAGTTTGAGCATCATATTTGTACATTAGACTCTAGCAGCTACAGTGTTTCAGTCACATGCATATACATTCGTAGTAAATGAGGTAGTGGTTAGATAAGTGGAGTACGTAGAAAACGACCCGCCACTGTACGTGACGGTGGTGGCATATGAGGGGCTCAGATATTCACACATGATACGTGCACTCTCGCGCATTCTTGACATGAGTTCATATTATAGTTGCATCCGTGTTCTCGCGTACTCTAACAGCATTAGTTTTATTTATGGCGCGAAACCATGTGAGGTAGGCTGCCCAGTGATACACGCAACGAACAGATCCCTGGAGCGTCCCTTTATCATTAGCATCCACCTGCAATGGTGCGAGCTCGCCATAGCTTATATCATAGGAGCATACTCTCTCATTTTAATACATTCTACAGGCGTTTGTATTTTATGGAAGAAAGAAATAATGCAAGAGGTCTTGACATTAATATATACATATATATATAAAGACAGTCTGCCATCAGGGGACCATTTTACTGTTCTTCCCATTGTTCAGGCCTGCTGGCCGGGTCATGCTGATAGTGATGGTACACTGCGGGAGGTGAACTGTTACAATGTTAGCGTATTGCGCTAGCTCATGTCCGTCTTGTTCGTGGGAACGTGCTCGCAGCGGATCTGCCAGGGTGCTGCGGCAACAGGGATGTTCTCCAAGGGTGGGGGCCGCGCTACAGTGCGCTGAGCTCACACCATCTTTGCTGGGCAGAGAATGGTTTTTGGGCCTAACTAAATTTGTGTTGTGATCAATAGATGTGGGCATTCGATACGTGTGGGCAATGTCTCCAGTGGGTGAACCCTCCACCACCTGGGCCCGGGTGGCATGAGGGAACGCCCAATGGGCCATAGCCCTCACCTGGGGAAGAAACGCAGGCGAGAGGGGTCTCTTGGACCAGTCCTCCCCTACATTTCCCCCCTTTCGTTACTTAAGTAACGAATTCTTTAACTCCTCTATCCTTCTACATTCTGCTTCGTCCATCACCGCCTCGTCCCATGCAGGAGTTCCTTTGATAGGCATCCATGCTCTGCACACCCCCCTTAAACTCTCACCTCTCCTGGCGTATTCATCTGGAGTACACGTAAGATATATGCACCCACCATCTCCTTCCAAATCCACCCACACTTCCTCGTACCATTCTAGTATGCGGGGCTCTTTGATGGTGGTGTGCCAAAGCTTATCTACAATATCCTTGTCGTGGTACATGGGCACCAGTTGGTACCTGGGTGTGTTGTCTACCCCTGTTTGCACTTGTGCTTCTTGCACCGTTTTTATTGTACCGTGTGAGTTGCCCATTGTCACCATCATCATTGCACCATTTGGTACTGCGTTAGCACAGACTCGAAGACCCACCTGGCATAGGCAGAAAATCAAAAGGAGGAACACCACAGCTGGCATCAAAAGTTTCATCGTTGTTCCAAGCCATGAGGGGACCCAGGAGAAGAGGTTATCGAACCATGTACTATCTACTGCTCCGCCTTCCATCTTCATTTTTTCCCCTAGGTTGTGGACTGCTTCGATCACATGGGACAGGGAGCCGTTCTCTGCGTCTTCAGAAGGTACGAAAGTGCAGCAGGCACTTCCTATTTTTCGGCAAACACCGCCGTCCATCGCCGTCAACAGGTCCAGGACATACCTGTTCTGCATGGTCATCAGTCGCAAGGCTCTTAGTTCGACCTTTATTATGTTAAAACCTTCTTCGGTGTCGTTCGCCAGCTGAATTAATTCCCAGCGGGTTATCTGGAGCCATTTTGCGTTAGCCCTTGCTTGGACACTTGATATGAGCGAAGCAAAAAATGTTTCTGCTGAGCTGAATAATCGATATTTGTCTGGGATCTGGGCCAATAGTTCTGATGATTCCTTTGATATATAGTTTGATGCTCGTCTGTTGCGGGTCAGCACCTTTTCCTTGCTTCCAGAAGACAGGACATAGATTTGTGACTCTGAAGTTGGTTGGGCCATACTCTGCTGCATGCGCTCCTGTGCCCTTTGGCTCCCCTCGATGTGGCTTTCTGGTATCACCATCAGAGCTGAGTGCAGAGAGGCCATTGAGCAGCTGCCACTCCACGACGGGGGGAGGTGTAGGTATGCCTGTTTTCCACATACCCAATGCGTGTCCATAAGGGCCGCAGTCCCTTTTCTTAGGTCTGGGATAGTGAGGGTTTTGTTGCACTTCTTGTTCGTCCCCATGGACGTTCTCCCTTCTCCTTTGAAACATAGTTCATAGTCTATTTCATTCTGCAACTTGAAAGGCTTTTCGATGGGCGTGACCCAGGTCAGTTTTGAAATGTGTTCTCTCCATACAGGTGTGCATGTTTCTTCTATCCATTGCAATTTCTCCGGTGCCACACCCCTCAGTGCTTCAGCTTTACACATTACTTCTTCATTCTTCCACTTGTTATCAGAAAAAAGTGTCCCTTCGATTGCAAAAAATGGTTCTCTCAGACATACAACCCCTGACGGTTTCGGGTAGCACGTTTTCTCGTTCTGCAGCATTTGAAAAGTCACTTCATGTGCCTGGAAGGTGTTCTTAATTCTGCACAACGTGAGATGAAGGAGACATTGGGCATCTATAATCGGCAACTCTTTGGGTAACAGTACCTTGGGTGTACCTGATGCGTGAGGGATGAGGGAGCAAACATAACAGCTCTCGTTTGTTGTTTGTCTAGCTGTGGCACTCATGTCTGCATACCACTTATTTGTTTGGTGGGGGTGTCGCGGGTCTTCCATCTTATCTAGACCTAGCCCGTAGTACTCATCATACTTCCTCCTTCCTGCTTCCCTCTTCCGTCTATTGTTCCTGTTCCTCATATACTTCCCAATTCCCTGGGCTGGAGACAAACTAGACCCCCCTTTCTCATTCCCGCCCCCCTTCACCCAGTCATCATATAATATTTCATGTGTTTCTCTCATTCTTTGATTCTCTATGGCCGTGGGGGCAGGTTGGCTGGTGGGGGTATTATACAACCAGGATATGGCAGAGGGATTTCGGTCGTTTAAGCTGTGAGCATTGTAATTAGACATCTCAGGTGGGGACAGTGTGTTGTTTTGTCTTTCACCCTTTGGCCCTCCATCGTGTGAGATGACAACATTGGATGACGTAGTATAGTAGCCCCACACAAGTTTAGTTCCATCCCATATCAAAAAATCACCTTCCCTTGTAGTTGCATTGACACTTGCAGTTGTATTGGTCCCAGTAGTTGTGTTACTCCCTCCCCCCTCGTTCATCTCGATAGAGATGAACGCTATGAACCAGTATGTAACCAGACCAAATAATAATTGTAAAAAACAATATAATGCACGCAGATAGTCCACATTCATACGAATATATACATTTCACAGTTAACCATTCTCTAAGTCTAGTAAATCTATCCGTTGCAGGCCGCCCGTTAGATGCCATGGAAGCTCCTGTTTTAAGATATAAAAGTGCATTGAGTGCATACATGTAAACATTTTTGTTGGCACCATCAGTGCCAGTATACATATGACGGGGAATGGAAGCGGGTGGGGATACGGGGAGGGGTATTCACAGACAAGGGTGTATACAAGCTCATAGTTTGGCATTTTATTCAAAACATATATATATATATATATTTACACTCAACAAGATGAAAGTTAAAACAAAATTTATCAGTTGTGCATTTCTTAAAATTCAATACCAGCACATACACGCAAGTTCATATTCAGTCATTCTGTTCAGTCGCAGCGTTTGCTGTTGTCTGTGCCTCCTCATCTACCTCCTCTTGTACGTTGCTATATGCCTTCCGTACATCGGTCAAGTGCACCCAGTACCTCAACCCTTTGACCTTTACCGCTGTAGGCGTGCAAAATATTACTTCATATGGGCCATGGAATCGTGGTGCATTCCACCGACGCACAAAACTTCTGACATATATCCAGTCGCCGGGCATTAGCTGTAGTTGTTGCCCTGGCTCCGTGCCAGCGCCTGTTGCGTTTCCCTCTTCTCTAGTGAATAGTGGGGATAATTGCTTTGCTATCACGCGCGCTGCCCTTGTTAGTTTCTTTAAATAGTCTGTGAACTCATCTCCCAATATCGCGGCGCTTCTGTGAGCGTCTGAGTGTTCGCGCAGTGGTGAATGTGCTGTGTTCATCCGTCTCCCAGTCACGATCTCGTGCGGGGACAAATGGTGGTCTTTGCTTGGCTGGTTTCGTAACTCGAATAGCGCAAGCGGTAGGCAGTAAATCCAATTCTTTTTTAATGAAAAGCATAGTTTTGATAACCTGCCCTTCAACAGTCCGTTCATCTTTTCCACTACGCCGTTACTTTGAGGATGATAAATTGAGCATAATTTGTGTTTCATTCCCAACAATGTAGTTACTTCCTTAAAAAGCTCATTCACAAAATGAGAGCCATTGTCTGAGCGGATCACGTCACAAATTCCCCAGCGCGGGAATACTTCCCTTACTAGGAACTTGGCGGCGCTTTTGGCGTCGGGGCGCGCGCAGGGTCCTGCTTCCACCCACCTTGAAAATGGGCACACGACCACAGTCATGTACCGTGCACCATTACACCTTTCCCCCATATCTGCATAATCTATGTGTAGTTCCTTGAATGGGCCAATGGGCTTAGGGATTGTTCCCCGGAGAGTACGTAATGTCATCCCTGAATTGTATATTTGGCATGTTGTACATTCCATTGCCAATCGAGACACATGCTCCTGGAGACAGGGCACAAACCATTCTTCCTGTATTTCTGCTGCGATGTGTTGTTTGGTGTTATGTGCAGGGAAGTGTAGCTGTTGGAATGCAATCTCTAGTAGCTGAATTGGCATTACCACCTTCCCCGAGTTATTTTGCCTCCACAGCAGGTCTGTTCCTGACTTGCTGCACCCTCGCTTTGTCCACAATAGTTTTTCCTCTGCACTGGCTCCTTCCTGTAATTCTATTATTTGTGGTATGGGCATGGCATTATATCCCTCTGTGGGCTCTTCGTTTGTTTTGTCCTTGAGCATGTATTCACCTGTGTCATTTTTCTGAAAATAGGAAGCCTCCTTGGCGGCAGCGTCCGCTGCCGCGTTCCCTAAAGACACAACATCTGTGTTGGACGTATGTGCTTGGCATTTGACTATTGCTACTGCAGTGGGGTTTTGCAGGGCCTCAATTAACTCTTTTAACAATTCTGCATGCTGTACAGGTGTTCCATCCGCTCTCCTAAAGCCCCTCCGCCCCCATCTCGCTAGGCCTCCATGTACTGTCGTTGTCATGTAGGCTGAGTCTGTGTATATCGTCACTGCACAACCCTTTGCTGCATGTAGTGCTTCTATTAGCGCAATCAGTTCTGCTGCCTGCGCGGAGTAATGTGATGGGAGACGATATTGTACCAGTGTTTCATACTCACCGTCTTCTAACCTCACCACTGCCATGCCAACGTGTTTTTCTCCCGTGTCCATGTCAATAGATGCGGACCCATCTACAAAGTACACTTCCCCTTCGCTTAGAGCGTTCTCACACACCACTGTCTCCTCCCCACTTCCTCCTGTGTAGGTTGCGCAATCGTGGTTCTGCATGTCTTCGAGTGTGCACGCTTCTGTAATGAATGTGGCGGGGTTCACTGTCTTGCACCTCACTATATGGATGTTGGGACTGGACAGTATAACCTCGTAGGCAGTTGCCCGCTGTGTGGTCAGTGTGCTTTTTGATCTCTCCAGTATGGCAAATAATGAATGTTCCACAAACAATGTCACAGAGCAGCCCATTACTATTGTGGCACTTTTCTCAATCGCAAACGCGGCTGCAGCGAGTGATTGCTCGCACGCGAAATGGCCCTGCATCACGGCATCTAAAGTGCCACTATAGTAAGCCAATGGCTTGTGTCCTAAGGATGTTTTTTGTGTCAGGACTGCTGTCATCAGTGTTTCCTTGCAGTGTGAGAATAGGTAAAACTCGCGTCCATAATCAGGGTTTGCGAGTACTGGGGCGCTTGAAATCAACTCTTTTAGTGCTTGGAAGGAGGAACTCATCTCTTCCGTCCATTCCACCTTCCTGTTCTCCTGTTGGGCCACCTTTAGTGCATGTAATAAGGGTCTGGTGTATGCTGCATAATCTAATATCCATGCTCGGCAGTAATTGCACATTCCCAAAAATGTCTGCATGTCTTTTACTGTTGTGGGTTCTTGTACTGATCTTATGGCTTCTACCCTGTCTGGTATTATTCTTTTCCCATCTCTCGAAATCAGCTGTCCTAGGTACAGGACCTCTGTCAGACAATATTGTAGCTTTCCCTTGTCCACTTTGTACCCTTTGTTGGCCAGAAAAGTCAATAATGTCATTGAATCTGTTCTGCATGTCTCTTTGTTTCGTGCGCAGACTAGTAAATCATCTACGTACTGAAAAATGGTGCTCTCAACTGATAGGTTTCCTAAGTCTTCATGTAATACGCGATTGAAGATGCTCGGGCTCTCGCAGTAACCCTGTGGCAATCTGCAATGTTCATACCTTTTACCCCCCAGTGTGAAGGCGGTAAGGTATCTACTCTCTTCAGCCAGGGGTATAGAGAAAAATGCGTTTTTCAAGTCCACTACTGTGAAATGTGATGCCTCTTTCGGGATGCTGCATAGTATTGATGCGGGGTTCGGGACTAGAGGGAACTCCTTCTGAATTACATCATTGAGGGGGCGTAGGTCTTGTATCATCCTCCACGACCCCCCTTTTGCTTTTTTGATCGGATAAATACAAGTGTTACATGGGGAGTTTGAAGGCACTATTATCCCTTGTGCTAGTAGGGCGTTTATTGTCTCTTTTATCCCTTCTTCAGCTTCACGAGACAGAGGATACTGTTTAACTCGTGGTAAAATTGCTCCTTGCTTCAACTTTATTACCACTGGCTGTACTCCATGCAACAGCCCCACATCATGGGGGCCTGTTGTCCATAAGTTGTTTGGTACGAGCCTCATGTCGTCATCAAAAAACGACGGTGGTGCTCCTACCACTGTCATCAATTGGGCGGGAGTCTCCCTGGCTTGTATTAAAATATCACAGGGCATCGCTATTTCCATCACTATTTCGCCATCCCCTTCTGAGTCTGAGAAGAGATCCTCATCTGTCACCTCTCGCAGGGCGATGTTGGCGTTTGTGCATAGCACTGTGCGCCACTCACACCCTTCCTCGTCCACTCCGATCACAGCTATTCTTTTTGCTGACACTTGCACAGCGTGCAAGTCTAACGATACCACTGACCCTGGTGCTGCGTTGGGGCATACTATGGGGCGGAAGAGGAACTCTGCCGGGATCCTCCAGTCCATGCTTCTCAGCTCGGGAATTATGAGGGCCAGAGTCTTTAGCCCTTTGATAAACATTTCCTCATTTTGTGGCAGTCCTCGTATTTCCTGCGTGGTTGTGTAGGCTTGCACTACCAGCATTGCACGCAAGGGGCATATCCCGGGTGTGGAACACACTATCCCTCTCTCGGCAAATGATATGGTCATGTTGAGTTTGCTCAGGAGATCCCTCCCTAGCAAGTTAATTGGGGAATGTTCGTAATATAATAAGGGTGCCTTCACTGTCTTACCCCCCACTGTCACATCCAAAGCTTCTGTGTAAGGAACTTCAACTACAGCCCCAGAGTACCCCTGCGTCTCTAACTTCCTGTTAGATAACGGGAATCGGCCCTCTCTGATACATGATTTCTCCGCTCCCGAATCAACCATGAATATAAACTGCTTGTCTCCTATCTGCGCCCCTACCAATGGTTCCTCTGCTGCATTGTAGGTGGTGGATAGAACTGGACACGCAAGTGTTCTCTGTGGGCTGTCCTATGCGGGGTATCTCGTTGCCCCTCCCTCAGTAAAGACATTTCCGGAAACTACCGACATGCCGCTGTACGGCGCTGGCACGGGGGCCCCGTTTGCTGTTGTCGCGAAAGGGTTACCTGGTGTGTATTGCATACTGTCATTGTCTTGGGGGTGGTTCTGTGTCCTATACTGGTGTCCTTGTTGCTGGCCCGTGGTAACTTGGCCGGGGTTTCTTAATTGCTGCTGTCCCATTGGGAGACCATATGGGCTTCCCGGGTGTGGATGACCATAACTCTCCCCCTCCTGGAACCCACTGTTTGCTCTACTTCTGCACTCCCTGGAGTAATGTCCCCATCGTCCACAGTTCCAGCAACTCCCTTGGGGGCCCCTGGGACCCTGCCATCCATTTCCTCCCATTCCTCCATACCCCTGTCCACCTCCTCTCCGGCCCCTGTACCCACCTCGTCCCCCTCGAGGGGTCCACTCTTGCCACGGTGGGCTTCCACCTTGCTCTTGCTCAGTCCACTGCCGCTGTGCTAGTCCTGCCCAATTAGTTGCTACCCTTCCTTGGAGTGCTATCAGCCCCTCCTCCTCCTCATCTCCCTCCCTACTGTGTGGGAGCGCGGCTACTGCTGCTGCAACCTTCACTAACTTTGACTGTACTAACTTCGCCTCGTCTGCCAATCTTTTCTGCGCCACCTCCTTCTCCCTCTCCTTGATTCTTTTACAATGGTGTACTATTATGCTTTGAATTTCTGGCCATCCCTTTGCTTCAATACCTGCTATCTTGTCAAGCGCCTTCTGCACTTCCTTTGGGAGCCCTCTCTTTATAATGAAATAGAATAACGATGTCGATTGATACCAGGGCGTGCCCGTTTCTGCTCTCCACATCTCTTGGACCCGAAAAATGTAATCCATAGCCTCTTCCCCGTCATTCATTGTACACTGCATCACTGACTGCAAGTCCGGTGTGTCAGGGAATGTTTCGCGTAAGGCATCCCACACCCTGGCACGCACCGTGTTAAAGGATGCCCCATCATGGCGGTCGCAGTCTAACGTTACTCCCGGGAAACCGGCTTTAACCCATACCCTTTCAGCCTGGTCACCTACCGCTGATACGAGTAGACTTTTCACATCTCCTATGGCTAGGGGTACCCCGGCAGTATGTTTCTCAAAGGCATATATCCACTTACTTGCCCCTCCTGACAAGGGGGGCAACAGCTTCAATAAATTGGCCTTATCCATCTGTGCCCATGGGATATAGTTAGGCCTCCCTCCTCCCCTGTGTATCAATGGGAGCTGTAGCCTTCCTTTTGTCGTTCCGTCCGGACCCGTTTGATCTGTTGATGTCCCTAGTGATGCCATTTTTCCCACTCTGTTCCTTAGTCGCCCCGTCCACTCATCGTCCAGGGTTCTCAGTGAACACGTACCTTCCCCCCCTTCGCTTCCCCCTCCTATCGCCATACTCAACCTATCGCTTTCTTCTACCTCGTCTCTTATGTCACACAGCAACTCCTCTCTAATTCCCCCCCGCCTTTCTTCGCTTGCAATATCTCCCTCTCCGGGCCCCACTTCTATTATTCGCGTTGGTTCTTCCTCAATTCTGAACAAAATCTCGCCCTTTTTCCACCCCTCTTCGGGCTTTCTATTTTCACCTTGCGCTCTGGACGTACGCCCAGATCTAGTTGCATCTAGTGCTGTTCGTTCACATATGTCTTTTATCCTCGAGAGCTCATCCTTTGCTATCGTCAGTCTCGATTCTAAATCATCTGTGAGCTTCTCTATATCCACCCTTTGTGCGCCTGCCTGGGCTCGCTCCCTCGTGCTTTCGTATGGCGGAGGTGCCGTGGGCCGGAGGGGTGTGGTATCTCTCGGGGGAGGTATGTAAGTGGGATCACTGTACCCCTCTGCGGGCACAGGCTTCTTTATTATCGGGTACAAACTTATTACTTCTACTGGTGGCGCTACACTTGAGCCTTCTTTGACATCTTTTTGTATTAGCAGTGGATTGTCTGTGGTGGACGGGAGATCAAGATTTAGTGCTGGTGTCTTAGGCGGTGGTACCTCTTCAAATAACCTCCAGAGATCTAATATTTCCCTCCTATTTTGCAGCTGCTTTCCTTTGTATTTTAGATAAATGCATGTGGCCACTGTATCCAGGACACTTTTATCAAACGACCCTCCCTCGGGCCAAATCTGAGGTAACCCCTCCCCCTTTAGCTCGGTCACCCATTGGTCGTGATATTTTTTAATCCGCTCCACGTATCCCGAGAGATTCTTACAAATATGTGATAAGGGTGTTTCAGCCCCCATCTCTGTGCCCTCCTAGTGCTGATGTGCCTCGTGCGTTTGCAACTACAACGTGAATGTAGTATCAATATTATTCTTTATATTTTACTTCACATGCAATGTTGGGTCCCTTTGGGCTCTCCCCCTCCCTGTCTGCACAATACAAAACTGGCCGTACACAATGTCTATTATGTTCTTTTTGAGGGGCACATACAAGAGCAACCCATCCTTTGGTTTGACAATGTCAGACTGGAAATCAAAAAGGTACTCACTCACTCCACTTATATTGGCGTTGTCTAGAGAGAGAGAAAAAAAAAACTTTTATCCGGCCACACTTATCATGACCATTTAACTATTATGCACTTATAATCGCTCACACATTCACAGCATCAAAATCTCTTCTAGCACATACGAGGTGCACACATCTCTTGGCACCATTCACCATTCAAGCTGCCCTCCCTTTCCTCCCTAGCCGGCTGTCCCTAATCGCCTTATTTGAGTATCTAGATACCCATATATATATATATAGATATTGACCCGTTTTCCCCTCCTTCTAATAGGACTCTTTTTCTCTTACTCTCTACCTAAGTCTGTGCTAATCACAGTTCTTTATTCTCCCCCCCCTACCCTTAAAGAAAAGGAAAAAAGTAATAGCGATCACTAATGTACTCTCAGTGTCCCCTTTTGCTGAACACTTTTATTTTATACTCCACTTCTTCATATATTCCCAGTACTAGTTGAGATAGCACTATGCGGCGCCGCCTTCCACCCCCTTTCGGAGCTAGGTTCCCTTCACTTTTATCTCTTATTCACCTCTTAATCCTAATGGCCATATGCAAAGAAAAAGCAAGGAAAATTTAAGATGATCTTCAGTAGATCTGCGTACCCCCTCTTCGTTTCCTGTCCTACACTTCACTCCCTGCTCCCCTTAAGATCGCTCGCACTCAGTACTCACGTGCCCGTCTTGAACCGATATTCTCCGAAACTGGGTCCGTCCAGGCAGTGTCGCCGTCAGCTCAACGGTCAGCCCCGGCTCCGGCGAGCGGTACTCAAAGGGGATTTTTCAACCGGGATCCCGTACCCCCTCTCTATTGAGTGCGCACTTCTTAGTGTACCGGTCGCCGTTGGTGGGCAGCCTCCCGGAGCCGGCTCACCGTGCGTATCCCTTTTCGACCGGAGATTCTCGTGCCAAACGGGGACTGTTATAAGGAGTTTAGGAAGAAATAATTATCACGCTATCGGGGTCACCACTGAAAGCATGCGTCCCCAAACAGCACGATCCTCCCCGCAATGAGAGACAGTGAAGGACTCTCCCAAAATGGGAATAAGGCCAAGACAGAGTGCGGGTGAGCGTAAATGGGAGTTTATCGATCAGAATTGGGCATGCAAAGAACTCTGCAAACTCCGAGAGCGCTCTGTCTGACAATAGCAAAGACAGGCGTATATATTTACAAAAAACGTCATCAAAACCTACATACTATAGGGGGCACAAGTTCATTGGGATTGGGTGGCGACGACTAACTATAGGTGCTGCTGCGGTGTGGTTGGTCTTGGCTGGAGGACGTCACTGGTCACCCTCGTGGGTTGGGCTGGGCCTGGCAGGTCGGCTTGAGTTCATCCGGGCGGTGTTGGTGTGCTGAGGCAGCCTGTGGCAGGGATGAATGCCTTTCCTGACTTGCTTGCCCTCTGCCATGCACCCCGCAGTCATTCAGTCATTTACAGTTCTATTCTCTTTAGTAAATCTTTCAATAGGTTAATGCAACACAGGAGGAATGCACCTTGTGAGGGGTCTGGAGATAATATATCGAGGCCGGGTTACTTGTGATCTGTTGACGGGGACCGTGGGTCGTGGGGCTAAGCTTCGGGGACTGGGACGGGTGGTACAGGTCTTTCTGTCTTGTTAGAAGTGGTTATAGATGTTTCACTGTGTGTCGTCAAAGTGTTGGGTGTCCTGATTGCACAGGGCCATAAGTCTGAGACAGTCCGGTGGGTTGTGGGGTTTACGAGGGGGCGCTTGAGTTTAAACTAAGGTTTACTGCTGTGCTGTAAATAATGCAGGTGGCTGGCCGCGGCCTTGGGTGCTGCAGTGGGGTTACAAGTCTTTGAAGCAGCTCCAGTCAGGTTGGGGGAGGCGTGATAGCACAGAGCGGGGCTCTGTTCTCATGTCTTGGCAGTCTTCTGAGGGAGGGGGATACATCGAGACCTTGTACGCTTTCACAAAGGTAACTCCCTCGTGCATTGCGGAATATAAGTAAAGACATCACAAACATTTGAATACTTTCTATAATACTTATTTACGATCACTTTGAAACATGCATTTAATCTTTGGTGGGTGCGTTTCGATTATACCCAGTTTGAGCATCATATTTGTACATTAGACTCTAGCAGCTACAGTGTTTCAGTCACATGCATATACATTCGTAGTAAATGAGGTAGTGGTTAGATAAGTGGAGTACGTAGAAAACGACCCGCCACTGTACGTGACGGTGGTGGCATATGAGGGGCTCAGATATTCACACATGATACGTGCACTCTCGCGCATTCTTGACATGAGTTCATATTATAGTTGCATCCGTGTTCTCGCGTACTCTAACAGCATTAGTTTTATTTATGGCGCGAAACCATGTGAGGTAGGCTGCCCAGTGATACACGCAACAAACAGATCCCTGGAGCGTCCCTTTATCATTAGCATCCACCTGCAATGGTGCGAGCTCGCCATAGCTTATATCATAGGAGCATACTCTCTCATTTTAATACATTCTACAGGCGTTTGTATTTTATGGAAGAAAGAAATAATGCAAGAGGTCTTGACATTAATATATACATATATATATAAAGACAGTCTGCCATCAGGGGACCATTTTACTGTTCTTCCCATTGTTCAGGCCTGCTGGCCGGGTCATGCTGATAGTGATGGTACACTGCGGGAGGTGAACTGTTACAATGTTAGCGTATTGCGCTAGCTCATGTCCGTCTTGTTCGTGGGAACGTGCTCGCAGCGGATCTGCCAGGGTGCTGCGGCAACAGGGATGTTCTCCAAGGGTGGGGGCCGCGCTACAGTGCGCTGAGCTCACACCATCTTTGCTGGGCAGAGAATGGTTTTTGGGCCTAACTAAATTTGTGTTGTGATCAATAGATGTGGGCATTCGATACGTGTGGGCAATGTCTCCAGTGGGTGAACCCTCCACCACCTGGGCCCGGGTGGCATGAGGGAACGCCCAATGGGCCATAGCCCTCACCTGGGGAAGAAACGCAGGCGAGAGGGGTCTCTTGGACCAGTCCTCCCCTACAGTACCATCAACACTAAAAGCACATCAGTTTAAGGAGCCCTTGTTAACAAAAGGTCCCTCCCAGCGCATGCACTCGATATTGCTGACCTTATTGAAACCCAAGATCTGGACTTCCTAGAAATTACGGAAACCTGGCTGCATGCTGCAGCCGGACCCTCACTCTCCTTGGCTATCCCCAATGACTACGACATCATTAGATGTGACAGACACTCTACACAGTTAAAGGCGAAGGCGTTGCCTTCATATTTAAAAAATCCCTTGAATTTAGACCCATCCCAAACCAGCAGATCCCCTCAGCGGAACAACTCTCAGTCAAAATACCCATATCACCTAATCAAACGGCCACCTTGCACCTTATTTATGGGCCAGCAGGCCCCAGCTTTGCATTCACAGAAAATATCACTTCCCTTCTAGCAGCAAACACCAAAACTAACTCTCAAATTATAATACTTGGAGACCTTAATCTGGGCTTCCAAGACCCTAATGACCTCAAAGCGCTCAACCTATCCAACACACTCACTGACCTAGGATTCTCTCATCACATACTTCTTCAACCTACACATATTAAAAGAATGACTCTTGATTGGCTTGCTGCCTTCAATTGTAATATCACCAATATCTCTAATACACCTTGTGACTGTCAGACCACCATAATATAACCTTGAACATTAAATCCAACACTGACTGCCCCAAAGAAAACATTGCTCCCGCCATCAGTACCAGAAACAAGAAGGACATTACTAGAGAGAAACTCCTCCCTCTTATCCTTCCGATTCTCAATAATGCCTCAGCATCCTGCACTGACCCTACAGTCTTAGTAGGGAAGGAGCTTGTTGCAGTAGTCCAGCCTTGAGAGAACCAGGGCTACTCCCCCACCAGGGTGGTTGGTTCTGGGTTCAGAGAGGATCTTCTGGCCATCAGGCAAGAGAGTGTCAAAACACGTGAAAGAGCTGGCCCTGAAACAAGTCTTTTTGTGACTGAGTACATCCAAATTAAGCTCTTACAGGAGCCAGCAGCTATCCAAGGCGTGTTTGACAGTGGAGTGAGAGTTATGAGTAGAAACGTGGAACAGATTGCCAGCTTTGCGAGACTTCCATGGAGGGATACAGGCATGAGATATGCCCTGCGGAACTGTTAGAGGTACCCGAGAATGGGCAGAGGAGGAAGGTTGAGTTGGCAAGGTAGTCAGAGAGGAAGAAGAGAGTGCCAGAGAGGTGGTGGAGGGAGGAGAAGGCAGATCAGACAGCAAAGCAGGGGAGGTTACCAGAAAGGTGGCAGAGGGAGGGGAAGGCAGAGTGGCCAGAAAAGCAGCAGAGGGTGCCACAGAGGTGGAGGAGGTAGGAGGCGGCAGAGGAGCCAGAGAAGGGTAGATTGGAGTAGCAGGAGAAGAAAGGAAGTTAAGTCACAGGAAGTTTCTAAGTTTCTTTCAAAAAGGAAGAATTTGTCCTGAGTGCCCTGGACCAAGATGGTACTATTTCAGAAGAAATTAATGATGGTCTTGGAGGAGTGAAAAGAGGCCAGGAGGGCCTCCCACCAAGTGCCACCATTAATGGGAGAGGAGGAAAAAGGAGAGAGAACAGAGACCATATGGGGGGTCCATTGGCCTGGAGAGGGAACGACAAAGAGGATGTTGTGAGGGTCTGTCTGGAGGAAGCACTGGTATAGATATCAGTGATAGGGAGACCTGGGTTGGAGATCAGAATGTCCCTTTTGAGCTTCTTCCTACCAGACACAGTGAGAGGGATAGGATAGTTGATAGAATTGCAGTTAGAGAAGATAGGGGAGTCAGAGAGCACCCTAGAGGGTGTTGGCAGAGAGTAAGGGTGTGGCAGCCCAAGCAGGAGGTGGGTCACATGCTAGGGGCAAACATGAGGGAGGCAAGCAGGGGGTCACAACAGAAATGAGGGGCAGCAAGTAAATACACAACAGAACAAGCACACTGGAGCCTTGTGGGTTCCTGACGTGAGTGAAGAAAACAAAGAGTGCAAGCAACAAGAGTACACTACAATGGAACTTAAAGGCTTGATAATGCAAGTACAGTACAGAATACAAAACTGGTAGCCATATCAGCCCTAGGGGAGAAGAAGAGAAATGTAAGTGATGCATCACGTAGACACTACAATAGTTACATAACAAAAAAAAAACACAAACAATGGTGGTCCTAGGAACCCAGAAGTAAGAGGAAATGCAGGCATTGACAATACAGTAATGATTGTAATACAGTGGAATGACAATACAATGGTCAAAGTATGCAAGGGTGTTGGATGCGAGACACAGGCAGGGATATGGCTCAGGGGAGCCTGAAGATGAATGAGAGGAGGGAACCGGGCCTGGGTTGCATAGGGAGCAATGCTGTGAAGGATATGCAAGGCCGAGTGACCAGGGACAAGTTACGCGGGGATCAACACACAGAGGGATGCGCTAGGCCAGGGGAGTGGGGGCAATTGCGTGGGAAGCAGCGCAGAGAGAGATGCACTAGGCCAGGGGAGATGGGGCAGTTGTGGGGCCAGTTGTGTGGGGGCAATGCAGAGAGGGATGCACTAGGCCAGGGGAGCGAGAGCTGTTGGGTGGGGAGCAGCACTGAGAAGGATGTGCAAAGCCGGGGGAGCAGGGACAAGGTACTTGCGGAGCAACACACAGAGGGATGCACTACACCACGGGAGTGGGGGCAATTGCATGGGGAGCAGCGCAGAGAGGGATGCACTAGGCCAGGGGAGCCAGGGCAGTTGCAGGGGCAGTTGCGTGGAGGGCAATGCAGAGAGGGAAGCACTTGGACAGGGGAGCGAGGGCAGTTTCATGGGGAGCAGCGCAGAGAAGGATTTGCAAGGCAGGGGGAGTGGGGACAAGTTATGTGGGGGGCAACGCACAGAGGAATGTGCTAGGCCATCGAAATGGGGACAAGTTACATGGGGGGCAAAACATAGAGGGATGCGTTAGGTCGGGGGAGCGTGGACAAGTTACATGGGGTGTAATGCACAGAAGGGTTGCTAGATTAGGGAAACACTGACAAGGTATACAGACTATATAACAAATTAATTTATTGCTGATATTAAATTCAATACAATATTTATTTCGATGTAAAAGTCATTCAATAAATATTTTTCAGTGAAAAAGTACTTGAGATAAATTAATTTGTTATATGGTCGGTATACCTGTAAATAAAAGCAGAGCGCTAGACCAAATAAACTCAGTAGCATACGGTTCCTTAAGAAGAGCCAATAAATGCATCTCTCCTCCCATGGCATATATTGTATTCAGTTGATTACAAATTTTTAAAATACACTACGTTCATCTCTGCTCTCATTAAAACATTTCATTAAGTCTCACATATCGTTTGATGTTTACAATTCTTCCTCAAACGTCCATCTTTGCAAATTCATAGGCTCACAGTTTAGTCCTTTTTACTGTTTCTTACACATAACTCAAGTTTTTATCTCTGTGTCTTCTTTTCTTAGCAGGTCATTCACTGGATCTAAGTAGAAGGTCAGAACACCGGTTAGTTTTATGTTTGTTCCATCTGAGAGCACCAACC
Organism: Ambystoma mexicanum; assembly: GCF_040938575.1. Taxonomy (NCBI): domain Eukaryota; kingdom Metazoa; phylum Chordata; class Amphibia; order Caudata; family Ambystomatidae; genus Ambystoma; species Ambystoma mexicanum. Next base: position 773,027,484 of record NC_090923.1, on the reverse strand, counting down.
ACCAATCTTCACCGCACATGGATGGTCTTTCTCGTATATAGACTCCCAGATGCCTAGTTCTCAAGGTTTTGAGTGCCGAGAAATATAACGTTAAGTGCTTCAGAGTTTCATCAACTCTTTGGTTTCAAATATGTTCAACCAACATTTCATAAATATGGCTATTTGGTGTTTGTTTGGGAGCTTGTAGCTCATATCGAATGCATGCAGTTGGAACCCTCCTTGGAAGCCACATCATTCTTCGCCAAAACGTGTTTTGAAAAAGTGTCCACAATGCCTAGTGCATATTCCGCTCCATGAATCAAGGTTGGCACGACTTTTTGGTTGTAGAAGTCGACTGCTGGCTTTAATACAAATTTGCTGTATTTTTTGCATATTACTAAGCCGTGGGCTGATAGTTGTTTACATTTTGCTTTTGCCTTTTCCACCCAGGGGGCATCATTAATACTGCTGTTGATCCACATACCTAGATATTGGGTTTGATTCACGCATCTTAGGGTTTCTTTCCCCAAGTGCCACTGCAGCTTCTTTATTGGACATTTCTTTTTTCCTCTTAGGTTTTGGATGATTTAAATTTTGGTTTATCTTAAGCTCATTTATGTTCACATACTTTTCAAGTGCAGACAGTTTCTGTTGGAGGCCACTAGGGATGACATCGAGAAGAACCAGGTTATCTTTATATAACATCCAATCGAAGACGGTTCCCATTGATTTTAGGTGGGAACGCGGCCACTTCTTCCAAAATTGCACTGATGTCTGAAATGAAAAGTTTGAACAAAACGGAGACCAGCGGGCACCCCTGTTTGACACATCTGTAGGTCTTCCTGCACAAACAAGGCAAATTCTTATTTCAGTTTCTGAGTGCAGTTCTTTAAGAGCTCCAATCAAACTTGCTGGACATTTCCATTGTTTCAACTTTGTCCACAGAAGCTCCCTGTCCACACTGTCAAGGGTGTGAGCCAGGTCGACGAACGCAAGATATATTTGTGTTCCTTGCCGAATTGCCTACATCTTCAGCAAGTTCATTATTAACAGATTCAGCCCACACCCCACTCCTTTAACAAACCTGGTTTGCCTTAAGTCATATGTGCAGGAGGTTTTCATCCAAGATGTCAAATGATGTTGTAGTTGGCTGGCAAAGATCTTGCCTACGACGTTGAGTGCAATCGGGCAATAATTCTTTGGCTCTGACCTAAGTCCTTTTTTGAATACAGGCACCACGACTGCAGGATTGTACAGTTGTTCAAAATCAAGTTGAACATTACGGTGCAAAAATTGGCCCACCTCTCAGGATTATCTTTAAGCATTTGGTTTGTGCATCCATCGGGACCTGGGGCTCGAGAGGAGCTGATTTGGGTGATGTTCATCAAGATGTCTCCTCTCTCTATTTGGATCTCCCATCGCTTCAGGACTGGAAGTTCTGGGTCTTGTATGGATCCATGATTCGGGAATTGCACATTGTTGTGATGTACCCACTGTGTCTCTGAGACCATATTGCTCACAATACTTTGTTGAGGAGCATTTATGCCATTTAGGAGCTTCCAGAAGTCCATTGAGTTTTTTTGTGACCTCTGCAACACGCTGTTCTAGTATGTGTCTGTATGAAATGAACCAATTTTTGTACTTTTGTTTGGCCTTTTTTTTACCCTTTTTGTCTATTCATTATGCCACTTTTCATAATGGATCTCATTTTTTTTTTTGAGGACTCTGTTCTTTTTTAGAAACTTGATGTCATAAATATGTTGTTTTTTAAACATTGATTTGTGCAAGCCTTCCATGCTCTCAGTGTATTGGTCTAGCAAGGCACACTATTCAATTTGATCTCAGTTATTCTTGTTTGTGTCATTGCGATGTGATCCACTTTATTAGCATCCATCTGCAGTCTATTTCTGCTGGGTTCTATAGTTATTGGTTGTGGCCATGTGGCTTTGTTGCTGTTTAACTGTCCAAGGAGAGTTATTTATGCAAGATTATGATCGCTCTGATGCAATGTAGCAATTCTCTTGGCAATTTGGTCCGACACAAAAAAAAAGTCAAGAATTGATTCTTGTTGGTTTCTTTTTCAAGTAGCTTGTGGGGCGATGGTGATGTTTCCGTTTAACAAGGACAGTTCTCTTGCCTCCATTTCTTCCAGCCATCGAGTTGCTACTTGACATGTGACTTTTAGCCCTTCCTATTTTGGGCTTTTCAGATGTCATGGTAAGTCCGCAATCAATATTTAGATCACCATATAGTATGATGTTTGAACTCAGGTCCGTAGACTTGATATTATCTATTATCTCGGACATCTGGTCAATGGACGAGAAATGGCTTGATGCTGCCAGTACACATTAAAATATGTATTTTATCCCCAATGCTTTGCAGTTGAGCTGGTAATTTGATCGTGGTCAGTTGTATATAGGGAGAGAAATTGTGCTGATAACACAGAAGCCACTCTCTTTCTTTAACAGCATCAAGAGGCCAGCCATAGGATGACCTTTAGTTCTATTTATTGGTGGATTTAGGGTTATCTCGTAGCCTTCCACTATGGGGGCCACAGTGAGCCAGGTTTCAGGCACACAATGTCTATCAACTTCAGTTTATGAGAACCATTGTTAAACAAATGCGCAAAGCCCCCTGTATTCCATGTACCAATGTGATATCTAGTTTTTTGAGATGCTGGTTGACATTAGCTGTAGTTACATCCTCCCAGCACACCAGCAATCCAACTCCAGTTGTCATCTTTTTTATCTGCAGTAGTTTGCTCCTTTTTATTGTTTTTTACTTCACTTTCTTTATTACTGCATGCTATGGTTATTCTTATTCGTTCACCCATAGGCACCTGTTCAGGGTAAGCCTGGGCTCTGTTGTTTTGGGAATCTTCAGGCCCGATTTTCCTGAACTGGGCATGTTCGCACTTTGCTTTGATGGTGTAGCCTTCAAGGATTTTTCATATTGCTCATGTTCATCATTGCACATTGAGTTAGGACGATTTTTCTCAATTCCGCCATTGGCTCTGATTTCCAAAATGTCAAACCCAAGTGGATTGAGGGAGGGCATGGCACTCAATAGCTTGTTGCACATCATTAAGGACTGAATATGTAAAATCACCCAATCATGCAATGCTTCATCCAGGAATTCCACCGTTCTGATATCATCCGATACAATTGTTCTTAGATTTGGGACGTGATGTAATAAACATATAATGTTTTTCCTGTTCAGGATGAGACCATCTTTGGCTGGTAAAATGCGTTCTAATACGAGGGAGTAATTGGACCAGGCTTTTTGTATTTCTCTTTTATTTGAGTGTGAAGAGCATTGCAATTTTTGTTTATCATCATGCTGTGTGTCCTTGGCATGGGTGGTGCTCCCCGTTGCTGGCCACCTCTTTTTTGGCAGCTTTTGCAAATGTGACAAGCTTGTTGATCTAACTTTGTCTTTATTCGCTTCATTTCTGCATTAGGATGAGTGATCCTGTTTTGGTAAGAGCTCATTTATTCTTTAGAGGCTTTGAGCCTCTAATGTGACCCTCTTTTCCACCATGTTTCAAAAATATGGATGTTTTGAGTCGCTGCCTATCATCTCATTTTCATTTCTAGGTCTAAGTTCCAGCTTTGGGATAGTTTCACATACTCTCTGTGAGTCATCTTCAATGATCTCAACTGGGCCTTCACAATAAGATGAATCTTGGTCCTCTTCAGATTCAATACAAATGGCCTTTTGGGTGTTATTTTCATGGTCATCAGCCACATCTTCCTCATCTGTCATAAGTTGATAGGTTTAGTAACTGAAACATGATTTCTTCGTCTTTAGACTCTTGGTCATTTGTTGATATTGCAGGTGTTATTCTTATGGATCTGATTCCATTCTGCACTTTCGGTGGATTTGCGGATGTTTTTAATGTTAGATGGATCAACTGTGTGATTCAGGGACCTGGTGTTCCGGAGAAATTTCAGAGAGTTGTTAGCGTTATGACTCCTGCCTTTTGGTTGTTTTTTAGGTTTTTTTTACCTTGTAAGGTATTGCTTGCGCGGGTCTTACACAGTCCCACCTCCTTCTTTCGTTTCTTCGATCGATAGATGTGGGTATGTACCAGGTTGCACGACTTTAAATACATCATCCCGAGGGTTATGTTTTTGGTATAAAAGCACCTGACCATCTGAGTGATTCAATACGTTCAGTATTGTTCATGTTTACAATTGAATCTGTGATAGTAGGTGCCTGGGGAATCCTAGGAGTCATTGGCTCATTGTATTGGGGATCAAGCACCTGTTTCAGTTGATTCAAAATTTCCGTAATTTCGGTATACGTTTCACCTCGTACGGCTGCAGAATTCGTATAGCCTTTGCCAGCATAAGGCGGAACATCAAAATCTGCTTCAGTGCTCTGCCCAGAAGCCTGAACTTTGTCAGAAGTGTCAAATCGCAGGAGCAGAGCAGAGCCAATGTATTATCTTGCACTATATGAGACAGCAAATCCTTATTGTGACCTTGTATACACCTGTGCAAGCCTGGAGCCTCAGAGGCGCTCCATGTCAAAACGCGCAACCGGGGGATCGAAGAAGGTGCTGAGGGGCCAACTGTAAAGGGTGGACAGTCAACAGCCGGAATACTACCCCCATCTCTCACCTCGCCACATGGAGTTCCTGCTGGACCTCCCAAGTTTAGAATCAGGTTATGTGTCGTGAAGTAAATGGGAGGGGGTACGCTCTTTTCACGGCACTGCAGATTTAAACCCAAATGATTGTTTTTATCAGCTGCAGCTAAGTCATTCATCTCGCTTACTTGGAATGTTTGGTGCACTCGGTCTGTACAGTGTTCTTTCTTCAACCCCTCAGACAGTGCCATTATTTCAATCTGGTCTGTGGGTGTACTGGAAGTTGTGACTGCTGGCTGTGTTCCAGAGCAGGTCGAGAGATTCCAAAATGTTTCGAAGGGTGAGCCGCAGCCATACTCCAATCCATGCAAGCACAACAAACATTTCCTGCACTCTTTGATACTTTGCATAGTGGGAAGAGTACTTGTGTCCGGTGCTCCTCCTACTCAGGTAAGGAGAGTGAAGAAACACTTGTTCAGCCACCAAGAGTTCAGGAAATACACAATGTTCCAAGCAGTATCCCAAACACAAGAAACACTCCCCGCTCTCTGCAACGCTCCACATAGTGGATAGAGTACTTGTTGTTAGGGAGAATTCTCCAGAATGGCTAATTTCCCTTACCTACTGAGTCACGCAGCATTTTTGCCAGATTTCTGTGATTTATTTTTTTCACCTGGTAAGAGTGTGAGCCTTTTTTTTCACACTCTTACATATGTTTTGCTGTGTGTTGTACATTTTTTGCTCATAGTCTATGTAGTCTCACCTACTCCATAGGCATCATCTTTTTACTGTGTGTCACCCAGCACCTTTAGTGCAGTGACACAGGCTTGTCTTTTTAGACTTCCTTCTAAAACTCAATCCCTGCTGTGTGATTGACAACCAGGTTGTGTAAACGGGGGAAAACTGTTTAAAAGCAAGTCTCTGGGACTTGGAAGGCAGAGTCGCCACTGCAATGAGAGAACCAATGAGGAGCTGAAGGAAGACAACTGCTGCAACTACTGGACATCCTGGTGAAGCCTTGGCGCAGGTCCGAATTGCTCGAAACTCTGACGACAGAGAAGATCCACAAGGAGTCTTCTCCCGTTGAGCCTGGTGGGACCAACCAGCACATAAAGTCTCTGGACCTCCTCTTCAGCCTGGTCGAATTTGCTGTGCTACAGGAAACCCGATAGCCAGTAAGAGAGAGTCTGTTTGTGCTTTTAAGGAGCACACCTTTTATTCAACGCTTTGCTCTGCTGCTGGCTTTTTCCCTATGCAGTTCAGGACCCTCCATTCTTCCTCCTTTTTGTCACCATGACAGTCGCTTCAGGAACCATGAGCCTGCAGTAACTGCCAGGAACAACCGCGTCAGCTACAGCATTCTTCTTCATTTAAGGTACTGTGCCAAATCAGTCGTTCGTTCCGTCTGGCCGCGTGAAAGTCTTTGAAATCTTTAGTCACTTCGAAGGCTTGCCCTACTCTTCTCCTTTGAATAACTTTTCTTCCAACCAACCAACTTTGTCTTGAACGAAGCCGGCAAAGACTTAACCACAAACTACTCTGAACTGTGATCCTCTGCAAAGACCCTGAACCATTAACATTGGCCCAGGCCTATTGATTTGAATCCTAGTTGTAGTAAGCCTTTTTCAAGATTGCCAAGCCTATTACTTGTTGGTCCTGTTTGATTGTTGATAACCTTGTCGTTTCCTCCCTTTAAATTGCTGGAGTGCCATTTTGCTCACACTTCATTTTGAGCCTAACTTGTACAGAATTGATTGGAGGTCATTGTAGTGTATTAAGATTGTGATTTTCTGCTGCTTTACATTAGTGAACTGTTTTATAACGGATGGTGTAAATAAACGTATATTCTTTTACTCAGAAACCTTGAAGCAGTATCTGTCATATAGCTAGCATTTTATTTTTTCCCTCACTGACCCAGGTAGGAGTGGAGCCCTTTCCTGCAACGGCCCCCAGCTTGCAACTGTCCCACCCCCTCCCTTTGGTGGATTTAGAGGTGGATCATCATCATTATGCAAAAGTAAGAACCAGCTTGCATCTAATGCTGGATATGGCACTGCATGTGCATTGAAAATACCTGCCGCTTATATCTCCCTCAACGACCCGACGTGCGCTTTCGACCACTCCTAAATGGCCGCCCCGCTTGCCTGAAATGGCTGGAGCTTGCTGCACCTGCCAGCCAATGATTGGCGAACCGCAATATTTACTCTCTTGCCCATGACTGGAGGCAGAAGCCGGCCGCTCATTCAAAGGGCTGCGGTAAAACGGCCTGTCTGTGTCTGTCCGTGGCTGATGTCGGCCGACACCCAGACCAGCTGGCCACAAACCTTCTGGCCACCACTGTGAGTACACTTGCTGTCCTGAACCCTCTTGTGCTGCCCTCAATAATCCTGATCTCTCTCTCATTGAGAGTGTAGCATTCTCACAAGCACAACACTCTATGCGCATTCCCGTACCCTACGTGGTACAGGTACATTGTCCTACCTATCACCAGGCGCCCCAGCTCTCAGCAGCATTGCCAAACCTACAGTAAGCTCTGACTCAGCCTACATTACAGCCACTCTGTCCACGTGATGCGCCTATGCCCCTATGTAACTTCTGGTGCACACAGGCTACATAATTCATTGACCCTGCTATGTCTCGATATATTCTAGTACTGTACAGATGATCAGCCCACTCTGTCGCCCATTATTTTGTTGCATACTAGCCTATGCCTATGCCCATGCCTGAAAAGCCCCTATGCCTGAATAGCCTATGCCTATGCCTGAATAGCCTATGCCTATGCCTGAATAGCCTATGCCTATGCCTATGCCTGAATAGCCCATGCCTATGCCTGAATAGCCTATGCCTATGCCTATACCTGAATAGCCCATGCCTATGCCTAAATAGGCTATGCCTGAATATGAATCCGTGCCTTAACTACAACAAAAATGTCCCGTGCTGCGAATCAGCCCTTAGACCCAACCTCGAAACACTGCCAAAAACCTTGAACCCAGCCTCCTACACTCCCCTTAAACCCAAAACTATAACTAAACAACCCAAACTTGATGCCACCAGACCTCAGGAGCAAAAAAACATGACCACTATCTCTGGAGAATTAATCAATGCTAGAGCACTTGAGGCTCTTGCCACTGATATAGCAGACCTCTTATCCACAGATAACCTCAACATTCTAGCTGTCACTGAATCACAGTTGCATGATGCAGCAGGCCCAGCCCTTACGCTAGCAATTCCCAACAATTACCAAATACTTAGAGCGGAGAGACCCAATGCCAGAGGAGGCGGCCTAGCCATCATAGCAAAAGCTAACCTCGCTATAAGACTCCTGTCTCCACCCCCACTGAAATCTTGCAAAATGCTTATTGCCAAAATACCTATCTCTAATTGCTGCGCCCTAAACATTTACCTGCTATACAGACGTTCAGGGCCCATCGGTACCTTTGTGGAGGATTTATCCAGCCTTCTTGCCAATAACACAACAAACTCCTCGCAAATATTAATACTGGGTGGTTTTAACCTTGGATTTAATGATCCAGAGGATAAACATGATCAGTCACTAGCCACTACTCTCTCAGAACATGGATTTACCCAAACAGTCTATGCACGGACCATTGACTGGATGGCCGACCTGAATTGCGAAACGACTATTATTAAAGTAACCCCTCAATTGTGGACTGACCACCACCTGATTGATTTCTCGCTAGCATTAGACAAACAAATAGCCAAAGATATAGTCATGGCACCACCCCTTCCAAATAGGAGAAAAAAAATATCACATTAGACAGCTGCTCCCGCATATCCTTCCATCCCTTAACTCTCTTTTTAGTGAGACTGACCCCAACCACCTCGTCGAAGCATACAACAATACCACGTCTAAAGCCTTAGACACTACTGCACCGGTCAAATTACTTAAAAGCAAACAGCGTGCACACCTTAATGCCTGGTTTACACCTCATCTCGAAGACCTCAGACTACAGAAAAGAAAACTAGAATCCATATGGCGTCACACCCCATCAGATGAAAACAAGATACAACTGACCCACTTTGCTAATAATCACAAAAAGGAAACAATTTGCACAATAAAAAAGACCTCTATAATCAAAGAATGTCCAATGCCAGTTCGTATATAAAGGAACTCTTCACGATCCTCCGGGAACTTGAATCCTCCATTCCTCCACTAGACACTGCACCTAAGGATAAACTATGATGTACTAGTATTCAGAATGCCCTAACCAACAAAATAACCACACTTCAAACTAAGATTGCCAATATAAAAGATTTCCTGCGTCCCACCGAACCGCAACCTACCAGCCTCATTGAATCCACCAGCCTGCCTGAACCATTTAGCTTCAACAAAGTATCTATCTTGGAAACGGAAAAAATAATTCTATCCCTGAAACAATCTAACTGCCTGGGCGACAACTGCCCCTCTGAAATAATCAATGATGTAGCGAGAGACCTAGCACCATTCATCTCGAAACTAATCAATGCCTCATTTATGACTAGTACTGTCCTAAGTAACCTACAAGAGTCCTGGGTATTACCTCTGCTATAAAAACGACTCTGGACCCCTCCATCGCAACAAACAAGCCCATTACAATGGTGCCTTTCCTCCTCAAAATAATCGACAGAGTAGCAAACTTGCAAATACAAAACTACCCTGAAGCTAACCACCTTCTAGGTTCCCGCCAATCTGGTTTCAGGCCACAACATTGCACGGAAACAGCATTAATTGACTTAAAAACACAAATCAATGAGCTCAGGGACAAAGGGAAAACCGCCATGCTACTCCTCCTCGACCTGTTGGCAGCCTTCGACTTGGTGGACCATGAAGTCCTGTGCAAACACCTAGCCATGGCAGCCCACTTCTCGATGGATGCAAGAGCATGGGTTTAGTCCTTCCTTGACAATAGAACGATGAGAGTTTTCTCCACATCAGCCGACCTTATCCAGACTACATGTGGCGTTCCATAGGTTCTTGCGTATCGCCAACCATGTTTAACATATTTACCAAGCCTCTTTTCGACAAATTGGACAGACTAGGTGTCACCCACATGAATTACACAGATGACACCCAGATCCTTATCCCCCTTTTGGGCTATTTCGACAAGGATACAGCCCTGGTAAATAAAATATACCTCCTCATTCAGGCATGGATGTCATCCCATGGCCTCTGCCTGAATGACGACAAAAGAGAAATCCTGATACCAACCTAAAAAAACTGAACTCCAACTATTCTGCGTTCAACATAGATGGAAATATTATCAAGGTAGCGAATGAAGTAAAAACCCTAGGTTTTTACCTCAACTCCACCCTAACTTTAAGGAAACAGGTAAACTCAATGGCATCATCTACTACCTATACCTGCAAGCTCATTAGGGCCTGCAGATCATTCTTATCCAAAGCAGGCTGCATTATCCTCGCCAAAGCCTTAATACTGTCAAAATTGGATTACAGTAACGCTCTATACCCAGGGGCTAACAAATATATCCTAGACAAAATCCAAATCTTAAAAAATAATGCCCTTAGAATGGTCCTGAACATCCCCAACGGAGAACATGTCTCTAAAATCAGAAGGGAACAACAGTGGCTAAAGATAAATGACAGAATCCTACTCAAAACAGTCTCATTGACATTCAAATGAATGAACAACGCAACACCCCCATACCTAATTGAGAGAATGGTTAGAACATTTACCCACCCCTCTAGAGTGGCTCACTCCTTTTGCCTGGAGATACCCAGATATAAGCTAATAACATCTGGAGGAAATAGCTTCCCAGTTAAAGCTGCCTAGTCCTGGAACACACTACACACTACCTCTAGCACTCAGAGCTGGTCAATCCTACCTCAGCTTTAGGCGCAATACCCTGAGCTGGTTGCGTTCCAATGACATATGATCCATACCGGACCCAACGCTGATGTATATACCTTTTGTCTATGTAACCTAATGTACCTTGCTGCTGTACTTCCTTGTATTATTCCTGACACTGTATTGTATCTATGTCATTGTGTAACCTAAGCTTTAAGTATTCCTATACCTTGTTGCGCCCAGTTACCTACGGGTTTGGTGCGCCCTACAAATCAATAAACAAACAAACAAACAAACAAACTACATTTATTTGAGCAAATCGAGTGCATGTTTTACCAGAATTTTTTTTACATAAAGCTCTTTTAGCGAATTTACATTCACAAAGTGAAAAGTGTTTAGATACCAAAACTCTTATCATTAAAAGAGTTTTGGTATCTAAACACTTTTCACTTTCTGAATGTAAATTTGGTAAAACAGTTTTCGGTTAAAAGAAAATAGGTAAAACATGTACTCGATATCGATGTAAAGACATGTGACCTGGGGACAAGTTATGTGAGGGGCAATGCAGAGAGGGATGTGCTAGGTCAGGGGAGCAGGGCCGTTGTATTGGGAGTAACGCTGAAGGGGAAGCACTAGGCCAGGGGAGCGTGGACAGGTTATGTGGGGATGCACATGGCGTGAAGACAGGGGGACTGGGTAAAGTTGCGAAGGAGCGCATATAGGCAGGGGGGCGGGTCCTAAGTTACAAAGGGAGTGAGCGTGAGAGGGGGAGAAGGGCAGATGCATGGGCCGGGTAAGTGTTGAACAGTTGCAGGGGGAACAAGGCATGTGCAAGAGGGAGAATGGAACACACACATAAAGTCAGGGGGTTGCGTGTAGTGTAGCAATGCAACTCTCCCTCCCCGCATCTTCTTACCTTACAGCCGCAGATGGAGAATTAAGTCATCTGCCCTCACACTCTGCGCTGCTACCCCATCGCTGGCAAACACCTGCATCACTGCATCACTCAACACCACAGCCTTGTCCTTTAAGGGCTTTGAGGCAGAGGGTCCAATCATCAGATCTTAAAAGCTCAGAAGTATGGGCTTAGCATTACGTGTTACGTATCATTGGGCAGCTTCTACTGCGCACCTGCATTCATCAGTACCAAAGCATTGTACTGCGAAGGCTTTGCCGCAGAGGGTCCAATCCTCGGTTCTTAAATGCTTGGATGCCTGGACAAAGTGTTGCATGCTATGTATCATCGGGCAGTGTCTCCTGTGCACCTGCGTCACTCAACACCAAGGCCTTGTCCTGCGAAGGCTTTGCCGCAGAGGGTCCGATCCTCAGCACTTTATCTTAAAGGCTGGGAAGTGTGGACATAGTGTTGCATGCTACATATCGTCAGGCAGCATCTCAAGCGCACCTGCATCGCTCAACATGTCCTGTGAGGGCTTTTGAGTGGCTTAATGAGTAAAGTAAATAGATACACTCTGTAAATGAAATGTGTTTTTATTTTGTAGTATTTTAATAGTGTTTAAATATCAAAATTTACTTCACAAGTTAGGCATATTACTTGCAAACTTAATTAAACTGCCATGAGTTTAATGCATTAGGCGTCATGTAAAAGTGAAAACTTGGTTGTTCAAAAAATATGAATAATATAACACCTGCTGTACTTATTGTTTTATTACTTCTCTACAAAATGCTGTGATAGCCCAGGGATTGGGTGTTACATAAGTGCAGTAAATAAATAAAGTAAATGGTTTATCTATAAGAAAGTGAAAGCGTATTTCTATGTTTTAGCTTTCTGTTAAATAGAATGTTGCAGCAAAAAAGGCCTCCCAGAAAGAAGTGCCCTTTTAAAGTCACCTTCCAAAGAAATTGCATTGCTGATTCTATGTCTGTTTTTCAAGTCAACATTTTCAGAATTCAATTACAACCAGTAGTTGTTGACTGCACTCTGAACATTCTGATTCGTTGAGAGAAGGTCAATAATAATCTCCATGTACTTGTATAGGATTTAAACCCATAGCAAATAACTTTGTTAAAACAAAAAGCAATACAGCTGCAACAGAATGGCTATCTACAGAAATATACACCTTGTCTCTTCTCCATCCTCACTTAGCCTGTAAAGAACAGCATATTTTACTTCTCAGCATACGGGACAGTGGGCAAAACACATATTCAGCTGCATGTATCTGGCTGTCCCTCGTGCGTGGTTTCTGAGAGTATGGTGTGCTGCATTCCTATGCATCATACAGTTCCTACATGCCATGACATATGGCAAAAGATGGTATGCAAGATTAATATCACAGAATTGAACATAACATAGCACCCACCAAATCACCTAGATTTACAGCAGCTTTCATCACCTACAGTAGCACAGGTGCATCAAGAGAAGACACACCTTCAACCAATATGTTGTAGAGGCCCACACTGAAACACAAGAACATAAATCCCATTAACATGAAAAACAAAACATATGTGCACACTTTTTATCTGGATGACAACTTCCTACATCAGTGCCACTGACCATCGCCCAAAATGAAGCAGCATAACACATAAACGCACCCCTATGAGTGCTACATCAGTCCACTCGCTGTAACTTGATGTCAACAGCAATGCAAAAGCAATACCCATTGTTGGTTTACATGTTTACCAAAGTCTGTTAATGTAACTGAACGTTGACAAACAAGGTCACCCAGCTAATGTTTCGGCACAGTTTAACAACAAGTTCTATAACTCGGATATGAAGCACAATGGCTACCTCATCAAATGAAAACTATGTCCTGGGGGGACAAATGACAACATATCCCATCCAGTTTATCCACTGGATCATGTCCACCAGGGGTTTGAGAAACAAAACACTTTCATAATTGTAAACTCAAGGTGATGTTAAATGGAGGGGTGGGCTCCAGAAGGGGTGTTTGTTGGGTCATGGCCATGAAGCATACCAGCATTTGTATTTCACTGCAGTCCACCATCCACTGTTGGACCCTGAACTGGGGGTCCACTCAGACCATGCTTAGCCAATGTATGGTCCTTATTAGCCAGTGCCATTCCTGAGAGTGATGAATGCATCAGAACCCCAAACACATCTATGTCCTGATGAATACTTTCTCTAAAGGACACCATATCCCTGTGCATGTTGTCCCTTGAATCCAAAATGTGCATGGTAAGTGTATGCCTCAAGGCTGACATCTCTTGCTGGCGAGTGTCCCTTTAGGCCAACATTTCCTCATGCAGTGATTACCTCAAAGCTTACACCTACTCATGAAGGGCAAGCCTTGTGGCCAACATTTCCTGGCAAATGTCCTGCCTCAGTTTCAACATGTCCTCTTTTCTCTCCTGTCTCAAAAGCTATATTCACCCTGTAGGTCGAGATTGGATTGAAATCACAACATTGGCCATGTTAGGTAAGATTGTATGAAGTACCCTTTGGGTGCACTACAACATCCCTGACCTCCTGGCAATAGGAACCCAACCTTTGGTATAAGTCTGTACTACACAGTTTGGTAGCATGTTGAGCAGCCAGGCTTATCTCAAGAGGGGCCAATGTGAGCTGTAGGGGAGTTACCAGAGATTCACAGTGACAAGTATTCAAATAAACTCTTACACACAAGGTTTCTTGATTAAACAATTATTAATTTATTTAACAGTCAGTTAGAGTAAGCCTTCTTCTATAAAGCAACACACAAATACACTTCAAAAATGCACAAAGGTTGGGTTCCTATTTCCAGCAGGTCAGGATTGGTGTAGTGCACCCAAAGGGTACTGCATACAATCTTGCCTAACACTGGTGGCAGGCAGTGAGGATATATTGGTAGAGTTGTTACATTAAGAATGTACTTTGCCTTTGTTCAACTACAAACCTTCACTAGGCTAAGCTCCACTAGAAAAGCAATTGTAACATGCCAAATATGGATAAAATCAGTCAGGTAGCCCTGATCATTTTTAACAGAAGAGTACCTTAAGGAAATGTGTAAAGCCAGGAATCGACCTGTTAAAGGAACGAAAGATGAACTAATTGCAAGATTGTTGAATCATCAGAGTCTAGGTAGTCGGCCTGTCAACCCAGGAAATGTGGAAAATGATATTGGGGCTGATAATGCAGAGTCTAACTCGGATGTCTTAGAAGAGTCAGAAGAGGGAGAGGAGTCTCAGGAAGAGAGCCCCTCTTTGCCTCAACAGGCCCTTTTGCAGTAACCTTAAGCCACTGGGACCCCACAAGGTTCATCACTGAGTCCAGAATTTGTGTCTCTTGAGAAAATGAGATGAGTTAGAATTCAAAAGATTACAGATCCAAGCTGAAACCAAACTTCAGGACATCAAACTCAGGGAAATGAAAATGAAACATGTTCTTGAAATAAAGACATTGGGCCTCATTACAATACCGGTGGTAGCCGTGCTGGTATAAATGGCACCGCTGCCGCCGGTATCATTTTTTTTCCGGCACCCGTGAATGGGCAATTACCCGATCATTACCGCCTGCCAGATAATTGCCCATTCACGGGCGCCGGAATAAAATGCTCCCCATTCCCATTGAGCCCCGTAGGGCTCAATGGGAATGGGGAGGTTGGATGCACCGGCACCATTCGTGAATGGAGCTGGTGCATCCAACACACTCTGCTTGCGGGCGCTAAGGCACCCACGAGCAGAACTCGTAGTTTGCCGGCAAGCTAACCGGTACCGTTGTTACCGGACCGGCAAATTTATAATGAGGCCCATTGTCTCATGAAAATGTTTCTGTCCCCGAATCTTCTATGTCTTCCAATCCAAAGAGACCTTGCATGCCTAATGAAGCAGTGAGTATGTTGAATGTGAAACTAGATATTTTGGATTGGTTGGGTGGTTTTGAATATAACTATGGATTCAGGGTTTCACAGGGAATCATTCCTTTGCACTTTTCTAGGCTGCCCCAGGTTGCAACTGATGCTGTAATGGAGGTGGGGGAACTTGAAAGATTGGAGTATGAAAATATGAAGCTAGCTTTGATAGCTAAATTTGGGAAAACTCCTTACCAGTACCTTAGGAGGTTTAGGACCCTCAAAAAGACTGATGGGACTGATGGTCCCCTTGGGCTACCTGGGTGTGTGAATATTTGAAAACCCTGGATAGTTGGCATAAGGGTTACATAGTGAACTCCTTTGAAGGAATGAGAAATGTAATTCTGTTCGAGTCTATTTTTGATGCCTGCTCTCCTGAGCTGAGACAGCACTTAGCTTACTCAAAAGAGATTGATCCTAAGAAAATAGCAAAATCTGCTGACTTGTGGGTTGCCAACATGGCCACTCACATAAATGATGAGGGGAAGCAGCACAAGAAAGATGATAAAGAAAATTCTAAAACCTCCCACCCGAAAGAGGGCCACAAGCATACGAAGGGTAAGCCATTTGGGAAACCAGGTCAGTCTAGTGAAACCTCTGGTGCCAAACCAGAGGGAGGTCACCAGAAACCTCCATTTGTCAAATCATTGGGTAAATGTTATGCTTGTGGGTCTACTAACCATGTGAAAGGGGATCCCAGATGTCAGGGTAAACCTTCAGGGGTCCACACTACCTCCTTATCCTTCATCCCTGAGGGAGAAGTATATATGGCAAGTGGAAACGTTCACCTATTGGCTGAAGACCCCATTGGAGTCTTAGCCAGTGTTTCTTTAGTGTCCCTGAGTCTGTGGGAACAGCAGCATGTAGATGTGTATAACTCTATACCAGATAACAAAAAATAATTTTATAAGGACAGTGTACTTGTGAATGGTCAGGAGACCCTTGCCATTAGAGACACTGGGGCCAGCATTAAAGTGGTGGATGCAATCTTTTTCAAACCTGAGGATGTTGCTAAGGCACACAAAGGCCCCACTAAGCTTGCTGGAGGCCCTCTTCAGATGGTTCTAATACTACCAGCTCTCACCCAGTGCAGCAATATGAATGTAAGAATACCTATCAGTGTACAAAATGAGGTGCCTGGTAGAGTTCTGCTGGGGAATGAGTTAAAGACTCTTAGAGTTGTATCATGTACCCCTAGGCCACCCAGTAAAAGGAAGCAGGACCAGACTAAGAAGGCCAGAAAGCTCACTTTAGATGACTCTCAGGTGGTTGTTACAGAGGAACCTATAACACCCAGTCCACAGGAAGAACACACTTCTACTTCCAGGAAGAAATAGACAAAGGGGAAACCCAAGGTCCAGGAAACAAGAAGAGAAGCACTCCTGTGCACAAACCCGGACATCCCCGAGTCCCAAGTCACACTAGTGACCCCTTGACCAGCTAAGGCTGAGTTGGAGAAATAACCAGAGGATGGTGAATCATCCACTGATGACACAGAGCTGGAAGAAGACCTTCCCCCTGTTGGAGATCTGGATCCTATAGACCATCCTGAGCTGCAGACTTTGCTTGCAGAAGGAGGCCCCTGTAGGACAGACTTCAGCAGAGGTCAAAGAGAGTGTCCTATTCTTGAAGGACTTCGCCAACAGGCAGCTTCCCAGCTGGAAAGGCAAGAGCCAGGGAAGCACAGGTTGTACTGAGAGGATGGCCTCCTCTACAGTGAAACTATTGAGTCAACCCCAGGGGACTACAGAAGACTTGTTGTGCCTCAGGAGGTGAGACCTCAGTTTCTACAGTTAGCCCATGAGATTCCTTTAGCTGGTCACATAGGTTTTAAGAAGATGTTACACTCACCTGGTCTCTGCAGAGGCGTTGGGGCACAGTTGCAACCCTCCCGGGGATGAGGTCGCTCGGGTCTGACTTCACCCTCTGTGCTTATGTGGTGACTGGTAGTAATAGGTGATGCTGCTCGGGACGTCTCCTGCGTGGAGAATAGGGGGCGTGAGTATGACAGCTTGAGCACCTGATCCCCTTCCAGAACCCTTCTCCCAAAGCGTGGTACCCGTGGTGAGTATGCAGAAGAACGCCTGGCTTTAAAGGTAAATAAAGTGGTCCAAGTGGCGGTGAGCGTCACGTTTCACATGAGTGCACAGTAACGCAAAGCACTGGTCTTAAGGATGGAGCAGCTTATATAGCTGCGCTTCTGAAGCCACGCCCACCAGGATCAGCCTGCCTGCCACACCCGATGAGTCAGCACATGAAGACCAGGCCTAGGGGGCCACACCCGATGAGTCAGCACATGAGGATGTTCTCTGGAATAAAGGCTTTCAGCTCCTGGAAAGTTCTTGTAAAATCAAAGCACTCCTGCACTGAAATAAAGTGTTCCTGCTCACATCTCTATATGAGCCTGGTGCCAAAGGCGTCAGGACGGAGTCCAGCCAGGGTCCCTATGTTTATGGGTCCCAAAGGGACATAAGAGAGTCAAGTGACCCATTGCCCCATCACTAGATGGTGTGGTTTTTGTGTTCTGGGGCTGTGGCCATGACAGCACTCCCCCTCAAGGCCCCTCTCATGGGTGGTTCCCCCCTGGCCCTGGTTTAGTGGGGTTATTGTGGTGGAACTGCCTGATTAATAGTGGAGTGTGGGCATGCCCACTGGATTCCCAGGTCCAATCTTGGGGTCCAGAACCTTTCCAGTCTATAAGGTAGTATAACTTGGAACGGACCATCTTAGAGTCCAGGATCCTTTTAACTCCGTATTCTGGTTCTCCTTCAACTATTTAGTGATCTGGTGGAGTATCGATCCGCGTACTTTGGTCAATGGTTTTAGGAGGGAGATATAAAACACTGGGTGGATCCGCATGTGGGCCGGTAATTCTAATTTCATGGCTGCAGGGTTGATCACAGCATTGAGGGTGTAGGGTCCCATATATCTGGGATGAAATGCCTGTGGTCCTTTCAGGGGGATGTTTTTGGATGCTAACCAAACTTTGTCTCTGACTTGGTAGTTGGGAGCTTCCCTTCGGTGTCGATCCGCAAACTGCTTCTGTTTCTCTTTGGCTCTGGCAAGATGCTCTGCTGCTTCCTTAAAAACCTGGGTGATGGTTTTGTGTAATGTCGCTACAGCGGGCATTTCTAATGATTTGAGTGGGTTGAAAACGGATGTCCGTGGATGTCGACTGTACACTATGTAGAATGGGCTTTGTCCTATACTGGTGTGAATGGAGTTGTTATATGCACATTCTGCTAACCAAAGTATGTCCTTCCAGGTATCCTTGGTTTGTTGCAGCATATACCTTATGTATTGCTTGAAGGTCTGGTTAGTCCGTTCGGTCTGGCCGTCGGTTTGAGGGTGATGGCTTGTAGATAACCGGAGGTCGATTTTGGCAATTTTACAACACCTTTTCCAGAATGCAGAGACAAACTGAGTTCCTCCATTTGATATCAATATTGATGGGAACCCGTGTAGCCAGACAATCTATTCCAAAAGCACAGTAGCCAGAGTAGAAGCAGTTGGGAGACCTTTCAGGGGAATAAAGTGGGCCATTTTGGAAAACAGATCTACAATGACAAAGATGGTATTGTATCCATTTCTGGAGGGAAGGTCTGTAATAAAATCCATTTATATTGCATGCCAAGATGCTGGGGGTACTTCTAAAAGACGTAGCAGACCTGTGCGACTTTGTTTTTGGGACTTGTGTTGTGCACAGGTGCCACAGATTGCGATGAACTGGACAATGTCCTTTCGCCAAGTTGGCCGCCAGTAATTTTTCTTTATTTTAGCTTGGGTTTTGGCTATTCCAGGATGCCCTTATACTAATGAATCATCATAGTTTGCGATGATTTGATTCTGTAATTTCAAATCCGGGATGTACAATCGTCCTTGGTAGTATGGTAGGTTGTCCACGATCGTATACCGTTCTCCCTTCCCTAGCCATTCCTGTTGCGCTGGTGGACTCATCAAGTGTTGCAGGGCAGATTTTAAGTTTTCTAGAGTGGTGGTTGCGGCAATCATGCCTTGGATTTCTCCTTCCGGGATGATGGCCACGGGGTCTGGTGTAGTGAATGCCTCTTCTCCCTCACTCATGCGAGACAGGATGTCCGCTTTTACATTGCATACTCTGGGTCTATAGGTGATGACGAAGTCGTATTCCGCAAAGAAGAGAACCCAGCAGAGTTGCTGTGATGATTGTGCTTCAGCAGTCTTCAGATATTGTAGACTGCGATCATCCGTGACAACGCTGACTGTATGTCTAGCTCCAAGAAGATACTGTCTCCAGGCTTTGAACGCTGCCTTAATTGCTAGCAGTTCTTTAGCAGTGATTGCATAATTCAATTCAGGGGCTGAAAACCTGCGGGAGAAGAATGGCACGGGATGCAACTGACCTGTTTTGGGGTCTTGTGACAGGACTACTCCCATTGCTATGTTGGAAGCATCAGCCTCAACCACGTATGGTAGTTCTGGTCGAGGATGCTGTAGAATTGGTGCTGTGGTAAATACTTGTTTTAGCTCCTGGAAGGCTTTCTCTGCCTCATGCGGACCAATTAAATTGTTTATTTTTCCGTAGTAAAGAGTGATTGGGTGGACAGTCTGGGAGAACCTAGGAATAAACCGGTGATAAAAGTTGGCGAACCCGAGTACACTCTGTACTCCCTTTATGGATGTCGTTGAGGGCCAGTTAAGGATAGTGTCTACCTTGCGCGTGTCCATGCGTATGCCCCATGATCTGATAATAAAGCTGAGTAATTCTACCTCTATCACATGAAAGAAGCATTTCTCCAATTTGACATATAGCCGGTGTTGCCACAGTTTCTCCAAAACTGCCCGGATATGGTTGACATGGTCCTCCTTGGTAGTTGAATAGATAAGAATGTCATCAATATATACAAGAGCGCAGACGTCCAACAGTTCATGGAGCACTTCATTCATAAAAAATTGGAGCGCCGCTGCAGCATTACATAGTCCAAAGGGCATAACCTGATATTCATAAAGGCCATATTTTGTGCCAAAGTCTGTCTTCCACTCGTCTCCTTTTTTGAATCTTACTAGGTGGTAGGCCCCTCGCAGTCTAGTTTTGTATATATCTGAGCGTTTTTGACTTGATTCAAGAGCTCAGGGATAAGCGGTAACGGGTACCATTTTTCTACTGTGATCTTGTTAAGTGCTCTGTAGTCAATTCAAGTTCTCAGGTCTCCCTCTTTCTTAGGCACAAAAAAGAGGGGCGAGGATGCAGGGGACTTGGACGGACGAATGAAGCCATTTGTCAGATACTGATCGAGGTAGGTTTTTAGATGCTGGTTTTCCTGTTCTGTTAGGACGTAAATCCGGCTGCAGGGAACCTGAGCTCAAGGCATCAGATCAATTTGCCAGTCATGCAGGAGGTAGGGTGTTTGCTTGCTCTTTTTGAAAGACATCTTGGTAATCCAAGCATTCAGGTGGAAGTGAACTGGTGAGGCCCAGTATGGTTTATTTCTTCGACAAACCTGGGTTGGTAAGACCTTTTAATGAGAATGCCTTGCTATAACAGGTGTTGGCACAGTCTTGGGTAAAGGTCAGAACTCGTTTACGCCAGTCAATCCTGGGATTGGGGGTCTCCAGCCAGGGCATTCCCAATATCACCTGAAACTGAGGAGCGCAGATGAGATCGAAGGTGATGTCCGCTTGGTGACCGTCCTGACACAGAAGCATGACCTTCTCGGTGTAATGCCTCACTGGGCTGGATGATAGCTGAGATCCATCAACTGCTGTGACATTTTCAGAAACCTGCTTCTGTCAGAGAGGAAGGCATATCCGGGTCGCCAGATCTTGGTCCATGTAATTTCCCACAGCCCCACTGTCAATGAATGCCTCCAAGCCATGTATTTTCGGTGGTTGCTTGTGATTTACCAGGAGGACAGGGATGACTAGATGTGAGGTCTGTATAGGTTCATTTTCACCACTCGACAAGTGGACACCTACGCTTGTCAGGCATTGGAGTTTCCCTGAGTCCTGTTCTTCTTCAACCCCCTTGTCAGTTGCTCCAACTGTTTTCCTGGGTGGTTTCACCGGGCATTCTTACCACAGTACAAATAAAGCTGCTGTTGTCTCCTTTTCTCCCTTTCTGCCTTGGTGAGTGGGCTCCCCAAGCCTCCCATTTGCATTGGCTCAGACTGATCGTATGGTTTGGTTTGATTCTCATGGGGTTGCACATAGACCGACCACCCCTAGGCCTTGGCCCGATTCATCCTCCGATGCTGCATTCTGTGATCGAGCTGCACTGTCAGGTCGATGTATTCAGCACATCTTTCTGGGGGATTTACTACTTGGGCTAATACGTTCTTAAGTTCTCCTTGCAAGCCTCGGTAAAAGAGTGTAGTTCTTATCTCTTCTGGCCAGTTAATTTGTGCTATCAGATGATCGAAGGAAGCGATATATATGTTAGGTCTTGATTACCCTGCCCTAGTGATAACAGTTCCTTTTCCAGAGCCCACCCTTGAGTATGCCATGCAAATAATGTCTCCATTTCACGCTGGAAACTTCCAAAGTCTCAAAGCAAAGTATCATCCTGTTTTAACAAGGGTATTGACCAGTCCGCTGCACTACCTCCCAACTATAAGAGTACAAATGTCACTCTTGCTTGATCATTGGGAAATGCACCAGGTCTGCACAAGTAATGTAGGCAACATTGATTCATAAAGATGACATACTTATTTGGATCGCCTGTGAAGCATTCTGGTGGGGCCAGGGGATCCCCCCTGGAAGAACCACCTGTACTGACGTGGGCTGTGGAGGCGCAGCAGGAGGGGCATAACCTGGCAGTGGGACCTGGCCTGCCTGTGCCTGAAGCATTTGCCTTGCTAGTTGATCTGTATGCTCCCAGTTCACAATTAGATCCCTCCTTAGGGCATTGGTTTCCTGTCTTGAGGCATGAACTTCAGCCCGTAACTCTCCAGAAATCGGTCCAACTGGTCAGTTTCAGAAGTTTCCATAATGCCCAGGCAGAGATTCGAAGAGGGTTCGCGTTCTGTTACGCTCACTTGGTCTCTGCGGAGATGTTGGGGCACGGTTGCGGCCCACCCAGGGATGAGGTCGCTCGGGTCTGACTTTGCTCTCTGCGCTTATGTGGTGACTGGTGGTAATAGGTGTTGCTGCTCAGGACTGCTCCTGCATGGAGAATAGGGGGCATGAGTATGCCAGCTTGTGTGCCTGATCCCATTCCAGACCCCTTCTATCAAACCGTGGTACCCGTGGGATGCGCTGTCCCTGGAAAGCTCACCTGCTGATTAGTTTTGGCGAGCACTCCATCCTGCTGCTTCTGGCAAGGGGCACTTGTATCATCTGGACCGAGTTCCTTCACTGGTCCTTTGCACGTGGTAGTCCAGTCCTGCTGCGACTAAGCCACTATACTTCAAGTAAGTGTTCCTATTTGCCTTTGTCTTTCCTCGTCTATTTTTGTTGTATTGTAAAGTCTGTTGTCTTTTATTGCTGTCCAGTCCACTTTTGATGTTTTCTCTTTTGCTTTCTTCCCTTGCAGGTGATGTTGCTGGCCCGACAGAAGCTGTGGAGCTCGAGGCGGCAGCCGGAGGTAATAAGGAACGAAGCTGCAGCGGTACAGTAATTGGTAAGTTGTTAACTAGGGGGTCCGCGGGGTTCAAATGTGGCGAGGCCCTGGGACGGATGTTGTAATCTTGTCTTTCTTCTTCTTCACAGGGTCCGAGTTCGTGGATGCGGAGTGCGGTGCTGCAGCATCGGGATCAAGATCACTGAATGTCAGGAGATGAGTCTGCAGATGAAGCGATGAAGCACTGGTTTCCTGGAGGTGCGTATGCAGGAGAACGCCTGGTTTCAGAGGTAAGTAAACTGGTCCAAGCGGCGGTGAGCATCACGGTGAGTGCACAGTAACGCGAAGCACCAGCCTTAAGGGTGGAGCAGCTTATATAGCTGAGCTTCTGAAGCCATGCCCACCAGGTTCAGCCTGCCTGAAGACCAGGCCTAGGGAGCCACACCCGATGAGTCAGCACATGAGGATTGTATCTGGAAAAAAGGCTTTCAGCCTTTCAGCTCCTGGAAAGTTCTTGTAAAATAAAAGCACTCCTGCACTGAAATAAAGTAAAAGCACTCCTGCACTGAAATAAAGTGTTCGTGATCACATCGCTACATGAGCCTGGCATCAAAGGCGCCAGGACTGAGTCCAGCCAGAGCCCCTGTGTTTATGGGTCCCAAAGGGACATAAGAGAGTCAAGTGACCCATTGCCCCATCACTAGATGGTGTGGTTTTTGTGTGGCCATGACAGAAGACCAAGGAAAGGATTTCCCTTTAGTTCTACTGGCCCAAGATGGTGTCTGAAGTAGTTAAGTTCTGTAGAACCTGTCACACTTGTCAGACTTCTGGCAAGAGTGCATCCAAGAACGTGGCACCTTTGGTGCGTCTCCTAGTAGTGGGAGTCCCTTTTGAGAGGGTAAGAATCGACATTGTTGGTCCCTTACACCCTCACACATCTTCAGGCAACCGATTTATCTCGGCTGTGGTAGACCATGCAACCAGGTATCCTGAAGCCATACCTAGAAGGACTGTTACTGCTCAGGCAGCGGCTAAGGCCCTCTTTTTTTAAAACTTTTTTTATTGGTTTTTATAAGTTGTACATTACAGAGTATTCAACCTTAATCATCATTACAGTGCCATTGCATATTTTGTGATAGAATTCCAACATAGAACTAACAATAAACAGTAACTGTCTTCTTCTGCTATATCACGTCTCCTTGCCTGTTCTGCCATTATGGGAGTATAATTCCAGTCCATCATTACTGAGTTCAAGGGTGACAGCGTAGATGGGTTAATTCCCCATTTGTGCCTTTACAGTAGTTAGTGTATGTCGATTTACCTCCATATGCTCAGGGGGCCCTATCATTGTATGGGAGGAACATGTTTCTGATCAGGGCTTTCCATGCTTCAAATGTGATACTAACATCTTCATTATTTCCAACAGTCCCCGCACCCCAAGCCTCTGTCTCTGCTGCGGCCCATCTTCCCATTTCCCTTTTCCACCTTGCATATTGCGGGCCCACCTTCGATTTTCATGCCATGGCTATTACCCTTTTTGCTAATATGCATACCATGCCCATGAGTTTCACTATGTGCTTAATTTTGCTGAGCCTGGGATAAGTGCTCAAGAAACTTTCCTTCGGGGACTAGTCATACCTAGTG
The DNA here is from genome assembly GCF_040938575.1 of Ambystoma mexicanum. Classification (NCBI taxonomy): domain Eukaryota; kingdom Metazoa; phylum Chordata; class Amphibia; order Caudata; family Ambystomatidae; genus Ambystoma; species Ambystoma mexicanum. Next base: position 773,003,117 of record NC_090923.1, on the reverse strand, counting down.
ACTCCAGCCTTCTTACACATTTGCTCAGAAACTTTGTACTTTCACGCACCCCCAGAACATGTGCATTAAGTCAGCCTCTTCATTGCCACACCACAGGGCATACCTACCTGGTTTGCTTGTTGAAACTCGCTACCTTCTTGGGGGTCATATATGTTCTGTATAGGACATTCATCTGTATCGATCTTTACCTAGCATTCCTAGGCACTTCTTTGGGGTGCATCAATGCTCTCTCCCATTCTTTCTCTGTGATAGCTACTCCTAGGTCCTTCTCCCATTAGGCCTTTAACGTGGTATGGTGGGGATTAGGCCTGTCATTTAGTTGGGCATACAGTATTGACACAGACCTCCATCCATCACTCAGGTAATATAATTCTGTCATCAGGGCTCGTGTCCAGTTGCCATTGTATTCCCACCTCTGGTAGTTTCCCAGTTTATATCCCCTTCACGGCTGCCATTGGGGCCAGTGGGAACATGCAACAAGATTTTTGTTTACTAAAGGGAGTAGCGTGTAAAGTTATCCAGTACTTCTAGAACTGTCAGAGCATTATGCTGTCGGTCCCTCAACACGAGCAGAACATCATCTGCATAAAGTGATATTACATGATTCTTCCCGCCTATTCTTATACCAGCATCAAATCAAATAAATGCTTTCTGATGTATAGCACAATGGGTTCGAGTCCTAGGATGTAAAGCATGGGCGATAGTGGGCATACTTGTTTAGTGCCCCTCTGTATGTCCCAGGCCCATTGACACCATTTTACCCATTTTTACTCTTGCCAATGGGTCTTTATATGGCACATCAATCCACCTCACAAAGCTTTCCCCAAACCCAAATTCCCACAGGACCTCTATCAGCCATTCCCAGTATATGGAGTCAAATGCATTAATGGTGTCTAGCGACATCACTGCTAAGTGTCACCCCTCTTGCTGTGTTTGTGCCATAATGTGCTGTAGTCTGCGTAGGTTAGCAGTCGTGTTGTGTCCTGGCACAAAACCGATTTGATCTTCGTGTATCAGGCTCCCTATCACTTTGCATTTGGCTAGTATAGTGGTCAATATTTTAACGTTGTAGTTTAGCATGGCTAAAGGGTGGTACGAGTCACATTCGTCTGTTGGTTTATTCGGCTTTGGTATCGGAACTATTAGTGTTTCCCTCATACTTTTTGGCAATGTTCTAACTTTGCATGCCTCTCGGAACACCTTGTGGAGTACTGGGGTCAGTGTCCATTCATATACATTGTAAAACTTGGGAGGGAGTCCATCGCTACCCGGGGTTTTGCAAGTGGACAGTGATCTGATTGTGTCTGTCACATCTTCTGGAATGATTACCTCATCTAAGGACTCTCGTTGTGACTTACCCAGTGTAGGGCGTTCAATTTCCTCTATTGTGTCACGCATATCTGCCAACGGCACCGGGGTGTCATGGTCATATAATTTAGCGTAGAAGGTTGCAAAAGTGTCATGAATTGATTTCTGGTCTTGTGTATTACCCCGTTTTGCCCTTTCAGTGTTGTCGTGGGTGTTCCAGGGGCTCTCGCCTGCACAGCCATGCCAACAGTCTGCTGGGTTTATCCCCTTCTTTATGTATTCTGGCGGTTCGTGTTATGTAGTCAAACTTAGATAATCTCCCCCATGCCTCTTGGCAATCGGTACTGGCCTCCGCTAGTTTCGCTTCCTCCTGCTTGGCTCCTAGGTTGGCAGATTTCATCTGTTTTATTCCCTCTTCCCACTTCTCCAGCTCCCCTTTCAGCATTCTCCTGATGCCTCCCGCACCCGCTATGACCTCATATTACTACTTTCAGGGCTTCCCACATTGTGCTCCAGTGGTCAGCACTGCCTTGGTTAATCATAATGTAATCCTCTACTTCATCCTCGAGTTCCCCTCTGAAGGTCCGGTCAGTCAGTGTTTCTGTGGACATTCACCATAACGGTATAGGGGGCCTGAGGCCCGTCATCGCCCATTGCATGAGTAGGGGTGAATAGTCAGACATTGATCTGCCCATTTATTGTATTGATTCGACTTGTGCCAGGTGTGTTTTGTCAATAAAAAATAGTCTATTCTTGTGTACAGGCCGTGCAGCAAGGAATAGTGCAAGTAGGCTCTAACTGTGGGGTGACATTCTCTTCAGGCATCTACCAAACCTAGTTGTTCTAGCATGGCATTCAGCGCCAGCAGGGCCGCTTCTGCCCGATTTCTTGGCGGCTCAGATCTATCCAAGTCAATATCTTTTACACAATTAAAGTCTCCACCCCAGATATATAAGCCCTGTTGGTGTTGGATTATTTTAATGTACAGCATATTAAGGTGCACAGGTATGCCATGATTCGTGAAGTATGAATTTACAATGCAAATCTCAATTTGTTCAATGGCGCCCCACAATACTAGGTATCCACCTTCTGTGTCTGCTTCTATCCCATGCAGACTAAAGGCACCCTCGTGTTGACCCAAGTGAACACTCCTCTTGCATATTTGGAGTAGGTGGCCCGTGTCCCTGGCCCCCTCCACCATTCATTCCATTTGACCATGGCCTCCGCTGTGAGATGGGTTTCTTGGAGTAGTGCTATGTCCACCCATTTCCTATGTAAATAGGATTTGATTCTGTTTCTGCGCAAGTAGGTGCCCATCCCACACATATTCCACATCAAAATTTTAAGTTGCATAGCCATGTTCAGCCACAGACACACCCGAGAATCGCATCCCGCCCCCCTTGTTTTCCCCCAGCAGTCACGATAGTAACCCCCTCCCCTGCTGTACACCCTTTCAGTTGTAGATTATGAACATGGACCTTCCTCACCCACTCACCATGTCGATAAAGGTCCTCAGGGATTCTATGGCCTCAAGTACTTGCCCATCTTGATTATCTGTTTCTGTTGTTTTGCAGGTTTCTGGTGTGACTTTCTCATCTTGTTGCGAGGGCTGCGTTTTTGTTGCCACAAATTAGTTCATTATTGTCGACTTTGCTCTGTCCTTATTCCTGTTGGGTAGCATGGTAGTTTGGGTGTCGTGTAGCAGCTGTTCAGTTATGCCAAGAACCTTCGAGCATCTATGCAGAGATTCCACAGAGGCACATGCAATGGGACCAGGGACTTGTGTTTGTGGCGGTCCCTGCGATTCCAGCACCTCCGTTTGGCTCGGGTATGTTTTAGTCACCTGTATCAGACCCCCTTAGTTGTGTGCTCCAAGTTGCCAGGACTTGCTTTAACCCTTTGCCAATCTTTGCTTCTTAATGCTCAACTAACTTGTTTGTTGTTCACGAGCCACAATGCCAGGCTGTTTCTCTATCTTGCCCTGTCAGCCTGTGTTTTTCCGTGTAGCCACATTAATCAGGGAGAGTTGAGGAGTCCTTTGCTAGCCGGGCCAACTGACAGGAGGAATATGATACGCACCACTTACAGTTCCCCCACCTGCCACTCCCTGGTGCAGCTTCTTGTTCCTGTGTGGCTCTTACTGATCAGCCAATGGCCTTGGCTCAATTAACTTTTCGTCCGAGGTGCAACACAGTGCTACTCAGGCCTGTAGTGTTGGCCAGTGCAGCGGACATTTGTCCAGGATTTTAAGGTAGGATGACCTATTGCACCGCAGTTGCAAGTAATTTGTTAACTTGTTGGGCTTCTTGCGTTGCACCAGTCATCCAAACGCCTCGGCCAGGGTCATGGGCCTTGAATCATGTGCCCGCATCCACATGGGGTCCCTGCTCGCTTCTGCACGCCCTGGGATGTGCACTTATTGACTGCTTGCTTGCTATTGCTACAGCTCATTGTCACCTCTCTGTTAAACAAACCTCTCACCTTGTGTGAGGCATGTTCAAGCTAGGAATCCCATCTCACATTGAGTCTGGCTGACTCCCTCTTCTTGCCTCAGGCTGCACCACCAATGCTTCTTGGCTGAACAACTCGTGTTCGGCAAGGCCAACCCATAGCTTCCAGAGTCCGCTCTGCGCCTCACCTTGATCGTCTCCCGATCATATCAATGAGGTCCGTTGCTGTTCTCCTGGCACCTCCCCATTCCATGCCACTCTGCTGGCATCCGGTACACCCTATTCCTGCTCCGTTGTACAAAGCAGCCAGTGCTTCCCACCGTCTGGCTACTCTTGTGGTTGCTGGACCGCCCCACTACCACTGCAGGGTGCAGCGCTCGCCTTGATGCGTGTGTGCCTTTGTGGTAGAGCCCCACTTGCCAAACACCGGTCATCACCCTCTCTTGGTGCTCCTACATCCCTGTGACTCCAAGTCCGAATCGGGGAGTCGTCCTGTGCCACAGCGGGTGATCAATGTTGTTCCTTTCCGTTGTTGTTTGCCATGTTGTCTGGGTACCCGCAGTGTTGGACAGCCCTTCCCCCACCTCTGCTTCAGTACGCGGTCACATCTGCCATCTTGGGCCGCCTGGGGGAGTCCATGCAAAGGTTTTTTCTTTTGTTTCCTGGCACCGATTTGAATTGATTTCGTGACCTAGGTGAGGAGAAGCATTCCACCTGCCTCAAGATGTGTCTTGCAAGCCGTTTCACGCAGTCAAACCTTTTGTACAGGATCGTAATTAAGGATCTTGGCTGGAGTTCAGCACTGCAGCCACCTCACGCCATGCACACCAGGCCACGTCCCCGTGGCTAAGGGCCTCCTTGGTATTTTAACCAGGGTAGGTTTTCCTAAGGAGGTTATCTCAGACAGGTGGACCAATTTTATGTCCCAATGCATGAAGTTCTCAACAGCCTGCTATCCCCATACCAATAGGTTGGTGGACAGGTTTAAGGTTCAGCCCCTTTCAGCTCCTCTATGGCCATCCGGTTAGAGGTCCATTAGCGCTAATCAAGGAAGGGTTGGAGAGTGCTCTTTCCCACAAGCCAGTGAGAGTCACTAACTATGTGTTAGGTCTCCGAAGGAGAATGACACACATGATGACAGAAGCTTCTGATAACTTGAAATCAGGTGAGGCTCTGGTGAAGCATTGTCATGACCAGAAGGCCAACATGGTTGAGTTTACTCAAGACCAGCTAGTTATAGTTATGGTACTAACAAGGCATGGTGCCTTACAGGACAAATGGATTGGACCCATCAAGGTTGTGCAGAAAACTTGGAGAGGTCAATTATTTGATGGGCTTAGGCAATCCTAAGGAGGCCCCCAGGGTCTTTCATACCAACCGCCTAAAGGCCTATGTCTCTAGACCCAAACTGGGAGCTTTGTGTCTAGCTTCTGCTCAGGAGAAGGAGGAGAGTGAGCCTCTACCGACCTTCTCAGGGGACAACCTTTCAATGGCAAGATACAAGGAGTTAATCTCTCTTCTTATCTGACACTGGAACAGCAGGAGGAGTGCAACATTCTGTTAAATAAGTTTGCCCCTGTGTTTTCACTATCACCAGGCATGACCCCTTGGGACCAGAATGAGATTCTCACTGGTGACTGCTTACCTGTCAAAAGCAGGGGTTACATGATTTGAGACCATGTAAGAACCCACATAGAGGAAGAGGTCAAGATGATGCTTTATTGTGGGGTAATAGAGCCATCTACAAGTCCATAGGCTAGTCCTGTTGTACTAGTGCCAAAAGCAGGATCCAAGGAGTTGAGATTCTGTGTGGGCTGTACAGCTCATACTGCAGTCACCACACCTGATGCCCATCCTTTACCTGGTACCAAGAACAGAAGAGCTGGTGGAGAAACTTGGTTCAGCCAAGTACCTCAGTAAATTTGACCTGACCTCAGGCTATTGGCAAATATATCTGACGGACCATGCCACAGAGAAAACTGCATTTTCAACCCCAGGAGGCCTCTACCAGTTTAAGGTTATGCCTTTTGGACTACAAAATCCACCTGCTACATTCCAAATTATGGTAATTCATGTTCTGAATGGGATGGAGGACTCTCTCATGTATATTGAAGTGATTTTGAGCTCTGTTTCTTTTGATTGTGGAGTCTGACAAACGCCATAGGCATCATCTTTTTACATTGTGTCACACAGCACCTTCACTGCAGTGGCACAGGGAACTATTTCAGATTTCCCAATGTTTAAATACCTTCGCTTGAACAGACTACTGTTTGCAAGAGCAGTGAAGTGAAATTGACTTTACTTACATGTGTAACTTTCTAGACCGAGCACACCCTATCTTACAATAGGGTGCTGGAGGGGTTACTTAGTATCCCCTTTGTCTAGCATATCATGTAACAATTTGATGTTACCCTTTCCTCTATGAATGGCTGGTGTCAGTGGTTTACTTTTAACTACAGTGGTGTGCATTTACCGCGGGCTGCGTTTGCAGCTGCAGTAAAGCACCCAAGGTTGCCATTCTTGTCAAAATTGCCCCAGTCTTCTTTTTTCACCATTTCTTTGTGGAAAAGTCCTTCTTGAGATTTTCTCTGCGCGCCAAACCAGGTTTGGTCCCTTTGTTCGCTTTGTCTTTGGCAGGATTCAAGAGTGAAGCCTGCTTCTGGCTCCAGGGTGTCTGGCGGAGGCAGGAAGCGAGGGAGGTGCCCGAATTTCCCTGTTCTTAGTCTGCTAGGGGACAAGAATGCACTCTTAGGTCCGGCAAGGACAGCCACCCTGCTGGGTGACTGACAGCTAGGCTGCAATGAATGGGAGAAACCTGCATAAAAGGTGAGACTTTTTGGTTTGGAAGGCAGAGTCGACCACTGGACGAAGTAATCCGAAGAAGAACTTGAAGAGGACGCCTGCTGTAATTCCTGGACCGTTGGTTTGCCCGGTGAAGCCCTGCTGCAGTGCTGAAACTCAAAATTTGTATCGACAGAGAAGCCCCGCAAGGACTACTTCTCCCTTTGAGTTGGTGGGACTAATCAACTTCAAAGTAAGCGACCTGGACATCCTCTCGGAGCTGGTTGAAATTCCACCGCAGTTTCTGCTGGAACGGAATAGCCACGGAGAGCAACACCAGATCATGTGCATTGCTTTTAAGCTGGCCAAGAGATCCAGGAAGATCCTCCGGACTCCCAGGAAGCACTGACCGAGCCTGAGCCACCTCAACAGAGTGCTGGACCGCAGATGCAAGAAAAGTCCATCTCGACTGCCAAGAACGGCAATATTACTATTTGTGGTAGACGCGAGGAGCTGAAACACCGAAGTACCAATTGTTTGAAGATTGCTTGTTGTGGTCAGTGACCATCCCATTGCAGTGCAGGAGTCCCTGGAAGTCTTCCCTCTTGTCCCCATTACTGCGGCCCAGGAACACCAGGATCAGCAGAGCTGCACAAGAACAGAAGCCATCTGCTGCACTTTCCCTCAACCTAAAGGTACTGTACAGTCTAAGAGAATTTACCTCTTGTTGTGTAACCTCACTTGTCCTCGTTGGAGACTTGTCGTGGTTGCATCTGTAGAGTGGCTAACAGCTTCTTTACCTCACAAGCCTAATCGGCTTGTGGCCCTACTTTGATTTCTTTTTATTCTACAAAGACTTCTAAAACATTGTGCAAGACTTTTACTTACCTGCAAGAAGTGCTTCAGTCCACCTTGACTTTTGCTAACTTAACATTGGCTGGCCTGGCTCCCTGAATGACTCTTCTTTCCTCTGCTTATCTTTTATGTCTTCTTTTCAGGAAGGAGTTAACTAACTTTGCATTGGGGGTTACCAAAAGTACGTACCTGCTTCAGAATATTTGTGTGATATTGTGTTCTGTTCTAATAACCTTTTCTTTTGACCTACTCCTAAGTCTGATTCTAAATGCCACAGTGATATGTGAATGTGCCCACGACCCTAACTATTGAAGTCACATGAGGGTGTAGATAGTGCCTGTGGGCCCTCCCAAAAGGATACTTACTAATTTATAAGTCTAAGAGTGTGTATTTTGAAGTGCATTTGTCTGTTGCTTTATATTACTCCCTCCAGAAGAAGGCTTACTCTAACTGAATGATAAATAAATTAATAATTGTTTAATCAAGAAACCTTACGTGTAAGAGTTTATTTGAATACTTGTCACTGTGAATCTCTGTGTAACTCCCCTACAGCTCACATTGACCCCTCTTAAGATAAGCCTGACTGCTCAACACGCTACCAACCTGCGTAGTACAGACTTATACCAAAGGTTGGGTTCCTATTGCCAGGAGGTAAGGTTGTTGTAGTGCACCCAAAGGGCACTGCATACAATCTTGCCTAACAGGCCATATGGTGGATGTCCCTGGATAATTCCTGGAGGACTTTGGCCGGTCTGGCACTTGCCTGAAGCAACCCATCCTCCCACTCCAAGTGTCCAGTAGGCAAATGGCTCCCAAGTGTACATGCTCTATCTATGCATGAAGGGAAAGGCTGGCCCTATCTCAAGGATCCCACTGTCAGTGACATCCATTCCACACCAGAGCTCCAAGATGAGAAATCTCAAAGATACTGACAACAAAGCAGACAATGTTGCAGTGTTCCCAACAGACAAGGGCAAGAATCAGAATCAGCTGCTTGAAGGAAGTGGAGTTGCTCCAACTACTAAGCTCAGGCCCATACATCATGTCCCTGGGGAATCACCCAACTTCAGAGTTACCACCATCTGCAGAGATGAAGAGTCGTCAAGCCTGCTGATAATGGCCTGTAAGCAGAATGGATTCTCCCCGGTCGCAGCTGCCTGGCCTCCCCTGGTGGATGCTCCAGCCTCTTCATCTACTGCTGCCTCGTCACCTGCAAGGTGACAGAAAACTATCAGACACCTCTGCAGTCTTGCACGTATGCAACAATAACAATAACTATGCCCAAAATTGGCAAGCCACATATGCATTGGAACAGCCTAATCACACTTACAACTCTTACACGTGACCAACACTCACAGCCTAATTAACCATTTAATATGCAATATGTAATGTACTGTGAATTGTCAAGTTCATGCACACCATGCCAAAGTTACATTGGCACAACAATGCCAATCATGCACAAACACAGATTTCAAGAGCTAATGACAGCTCTCTGGTGCCTTCATCATGATATGATGTCCCTTTTCAACATTAGAATATGTGAGTCATTCCATGATCATCACCCTGTCATTCTCTTTACTTTGCGATCATTCATGGCTACCAATGTGACATGACACATCTCGTCTCAGACACTGATACTGTTGCCTCATTACAAGGTTGGTATGCAACCATCCTGTGCTACCAGTGGGTTGCCACCAATCCAATAACTCTGATTCCACCCACTGATATCTCAGTGCCACCCCGGTGCCACTGGGATATCACAAGTTGCAGCAGAATGGTTTCTCCACATTCCCAGGGAGTCCAACAGGACTCCATGGGAAATGGGCACACTAAAGCACCAGCACTGTTAGTAAAGGTGCCGGTGCTTCAGTGAGAAGTCTGCCGGTAGGGTACTGAATTTATTTCCGACAGGTCAGGCCTGCCGGCAGTTCTGTGGCCCCTACTGGCAGACTTAGAGTTTGCGTTCTGGAAAGGGTGCTGATACGTTGCTACCGGCACCCTTATTTCTGGAAGGGCAAACTCGTAATGATGCCCTATGTGTGCTGACTGCAGCAACAACACATCCCAGTCTGTAGTTGGTTGAACAGTAGTAGCTCCTCAACATTTATACCATATCAATGATTTGACTTTTACAGTGTAAGGTACATTTTTGCAGCGGTAAGTACATATACTGAACACCATCTAAAATACACCCAATAGAATCTACAAACATAGTGACATTGCATAGAAGACTCAATATCATCATGTGAGCGGAATGTACATCCATGCATATGTCACTTGCAACAAAAGGGAATGGCGTTATGGCACATTAATGATTTGCCTAATGGCTAAATCTGTAATAGCTGTAATATGTAATATGTAAGTACTACAACAGAGGCACTGCCATCGTGGCCTACTACCAAACCATGCAAACCTTCCTCTCCACCATCTCTATCTCTACCTGTGGTGCTCCCCACAGGTCTAACTTGTCTCCCTGGCTGTTCAACCAATACCTGGCACTTCTGGCCCACCGCATTGCCACTCTCTGCTCCAATATTCAGTGCTATGCGGATGACGCTCAGCTAATTTTCAGGCTCCCTTCAGCCACATCTTCTCCTTCTCTCATCTCTGACTGTCTGTCTGCTATCCAGGAGTGGTGCGCCACCAATGAACTCTGCTTTAATGCCAGTAAGACTGAGATTCTCCTCATCGGCACACCTACTCCCTCCTTTCCTGTCACTCTCTGGCCGGCCTCTCTTGGCCCTCTTCCTGCTCCCACCTGTGAGGCTAAAAACCTCAGGGTCATCTTCGACTCCACACTCTCCTTCTCTCCTCACATCTCTGACGTCTCTAGGAAGTCACACTACCAGCTGCACCACCTCAGAGGTATTTTTCCTTTCCTCTCTTTTCCCCAGAAGCTCACTGTCTCCAGAGCTCTGGTTCTCTCTAGGTTGGACTACTGCAACCACCTCTTTCTAAATCTGCCTGCCTCTACTTTCCGCCCTCTGCAACTCATCAAAAACAGGACTGCGAGACTTGTCCTTGGCTCCAAGCCCAGAGATCGTATCTCTCCAGGACTGAAACCTCCTGCAGTGGCTACGAGGATTGCGTTCAAAACCCTCTGCATTGTCCCCAAGGCCTTCTTAGGCTTGGGGCCTCAATACCTTCAATTCTCTCTTTCTAAATATCTTCCTTCCCGAGCTCTATGCTCATCTGCCTCCAACTCCCTCAGGATCAGTTGCTTCTCCAAGTAATGAATTGGTGGCAGATCTCTTTCTTTGGCTAGGGCCTCCCTCTGGAACAGCCTCCCTGCCTCTCAGAAACTTGAGGAGAACCATCTCCAGTTCCGGAAGCACCTCAAGACCTTCCTCTTTGCTTCTGCTTTCACTCCTCCTGTCCCATGCTGAACTCCTGGCCTAAACTGTAACTGCACTGATCAACTGGCTACCTTAGGTTCTCGTGCCCCTCCCCACCAGTTGCACACCTGCACTGCCCACTGGCAACCGTTGCACTCTGGGGTTTGTTTCTGTATCCCTACAGCCCCCTACCAGCACTTGACACCTGATGTCTGCATTTACCCTTGCACTTGCCACCAGCCGGCCGCACTTCTTATATATTGTTTTTATTTATTTTACTGTTTTTCCTATGTACTGCACTGCCCCTCCCACTTTCCCCTAGCACTTTTCCCCTTCCCCCTCCCCCGCACTTGCAAGATCCCGATGTCAACTGGCCTAGTAAGATTGTTGTCTCTGTCTTCACTCTGTTCCTCCTCCCTTGCCTAGTTGTATCTTGAAACAAGTCTGTATAGGCACGTTATAAATGCCATATCACATCATGTTGGACATGTGGAACAGGCAGCCTCATTACCTCCGTTTCCCTCATACCCAAGTAAATTGGTGTCCTTTCCCATGTTCCTACGCACCTGTATTAAGTCTGATATGACCCTAAGGTGTTTAAACCCACAGTGTACTTTCTAACACTATACATGCATCACACTCAAAATGTTTAGAGGGGATGATCCCAAACATTCCTTTGCTAGCACAACTAGACATTTTGCCAGACAAGAGAACACACATGCCACATGTTACATGCATTATACCCCATACCTAGCTACTCAGGGGCAATGAAGACATGTTTCATTCATTAACCCCTGCAAAGTGTGAGCCATGAAAAGGCATCAGTTGTGGGGCCATAGGCCTATCCACAAGCATGCCACTGGGATTGTCTACTGTACCATGTGTGTTGTATCCATTAAACACATTATCTGTCACTCCCATTCTCATGGTTAAACAAAACAGTTATGTGTCAAGGTATGCCACAAAGATCCTGGGGTCATGCCTCCACCATGGTCATAGCACCCGATGCAATGGAACACACTGTGTATATATCATAGGAGAAATGAGGGCAGGAAGAAAATGGCACAGCCAAACTAGCCATTCACATGCATTGAATGTGGTTATAATAACCAATGCCAATGCCAATGCTCAAATGTTACTCACCTGGTGTTCCAGCATAGGTGACAATGCCTCACACACCCACAAACTGCTCACTGGTATTGAGCCCAACTAGCCACCTCTTCAAGGTAGCATGGACAGAGATAAGATTTTGACTCAGCTTGTCCATCATCTGCCTAGTCATGTCACCCATAAGTGTGTGTGCCTCTCCAGTGGTGCGAATATGTGGGTGGGATCCTTTAACAGTCACCCCAATTATCAGCAGAGAATGCTTGGACCCATCAAAGATTCCCTGCCACAAGAATGGAAGACTCAGCGATGGGGCAAAGTTACTGTCTTTTATTAGCAAACAAAATGGCAGAGAACACACCAGATAAACAAGTATCCTCAAAGCTCTCGTCTTCTAAGCATGCGTCACCCAGTGTTATCCCAGTGTGATGTCAGAGTTCCAGGTTTCATCCCAGAAACCTATCACACATTTACAATGGTCAGTTTGGGTAGGATACATATAGAAGATATACAGGTTATTTCTGTAATTGGAAAGCCATATTTAGTGACTCTCCCTAGGACCACCTCTACTAATATTGATCTACAATTCTGCAGGGTCACAGAGAGACCATTGGCTCTTGCAACAAATGATATCCCACGTGAAAGGTGAATCTGTATTGGCCACAGTGTGTCGTCCCATCCCTGGGACCCTCGACAGTTACAAGACTGAGTGAACCTTTACCCAAGGCAATGAGAATGAACATGGAGGTGCAAAGTAATCCATAATGTTGCCATTACTAATTGTCTAAGCATGGAAAAGTGAATTCAGTTTACCTCTTGTAGGCAACACTTGTAGCTTTTTTCCCTCTGGGACCACAGGAACAGTCCTGTTCGGCTGGGTCACTTGTGTGAGGACTAGGAAATGAAGCTGCCCTGCATGCAAGAATGAGGATTTTAGCTTGATTTTCTGCTGGTGGTTTATTGTCTTGGTAATTGGAACTTTCCCATCTCCACTTGTCCTTGGCTGAGTGTCTTGTTTCTGCTCATCTCTGGCGATCATGTCAGCTTTTCAATGTAATTGTAACCTGTCTCTCCTTTGCCATCTATTTTAGAGACCTATAGCTTCTATATCATTCTTTATGGCTTATCCATGTTAGTAGCAGTCAAGCATGTGCAAGCTAAATATATGAGTACTTTACGGTTTTAGCTTTGCCGAAAGATATGAGTATAAAGATATGTATTTGTATCTGTCCTCTTGCTACGTGGGTCATAAGCATGTACTTCATGCCTATATGCAATAAACTAGGGCATGTTCGTGTAACTTTATGAATGGAAGAATATGTACTTCATGTATAATGCCAGCAATGTTGTCATTGATTTCTGTTTTTGCAGTCAGTCGACTTGCTCGATCAATGTCATTTCCATGTCGTTCAAATCATCGATTGGGTATAGTCTGAATGGCTGTATGAGCAAATAACATTTCTCATACCTGTGATACATTGAAGTTTGCAGTGATGGGCATAAAAGTGAGACACATCTGTCGTTTCTCTGCCTTTGGGCCTCATTAGGACCCAGGCGGTAAGGGGTTAACGGCGCCGTAAAAGGTTGTGGCGCCGTTAACCCCTTACCGCCTAATTACGAGGTCCCTTTGCGGGTCCCTACCATAACGGCTGGTGTTACCAGCCGTTAAGGAACGGGCCCGGAAAGGGACCTTGGAGGCAATTACGGTACCGCAATTTGCGGCACCGTAATTACCACCTTCCCCATTCCCATTGAGCCCTATGGCGCAAAAATGAGAATGGGGAAGGGCCAATGTTGAATGGGGAATTACCGCCCGCCAACCTTGTGATGGGGTGGTAATTCCACATATTCACCATGGCGGATTCCGGCGTCAAGAATGGCGCTAATAGCGCCATGGTTAATGCCTGGGTCGTAATGACCCCCCTTTGTGTTGAGAGTCGTGTGGGGGGCATGGGGGTCAGATTTGTCTCCATCTACAATCCCCCTTCTGGTCAACCTGTCGATCACGCTGCTTGCACAACTCTCTTGAGTTGTATGCAATTTCGGGAGCCAGACATTTGTTATTGCTCCAAAATGTCCATAGTGTTTTGCATGGTCATCCAGGCTCCATGTCCCCTAGCTGCAGTCCCCATCAGGGTTGCACCAAACCTATTTTCACCCATAGTCACAGTGTTTTAGAGATACTCGAACACCATTCCTGTCGGGAACACTGTCGAGGACACTGTGCCAGTTGTGATTGCAGTGCAATTCGTGTTTTTGTTTCTACATCTTCCTCAGTCTCTACTTCTATCAGCACTTTCATCCCTAAAGTCTTCTTTGTTGTCTTCCTACACTGCGTAAGGTTTATCCCGATGACCCAAAATGTCAGCAAGACTAATATCAAAGCTCCTGCCAGTACTTTCAATCCATTGGCCTTCCATGCTGGGATCCATGAGAATATGTAAGACAGCCAACCTTCGGACTTTCCAAAGTTTTTTGTTTCTGCCTCCATCTTTGTGTGCAGTTCGGAGAGTCGGCTGATGGCCTCTGTCAATGTCCCGTTGCCTTTGTCATTGGCTGGAACGAATGTACAGAAAGAAGACCTGATCCAGGTGCAATCACCTCCATCCATGTCTGTGAATAGATCTAGAACGCATCTGTTCTGGAGGGCCATTTGCCTAACTGCCCTCAGCTCCATCTTGAAGGCGTTGAATCCCTTGATGGTTGAGTTTATCGTCTGCATCAGCTTCCACCATGTAATCTGGAGCCATTTAGCATTCGTATTTGTCTATGCTGCTTGAACGATAGATGCAAAGAACATATCTGTGCTCTGGTGGTATTGCATTCAGTGCCTTTTCCATTTCTGATGAGGCATAGTTCCCCCTTTTTACTCTGGTCAGACCTATAGATCTCTTCTTCATTGTGCTCTTATCCATTTTAGGGAACCCCACTATTTGTATGCCCTTCTGAGGCACTATATATGCTGGAGTGTTCCGATGTACAAGTGAACATATTACACCCCAGTTGGGTGGCAGCTGCATGTATGCCTTTGACCTGCAGGCCCACTAGTGGTCCATGACCAATGGTTGTTCTGACCTTCATGCCTGGTATCTTCAAAATCTGCTTACATCCTTCATTTTCTCCAATCTCTACTTTGTCATCATTCTGGAAACATAAAGCTGCTCCATTGAGCTGTATGCTAGGCATGGGCTCTGCTTAATGTTCTACCCATGTCAGCAGTTTGGCACTTGCTGCCCATTCCTTGAGGCACTTGTCAGTTTCTTGCTGTACTACTTCCACTAGAACCATTAGGGGAACATGTGCTTTGCTCCCAACAACTCCTTCTTTCCATCTGTCTGTTGTGTATACTTGTCCATATACCAAAATCTGCAGTCTTTCCCAGCATCTGTGTCACTGTCTGTACTTCCCCTTTATGCAGGCTCTGTGTGATATACTCTATGCTTTTATCTGCATTCCAGTAATCGTCCAACATTTCCTGAGTATTTATGTAGTAGTCTACGTATGGGAACATCTTCTTGGACATCCACCATAGTGTGGCACGCTTCCCTTGAAAGCGTCCTCTTGTGGTGCATTGCGATTAATGCATGAGGCATTGCGTTCTTGCCGCTGGAATTTTTTTTTTTGTTGCCACAAATGTTCTGGATGCACTCATGGCATAGGGGATGAGAGAGCAAACACAACAGCTCTCTTTTGTCATTTATTTCCCCACTTTGGCCATGTGGCTATACCACATGTTGTTAGGTAAACAGGCGGAATCAGTTATGTAGGAATTTACCTGGTTAAAATCTGTTTCTGCACAGCGCCTAACTCTCTTCACTTCTTTAGCAGTGCTTGTTGCCTTCAGAGATACGGCTTCCCTAACAGCATGGGTCGGGGTTACTTTAGTAAGGGTAAAATTGTGTGCTTGGGAAAACATCAATCTTTGTAGAATAAGGAGTGTGAAGAGGTAGAGACAGCAGAAGGCCTGAAATAGTATCACAATATTACGAATTACATTTTCCATGTTGTTATTTTTGGGTGCTTCTTTGTGTTGATCCAAGGGTTTGTGCAACTGACTTGAACAGCCTGAGAAATGTGTTACTGTTGTGGTAGTGTATGTTAGAACAAGATCTATGCCTATAGTAGTGGGTGAGTGCTGTGAAGAATAAGCAAACCCACACTATATGGATTCTTGAATCAACAAACAGGGTAATGATAGACAGGTTTCCATGGGTAAATTGTGGGTACATGGGGGCAACATATAACAGAAAGGCATGAAAACATAATTGTGGTGGAAACATTTGTTCAGTTTCTGTCCATATCACAAAACGGATAAAGCATTCCTGAAATGGTTTACGTCACTATGCACCATATGACTTGGACTGTCCTTACTTTCTCGATTAATGCCTTTTGTAAGAAAAAGGTAGTGTGTCTATTATACATTTGCCTATTGTCCTTCCCTGATTATCTTGCCCTGGACCATGTTATCTGCAGATGTTGTTCTTCTTTGTCTTTGTCTTCTTCTTGCATCAAATTGTCTCCTCTTAGACAGGAAAAGGTCTCACCTTGGCAGGGCTTAATGTCTACAATGTGGTTCAGAGCTTTTTTTTCCATTCAGCTTCACTGCATGATCTGTTGCTTGTTCTAGGGTATAGGGGCCCTCAAATCTGGGTTTAAACCAGGGCCGTACAAAATTCTGTAGTAGAACTTTATCCCCCTGATAAAGTAGTAGTGGTTAGACTTGTCGCTGGGATGATATCTTCCTCAATGTTCTTCGACCTCTCCCCCTGCACCTGCAGTTGAGGAGAAATAAAAGGCGCCATCAAAGAAGCCACATATTCGTATATTACATTTCCACACAGATCAGTGGTTGTATTTGCATCTGCCAATGCTAGGGTGGGAGGATTCAGGGCTAGTTCCAATTGCTGTCCTGTTACCACCTCATGGAGCATTAAGTGGTGGTCAGCTCAGGGCTGGTTGTGCAGTGCAAACATAGCTAAGGGCAAACAATGAAGCCATCCCTTTTTTGAGGCAGATTTTATTTTCTATTTCTTTCTTTCAGCAGTCCATTGAGGCTCTCACACAAGGTGTTCACTTGTGGGTGATATGTGCTGTTTCCCCAGTAGGGTTGTGATGTGCTCAAAAGTCTCATTCATGAAATGAGGCCCATTGTCTGACCGCAGGACCTCACACACCAACCATCATGGGAATACCTCTCTAACAAGAAATTCTGCCGCCCTGAGGGCATCAGGGTGTGAACAGGGGCTCACTCCAATCCATTGAGTGAACAGGCACACAACCAATATCATGTAGCAGTAGCCCTGGCACATCTGGATAATATCACCATAGTGGATGTGGAGAGGTTGGAAAGTCTCAACTCTGCGAGTTATAGCTCCCCTCACTACACTTAAAATATGTCCTGCAGTGAACTTCTTTCAAGTGACAAGGCATTCCATAAATGCTGCTAGATGCTCTGACATATTAGGACAGAACCAACCGTCCCCAATGTGAGCAACTATATGAGTGGGATAATGCTGTTGCGTGAGTGCAATCTGCAGTAAGGCCATTGGGAGTACTAGCTTGCCAGGATTTACCATTGCCACAGAGCATCCGTAGGAGATATTGAACATTCCCTTTTCACCCATAAGTCTTTTGCCTCTGTTTCAGCCCTTCCCTGAAACTCCATTATCTGTGTGGCTGGTGACGTATTATAGCCTTGCTTTAGAATCATATTATTCACACGGATATGTATGTTTGATGGTGTATTGAAGTCTGTTATTGCTGAGAAATATGATGCGCACTTTCCTTCTGTGTCTGCTGCTATTTGCCCTGGGAGACTGCATCCTCCCCCCTCGTATGGGCCTGGCACTTCACGACCACCACTGCTGCTGGGAGTTCAAACGTGTCTATGAGCCTACCCAATAGGGGCGCGTGCTGCACCGGTGCGCTGTCAGCACGTCTGAGGCCCCTCCTCTGACAGCATGACAGCCCAGAGTGTATTTTACATGTCACATAGGCCAGATTTGTATACACTGGGACTTCCTGGTCCCTGCATGCTTCTAATGCCATTGATCACTGTATTTGATATAATTACCTTGTATCCAGAATCTCACTGCTTGGCCAACATACTTTTGGGTCATTTGAGAATTGTAAAAAGTGTGGGCTCCATGTAAAATGGGGTGTTGCACCCCATTTTGATATTTGCAGACTTCTGTACCGCGAATGTGGCAGCTGCCAGAACTTGCTCACAACATCAACTATACTAAGCTAATGGCTTGTGCCCTAGGGTAGTCTTCTGCAGGCATACCACTCATCACTAATCCGTTGGAGTATGATTACAAATAATATTTGTCATGATAGTCTGGGATCCCTAGTACTGGAGCTGTGCATATTGCTTTCTTCAGCTCTTCGAATACTTCTGTCATTTCATGTGTCCACACCAACTCACCATTCACTCTCTATGCCTCCCTGAGCCTGCTCATCAAGGGTCTGGTGTATACACCCAGGCTCTGCAATAATTGCAAAGGCCCAAAATGTGCTGCATTTCCCTCACTGTCTTTGGCATCAGCATTCTACTGATTGCCTCAGCCCTTTCTGGAGTCACTTTTGTAATCTTGCCTTGTCCACCTTGTAACCCTTTTCTGCTACTACTGTCAGCAAATATACAGAGTCATTTTCACGCTGTTCCTCTGATTTGCTGCAAATTGAAATGTTGTCCATGTATTGTATGATTGTGCTAACAATCTGTATGTTGCCTAGAGCCATCTGAAGGACCCTATCAAAGATGGAAGGTGACTCACAGTACCCTTTTTTGAGTCTCATGTGTTTCTACGTCCGGTTTCTATATAGGAAGGAAGTTAATTCCTGTAACTCTTCATGAAGTGGTATAGAAAAGAAGGTGTTCTTCAAGTCTTTTACCATATAGTGCATAGCTTCCATTGGGAAGCTACATAAGATTGTGGCTGAGTTTGGAACTAACAGGAATTCTGCTTCAGCAATTTGGTTCAACAGGCGCCAATCCTGAATAAAACAGCATGATCCCCGTGTTGCTTTCTAAGGTGATACATTGCGGTGTTGCACAGCAATTCTGAGGGAACCAGAATGCCTTGCTTCACTAATGTGGTGATTGTCTCATTAATACCCTTGTCTGCTTCCCTCAAAAGAGGATACTGTCTTGCCCTTGGTAAAAATAGCCACCGGGCAGAGTTCAGCAGCGAGTTCAGTCTGCCTGCTATTTTTGCTGGGTACTCTGTTGGATTCATTGTTTTCAGTGGATTGTGTATGAGCTGCTGCCTCTTTAATTCTTAAAGACTGCCTAGAAAAGGACATCGAGGCATGCAGCACCGGCGTGCAGAGTTCGGCAGTGAGTTCAGTCTGCCTCAGTCAGCCTTGAGCAGCCTCGAGCAGCCGACACAGCCGTGCTCTGAAGCCTCTCGCCTCCGACATTTTTAGACGTTTGTAGAAAGTGCCTGCTCCAGTCTCGGCTCAGCACCAGTGACTGCTCCGGAGTGGTCCGGGCCATCTGTTCTTCCGGAAATATAAGGTGAGAACTGTACACCTTGATCCTTGTTGTTGTTTCATACATTAGAAATGCACATTGGAAAACATTGGAATACATCGGAAATTGAAGCTATGTCAAGCTCACGTCCATTATCGTGGCAAAAGCTGTGCTGTGGGAATGAATCCGAACCACGTGCTATTCCGACTGTGCAGTCTGACTGTGTGCATGAGTAAATGAGGAAAACGTGGTGACTGAGACTCCATTAGCAAATAATGAGGAAACTGCAACACCAGCAACATCAACGATGAACAGTTGTTTACCATACAATGCTCCTCCAATGTTAAATGTGATGATTGCAATGAATGACCAAGTCAACTCCGAACTTGCATACGATCATGACTTGACAAGCGAGTCAATCAAACCGATGTCTGCTGCACCAATTACGGTCGCTGCTGCTGCCGCCAAGGCTGTAAACTTTCAAATGGAACGTGTGAGAGAAAATGTCGACTTAACTGATGCTGAGCTCCTAGAAGTGAGTATGCAGAGTGATAGAAGGACTGGTGACAAATGGCAACAAGGACTATTGCTAATGCTGACCCAGTTGTAAATGCCCCTGATAACCTGATGGGTGCTGTAAAATCAATACACCTAAAGGATACAGACACAGAGTGACACAGATATCGAGACTCGTCACTATCAATTGTAGTGCAATGCGCATCAACTGTGAGAATTGATTCTCAGGAATGACTACCTGTTTTAGTAGAGATGCCCAGTCCTAGCAGGCAAAGTAAAGACTCAACCTTGATGTCGCTGGGGCCACAAGCAAGTCCCGCGTTGGGACAGAACTTCATATCGTCTGGGCTAAGTCTACCAGTAGGATGTAAGTTCCCTACACATATGGCAGCCCACACTGAAGTTCTTAATTCCCGACACTCTAAAATACAGTCTCTGATGCGACTACCTAGGTCAAGTCAAGTTGGAATGATATCATTAACCCAAATTAGGAATTATGACGATCTGGCCCACAGAGAGGCACGGCTAGCGAGGTGCCTCAAGGTCAACTTTGCACATCTAAGGGCAAAGCTTGACGTCAGTTTTGACACTACGGCAATGGGGAACTCAACTGGTGACTACCAGGGCGGCCATCCAACGTGACTAAATCCTCACCAAAATGAGGCCATGACACCTGTTGAACTTTGTGAGAGTCAAAAGGATCAAGTCACAACTATGTCTCGTCAAGCACATTGCAAAATGACAAGACAATTCTGACACCTCTCACACAAGGAAGAAAAATGCCTCCACTGCATAGACCAAGTAGACAGCCTAGCATGGAACACGGGATGGATCCAACAGCTACACTTCCTGTACATGCATTTTCTCTCAATTTAACTTCACAAGAAATGGAGAAAGAACCTGAAATCCCAGCATCCAATGACGACAGTCAACAACCAGAGAAGCAGGGACTGTCATCAGTCACAACAAGCATGCAAACATATAATAACATACTGGCTGCCACCACAACAGCAATGTTGCCATTTGTAAAGCTGTATGAAACCTTGAATGACAACGTCAAAGACCAAGTTTCTTTACTTGGATTAATGAACGCAAACATTTCATCTCTAGAAGCCTTTGCAAAACAAATACAACAAAGGCTAGATTTTAAAGCTCAGTCGTCACTGAGGTGGCAGAACAGACTAAGCATTTTAACACAAAATGAAATTGAGGGGAAAACTGAGATAATGGAGGCGGTACTGGAATGCGCTAAATGGATACGACACAACCCTCATCAATCATTGTTAAAATGCACCGGAAGTCACTGTCACTGTGCGAAGATTGAACAAGATGAAGGTGATCTATCCAGTACGGGTCCCATGAGGAACCCTGGGAAACAACTGCAAATCTGAACAAAAACAGGCAACCAGGGTAAGACAGTGGGAAAACCCTGAATAAGCGCTTCTAGCAATGTGGCACTAACACCAGTGGACCCACTACCTTCCCTCACAATCGACCTTGAACGACCATCAGAAATGTGGCATTTCAAAAAACCACACGCTGTAGAACCCCCCCCCCCAAAAAAATCTGCTTAACAGAGAAACCAACAATGATAAACAGAGAGTAGTAGCTAGAACAAGTAGTGAAGAATTCATCAGTCTCCGGCTCCATCTTTTGCAAAAAGGTCTAATACAACCTTTTCGAAAGTTCCGAGTCAAAAGATCAGAATGTGCCAACTACCCCAAGGAAAACACAGAACACTACAACTCCTGTGAACAAGAAAAGAAAATCAAATGGCTCAAAAGCTTTTATTTGGAATTTAACCACTGCACCACCGACAGCATTATTCAAGCAGTTACCTCTCCCTGCAAAACCTAAAACAATAACCCAATCAATGACGACTACCTTTGAGAAACAGACACGTCACAGATGATTGGAAATGCAAAAAAAGGCATAGAATAGATGCTGACGAGTATATTTATACAAACTCATTCACATCGAAGATTTGGCAAACCTTTCAACTTCCTCAATAGCAGACGAAAAATCAGTTAATATAGTGGATGATTCAGCCAACGAAGACAACTAGAGAGTGGTTCAGCAAACTGGACATTAACAATAACATTCACGAGAGGAGACCAACAAGCAAATGTCAAGACTGTCTGACTCAGCCCGCATCGTGCCACGTTCACAAAGGCCGCATGGATCATTGTCTACTGAGAAACTGAAAAAAGTTCATTATATAAAAGAAGACAACAAAGCAAAGGTGAAGACTCTAAAATGTAATACCAAATGCACTGCTGTTCAGGCGCGGTGGAAAGGTGATACGCAGGTGGCAGCAACCGCTCATAGAAATAATCTAACAAGATCCAAGCGAAAACTGCTAGATGAAAACATTGCTGGGTCAAGAAATGAAGTAAATCTGAATAGGTACAACATATTGAAACTGTTGCACTCAGTCTCGTCACTACGAACAATTACGACTGAGGTCATTGACACAGTGGAATACGTGTCAGAACAATGATCAGACTGGGTCATTGTGCATATCCACTCACCCTTGATTGAAAGCACTTTGCTATCTGCTAGTACTGCTGTTTTATATTTTAGTTATGAGCTGTCCAATTATTGTGAATATAATGGTTTTCAGGAGGGCGTCATTCCAGCCCACCCAACGTGGCATAAGGATTGGTAGTCAGGAAGCAATTTATTACCTATGGGCCTCAAAAAATTGTATTCCAATAATTAAAACCCTTTTAGTAGTAAGGATGTCTAACAGTGATCATGATGCCCTTAAATTAAATTGGATAACTGAAAGTCGCCCACATCCAAACCTTTATGTAAACAATCTTCGAATAAATCAAGGATTAAATCACCTGCGGCTCAACCGAATGGAAACTGGGTCACTCTGTGAGAAACTCTCGTTACTCAATGATAAAGTGGGTGGAGTAGTAAACTATATGTGTCACTTTTACTGCAGTTCCAAACACCGAAAAGTGGATTTCGAGTAGCGCATCAAATCGCGAAATATCCATTTAGTAAAAAAGTAGCAGCGGAAAAAAAAAATGAGAAATGACTTTAAATTGATAAAATCAAACAAAAACCTGAACCAAGGAAGCGCAATCAAAAAACGCTGACAAAGATGTTGTAACTGGTTCATTGCATTTAGAATGCTTTGTGATCAGGAGAGAGGAGAGATCATGTTCAAATCCATCTTTGCAAAGCACAGCAGAGACATATCACCTATTCTAAATGAAGGCTCCTTATAGCAGCAGGCACATTTGACAATGCGCGCCAATGCAGATGAATGAGAAAGGCATTATTCAGCTGTCTTTAAAGGTCCCACTATGACAGAAGTTAAACGTGCCTGTAAATTGAAATTAACATGGTCAATAGAAACAAGACGACCTGACATTTTGGAGGCAATAAGTACATTGAAAAATGCAGGTGCGGCTGGACCTGAATGAATGAGCAACATAACTTTAAAAATGAACAAAGAGCAGTGGGCAACATTCATTCAAATTCTGTTTAAACAGATCAGTGCCTCTGCAACAATCCCATCATCTTGGCTATCAGCGGTAGTTGTTCCTATATATAAAAAAGGAGATGGACGCGACCCGAACAACTACCGTCCAATTCACCTGTTAGATTTGATAGACAGGTGTTAGGCAGAAACCTGTGCAGTTCCCTTTGGAAACACTGCAAAAGATTTAGGACTACAGGTGCTAGCAGTAAACCCACTTGGTAGCAGTCTGTACCACCCAGATTTACCTGGTAGCTGTGGCTGAGCAGTCAGACTTCCCTCAAGAAGAGCTAGGCAGTATGCAAAGTATACACAATAGGTACTCAGACACAATAATACAAGCAAACACTGACCAGAGCTTTGGTATCAAAGTATATAATTATTTATTTAAAAACACACTGTTTGAAACACTCCAGCACTCTTATTGTAAAACACTCTAAACACAGTTACTATTATAATATATACAACCCTATTCCTTATCAGATAAGTCTTAGTTAACACCACTTATTTCCATACAGATGTCAGCGCTTAACTATAGATGGCACTCCAATAAGTTTATGAAGAAGGGAGGGAAAAAGACAGAATATCGAAAGGTACACCACTCTAAGATTTAGGAACACTAATAGCAAGGCAGAAGAGCAAAAGTCACTTGTGAGCCAAAGTCCATAGGCTGGGCCCACTCTTAGAGAGATATGATATGATATGATATGATATGGTATTTGTAACGCGCCTATACACAAGTGTTTCAAGGCGCGACGAGGCAGGGAGGGGGGGAAACAAGGGGAAGACAGACAAACGATCCTACTAGGCCAGGTGTCATTCAGATCGCGCAAGTGCAGAGGTAAGGGGAAAAGGAGAAAGTGCAGGGGGAGGAGGTGGGGGGGAAAGTGCAGTACAAGGTAAGTAGCGTAATAAAATAATAAATAATAATAAAAGGGCCAGCTGGTGGCAAGTGCGAGGTAAGTGCAGAGCAAGTGCTGGGAAGGGGGCTGTAGGGATGCAGTGACAGTCCCACAGTGCAGGGGGAGCCAGGGAGGCAGTGCAAGTGGAGAGTGGCTGGGCCCTGGACCGAGGTCACAGAGTGGCCCAGATGCAGGTTTAGTGCAAACTTCAGTGGGGAGTTTAGCAGGTTTAGCAGGGGAGAGGGAGAGAGAAGGCAGAAGCGAAGAGGAAGGTTTTGAGGTGCTTCCGGAACCGTCCATAGGCTGGGCCCACTCTTAGAGAGATCCGAGCACAAATGCGCCCAAGATCACACAGTTACACTAGGCTTAGAAAGTCTTGCAGAGAGTTCGAAAAGAGTTTAGAGAGGCTCAGAAAAGTTTAGCCAGGGTGTCCCAGGCTATGCCAGGATTGAAAGCCGGGAGCTAAATCTACCCCGTACAGTCGGTGATAAGGGAAGCCAAGCGGGACAGGGTACCTTAAGTGGAAAGGATCCTCCTGCGGTGGCAGTTGTTCCTGGCAGCGAGTGCAAGTCTCGTCGTCGTCCAGGGGAAGAGAAGATCTCGACTTGGAGGAAAGATGAAGGCCGTTGCACTGCCAGGGAAGAAACCAGCTGTGGAGTTTTCCGGTTAAAGGTATTACCCTTTATTTCGTGGTCGTGGTAAAACGTGGTATTCCGGTTGCCGGGGTGCTTGGCACAGGCAAGGCGGCCATGAGACGTGTCGGGAAGGCGAAAAGACGGTGAAACTGGTTATCCCCACCAGTCAAAGGAAGAAGACTCTCCGGCGGGAGATCTCCTCTGTCGTTGGGAAAAGTGGTGAGACGGTCCAGCAGGGCTCCACCGGTGGTGTTATCGTGGCAGGTCGGCTCAGATTCTCCCTCGTCGGATTCTTAGGTCCTGTGCCGACTTCTGAAGTTCCAGTCCCCAAAGCCCTGCTTTTATGCAGAAAACCCCCATTCACTCAGCCTAGCTGTCACTCAAACATGCTAAGTGGTGAGCAGGCCGGCTCACCACTTGGGCCAATCAGGACGGAGTGCGACTTGAGTTGCCTAGGCAACTCAGTCCAGGGTGCCTAAATCTCCCTCCACCCCTCCTAAGTACCCCAGACAGAGTGGCACCACTTTGGAGGGCTTCTGTGGAGAAGCCCGCCAAAAAGTGGAACAAAGGGCTCGACTTGGGTTGGAGTCACAGAAGAGAACACAAACGCCATTTTAGAACCGAGTTTTGGCAAAAAATACCAACCAGAGAATTAATATTAAATAAATAAACCGGCGGTATGTTTGAGGCTATCGTAATGAAATACATAAAGATAGTAGCCTCGAACAATGGGAAAATCCCATAGAGAAATATTTGCGGTTAAATATAAAAAGTAGTATCCACTGCCACCAGCCAAAACTCGATCAGGGGGGACGGAGACGTGCCCCCTCAACTAACAGACCCTGGGGCAATCGAATTGCCCCAGCCAGTACGTCCACAGTATGATGGTTTGTACTGGTTCTGTTCAAAATTCAAGACTAGTAAAGTCAATGGTGACTTTACATGCCCTGAGAGACAGTAGTCAGTCCCAGGGTATGGAGTCTATACTGGGGGGTCACTATGACGCCCCTGTGTTACTGCACTGAGGGTGCTGTGTAACACACATCACAAAAACACATGAAGCCCTATGGAGTAAAAGACCCCATAGCCCATTAAACACATCTAGAGTCAAAGAAACACACTCAAATCATGCCCAAGAGAGAGGGTAGAAGAGTCTCACTCTTGGCAGGAGACAAAAATAAACCCCAAAAATCCAGCAAAGCTGCTGGGGGACTCACTAGGTTAGGAAATTCAACCTAATCAGAGAATTCTCCCTAACAGCGGGTTGTTCGCCTCCTTTCTCCAAAAGTGACTAGTCCGATGGGCAGAGGAGGCCAGAATCATGGACTTCAGGCAGTTGAGATTCACCAGAGGAGTGGGGGATCGAACTCAATCTCGTATTACTAAATTTGCTGAAGCTTGAAACTGAAAAAAGTTCATTATATAAAAGAAGACAACACAGCAAAGGTGAAGACTCTAAAATTAAATACCAAATGCACTGCTGTTCAGGCGCGGTGGAAAGGTGATACGCAGGTGGCAGCAACCGCTCATAGAAATAATCTAACAAGATCCAAGCGAAAACTGCTAGATGAAAACATTGCTGGGTCAAGAAATGAAGTAAATCTGAATAGGTACAACATATTGAAACTGTTGCACTCAGTCTCGTCACTACGAACAATTACGACTGAGGTCATTGACACAGTGGAATACGTGTCAGAACAATGATCAGACTGGGTCATTGTGCATATCCACTCACCCTTGATTGAAAGCACTTTGCTATCTGCTAGTACTGCTGTTTTATATTTTAGTTATGAGCTGTCCAATTATTGTGAATATAATGGTTTTCAGGAGGGCGTCATTCCAGACCACCCAACGTGGCATAAGGATTGGTAGTCAGGAAGCAATTTATTACCTATGGGCCACAAAAAATTGTATTCCAATAATTAAAACCCTTTTAGTAGTAAGGATGTCTAACAGTGATCATGATGCCCTTAAATTAAATTGGATAACTGAAAGTCGCCCATGTCCAAACCTTTATGTAAACAATCTTCGAATAAATCAAGGATTAAATCACCTGCGGCTCAACCGAATGGAAACTGGGTCACTCTGTGAGAAACTCTCCGTACTCAGTGATAAAGTGAGTGGAGTAGTAAACTATATGTGTCACTTTTACTGCAGTTCCAAACACCGAAAAGTGGATTTCGAGTAGCGCATCAAATCGCGAAATATCCATTTAGTAAAAAAGTAGCAGCGAAAAAAAAAATGAGAAATGACTTTAAATTGATAAAATCAAACAAAAACCTGAACCAAGGGAGCACAATCAAAAAACGCTGACAAAGATATAACTGGTTCATTGCATTTAGAATGCTTTGTGATCAGGAGAGAGGAGAGATCATGTTCAAATCCATCTTTGCAAAGCACAGCAGAGACATATCACCTATTCTAAATGAAGGCTCCTTATCGCAGCAGGCACATTTGACAATGCGCGCCAATGCAGATGAATGAGAAAGGCATTATTCAGCTGTCTTTAAAGCTCCCACTATGACAGAAGTTAAACGTGCCTGTAAATTGAAATTAACATGGTCAGTAGAAACAAGACGACCTGACATTTTGGAGGCAATAAGTACATTGAAAAATGCAGGTGCGGCTGGACCTGAATGAATGAGCAACATAACTTTAAAAATGAACAAAGAGCAGTGGGCAACATTCATTCAAATTCTGTTTAAACAGATCAGTGCCTCTGCAACAATCCCATCATCTTGGCTATCAGCGGTAGTTGTTCCTATATATAAAAAAGGAGATGGACGCGACCCGAACAACTACCGTCCAATTCACCTGTTAGATTTGATAGACAGGTGTTAGGCAGAAACCTGTGCAGTTCCCTTTGGAAACACTGCAAAAGATTTAGGACTACAGGTGCTAGCAGTAAACCCACTTGGTAGCAGTCTGTACCACCCAGATTTACCTGGTAGCTGTGGCTGAGCAGTCAGACTTCCCTCAAGAAGAGCTAGGCAGTATGCAAAGTATACACAATAGGTACTCAGACACAATAATACAAGCAAACACTGACCAGAGCTTTGGTATCAAAGTATATAATTATTTATTTAAAAACACACTGTTTGAAACACTCCAGCACTCTTATTGTAAAACACTCTAAACACAGTTACTATTATAATATATACAACCCTATTCCTTATCAGATAAGTCTTAGTTAACACCACTTATTTCCATACAGATGTCAGCGCTTAACTATAGATGGCACTCCAATAAGTTTATGAAGAAGGGAGGGAAAAAGACAGAATATCGAAAGGTACACCACTCTAAGATTTAGGAACACTAATAGCAAGGCAGAAGAGCAAAAGTCACTTGTGAGCCAAAGTCCATAGGCTGGGCCCACTCTTAGAGAGATATGATATGATATGATATGATATGGTATTTGTAACGCGCCTATACACAAGTGTTTCAAGGCGCGACGAGGCAGGGAGGGGGGGAAACAAGGGGAAGACAGACAAACGATCCTACTAGGCCAGGTGTCATTCAGATCGCGCAAGTGCAGAGGTAAGGGGAAAAGGAGAAAGTGCAGGGGGAGGAGGTGGGGGGGAAAGTGCAGTACAAGGTAAGTAGCGTAATAAAATAATAAATAATAATAAAAGGGCCAGCTGGTGGCAAGTGCGTGGTAAGTGCAGAGCAAGTGCTGGGAAGGGGGCTGTAGGGATGCAGTGACAGTCCCACAGTGCAGGGGGAGCCAGGGAGGCAGTGCAAGTGGAGAGTGGCTGGGCCCTGGACCGAGGTCACAGAGTGGCCCAGATGCAGGTTTAGTGCAAACTTCAGTGGGGAGTTTAGCAGGTTTAGCAGGGGAGAGGGAGAGAGAAGGCAGAAGCGAAGAGGAAGGTTTTGAGGTGCTTCCGGAACCGGAGATGGTTCTCCTCAAGTTTCAGGGAGGCAGGAAGGCTGTTCCAGAGGGAGGCCCCTGCTGCGGAGAGAGATCTACCCCCAGCTCGTTGCTTCGAGAAGCGGCTGACCATGAGGGAGTTGGAGACGGATGAGCGAAGGGCTCGTGAAGGCAGATATTTAGGAAGAGAGAGTTGAAGGTATTGTGGCCCCAGGCCCCAGAAGGCCTTGTGGACAATGCAGAGGGTTTTGAACTTAATCCTCGCAGCCACTGGGAGCCAGTGAAGAGATTTCAGTCCTGGAGAGATACAGTCCCTGGGCTTGAGGCCAAGGACAAGTCTCGCAGTTCTGTTCTGGATAAGTTCCAGAGCTCGGAGAGTGGAGGCAGGCAGATTAAGATAGAGGCTGTTACAGTAGTCCAGCCTTGAGAGAACCAGGGCTCGGGAGACAGTGAGCTTCTGGGGGAAGGAGAGGAAGGGAAGAATACCTCTGAGGAGGTGCAGCTGGTAGTGTGACTTCTTAGAGACGTCAGAAATAGGAGGAGAGAAGGAGAGTGTGGAGTCGAAGATGACCCCGAGGTTTTTAGCTTTGCAGGTAGGGGCAGGAAGAGGGCCAAGGGAGGCCGGCCAGAGAGCTGCAGGAAAGGAGGGAGTGGGTGTGCCGATGAGTAGAATCTCAGTCTTACTGGCGTTAAGGCAGAGGTCATTGGCGGCACACCATTCCTGGATAGCAGACAGACAGTCGGAGATGAGGGAAGGAGAGGAGGAGGCCGAGGGTAGCCTGAAAATGAGCTGGGTATCGTCCGCATAGCACTGAAAGTGGGGGCAGAGAGCGGCGATGCGGTGGGCAAGGAGTGCCAGATACTGATTGAAAAGCCAGGGAGAGAGGTTGGATCCCTGGGGGACACCACAGGTGGAGAAAAAGATGTCAGAGAGGAAGGAGCCCATTTGGACCTGGGAGGGTCGACCGGAAAGGAAAGAGGTCAGCCATGCCAGAGCCTGACCAGTGATACCCAGGTTATCACGGAGACGGTTGAGCAGGATGGCATGGTTGACAGTGTCAATGGCAGAGGAGAGATCGAGCAGAATGAGAACACAGGGAGTGTTGGAATCGAGGTTCAGGAGCAGGTCCTCACGGATGTTCAGGAGAGCAGTTTCCGTGCTTCTGGCCGCTCTGAAGCCGGATTGATGGTCATGAAGATTACCAACATATTCAGCATGGAGGTTAAGCTGGGAGATGGCCAGTTTCTCCAGGAGCTTGCCCAGGTAGGGAGTAATGGAGATTGGGCGATAGTTGGCCGGGCAGGAGGGGTCGGAAGAGGGTTTCTTGAGGAGGGGGTGCACAAGGGAGTGCTTGAGGGGGGATGGGAAGACTCCAGAGGCGAATGAGTGGTTGCAAAAGTCAGCTAGGGCAGGAGCCAGGGAGTCGATGTGGTCCTTGATGGTTTTGGAGGAACAGGGGTGAACCTGTTTAGACGAGGTTTTCATAGATCGGACTTGTCTGGAAACCTCATCAGCAGAAAAAGGTGGAAAAGCAGAGAAGGAGGGCGGAGGGGCGGCTGCAAGAGAGCAAGAGGAAGAGCAGGGAAGAGAGGGAGGGAGGTGAGAGGAGGAGAGCGAGGACAGGATGTCCTGAGTTTTTGAGATGAAGTGCGAGGCCAGTGCAGTGCAGAGGGCCTGGGAGGGGACAGGAGAGGTAGAGACTGCAGCAGGGTTGGCCAGCTCCTTGCAGATTTTAAAGAGTTCGGCCGAGTTGTTGGATGCCTCAGAGATGCGGGCTTGGATAAGGGCTCTCTTCTTGGTGAGAACGGAGAGCCGGTATTGCCTTTGGAGCAGGCGGCAGGCCAGTTTGTCAGAGGATGAACATGAAGCACGCCATTTCCTCTCTGCCACCCTGCACTTGCGTTTTAGGGTGACGAGATCCGAGTCATACCAGGAGTTACATTTGGCTTTGGGCTTCAGGCGGATTCTCATGACGGGGGCAAGGATATCGAGAGTATCAGATATAGAGGAATAGAGCATGGAGAGGGCTGCGTCAGGGTGGGAGTCAGCCGAGGGGGGAGAAGGGGCTGAGAAGGTAGCAGCGAAAGCCTCAGCTGACACGCACTTCATGGGTCGGATGACCGAGAAGGTGGGTGGCAGTGAAGAGGGTGGCTTTGCCTGTGGGGTAGGGAGGGAGAGGTGGGAGGATAGGAGAAAGTGATCGCTCCAAGAGAGAGGAGTGGAGAGAGGAAGGGAGAGGGGAAGGTCAGAAGAGATCAGAGCATCAAGAGTGTGCCCTGCAGAGTGAGTAGGCCCAGACGGGAGAATAGAGAGTGAGAGAGAGTTGCAGAGTTCGCGGAAAAGACCAGTGGGGGGACAGGAGGCATCGAGGTGGATGTTGAAGTCACCGAGAAAGAGGAGTTGGGTGGTTGAGGACAGGAGTGAGGAGGAGAGGTCAGCCCACTCAGAGAGGAAGGAGGAAATTTGACCAGGTGGCCGATAGATAGTAGCCACGGTAAGGGAATGGCTAGGAGAGAGAGAAAGTCGGCAGACAAGACATTCAAAAGAGGAGTAGGTCTGCGTAGGAGTGACAGTGGCAGGAATCCACTCAGGGAAGATAAGGGCAACACCACCCCCTGAACGGTTGGGCCTGGGCACGGAGAGGATCTTGTAGCCGTCAGGTAGGAGTGTGTCAAAGCTGGTGGCAGAGCTGGCAGTGAACCAAGTCTCAGTGAGACCGAGGACGTCGAGGTCCAGTTCCTCAAGAAGGCGACAGATATCAGAGGAGTGCTTGATGGCAGAGCGAGAGTTTAGAGTGGCAATGTGGAGAAGGTTGCCATCCTTGAAAAACTTCCGGGGAGGGGTACAGATCAGAGGTACGCCCTGCGGAGGTGTTAGAGAAGGAGTTGAAGAGAGAGCAAGAGAAGGGGCAGGGAGGGAGGGGAGAGGCAAGGTAGCCGAGGACAGAGGAGGGGGGACAGCGGGAGCGGAGAGGAAGTTGATGAGGCTTGGGAAGCGTCTATCAAAGAGGTGAAGGTTGGCCTGAGGGCCTTGGACCAAGACGGTCCCGTTAGCATAGACATTAATGATGGCTTTAGAGGAGTGGAAAGGGGCCAAGAGGACATCCCAACGGGTGCCACCATTTATGGGAGAGGTGGAGAAAGGAGAGAGCACAGCGACCATGTGAAGGGTCCATAGGTCAGGTGAAGGCACGAAAAAGAGAATGTCAGTGAGAGTTTCCTTGGAGCAGGCGCTCGTGTAGGTGTCAGCGATAGGGAGGCCTGGGTTGGAGACCAGGATGTCCTTTTTAAACTTTTTCCTACCGGATTTAGTGAGGAGAGCAGGATAGTCAATGGAGAAGCAGTTCGAGTAGATAGGCGAGATAGAGAGCACCATGGAGTAGGTTGGGAGGTGGACGACACGAGTATGCAGACAGGAAGTGAGTGGAGGGCACTAGTTTACCACAATGCAGAGCAAACAGTAATGCGTAGTAGGTCAGGGCCACCTAAGTTTGAGAATCCTGCGAGGGGAGAAAAACACCCTAGTTTACCACAATGCAGAGCAAACAGTAATGCGTTATAGGTCAGGGCCACCTAAGTTTGAGAATCCTGCGAGGGGAGAAAAACACCCTCGTTTACCACAATGCAGAGCAAACAGTAATGCGTAGTAGGTCAGGGCCACCTAAGTTTGAGAATCCTGCGAGGGGAGAAAAACACCCTAGTTTACCACAATGCAGAGCAAACAGTAATGCGTAGTAGGTCAGGGCCACCTAAGTTTGAGAATCCTGCGAGGGGAGAAAAACACCCTAGTTTACCACAATGCAGAGCAAACAGTAATGCGTAGTAGGTCAGGGCCACCTAAGTTTGAGAATCCTGCGAGGGGAGAAAAACACCCTAGTTTACCACAATGCAGAGCAAACAGTAATGCGTAGTAGGTCAGGGCCACCTAAGTTTGAGAATCCTGCGAGGGGAGAAAAACACCCTAGTTTACCAAACAATTGGAATAGGGGGGGGCGAGGCATCATGTGGATGAGGTGAGCAAGGTGAGGAGGGGGGGGCCAGAGAGCGGAGAGCAGGTGGAACTGGCGCCTGGCGTCCCCTGCGGACACCTGCAGACACACAAGGGAGCCGCAGTCGTAGGAGCCGCCCTTTGCCTAAGGGGCCCTTGGCCTAGGGGGCTGCCGGGCAGGGGGGCTGCCCAGAGGGAGTGGGATAAAAAGCAGAGGGAGAGGAAGGGGAGGGGGGGTGTGGGCGGGAAGGGAGGCGGGAATGGAGAGGGGAGAAGGAGGACCAGGAAGTGAGGGGGAGGGAGGGGGCAGGGGGCAGCACACAGACGCGCACGGAGCGCTGGCAGCAAGAAAACAAAAACGATTAAAAAAATAATATAACTGGAGGCTTAACTGGAGCCCAACGGGGCTCGGGAGGCAGCCTCAGCAGCAAGCCACACGGGGCTACGGCGACCGCTCCAACCCGCTCAGGCTCAACAAGGAAGCGAGCGTGGTGAGCGGTCGAGCCGTAGTCCCGGAGCGGCTGCAAGGACAGCCAATCAGAGGGGGGTGTGGGCGGGAAGGGAGGCGGGAATGGAGAGGGGAGGAGGACCAGGAAGTGAGGGGGAGGGAGGGGGCAGGGGGCAGCACACAGACGCGCACGGAGCGCTGGCAGCAAGAAAACAAAAACGATTCAAAAAATAATATAACTGGAGGCTTAACTGGAGCCCAACGGGGCTCGGGAGGCAGCCTCAGCAGCAAGCCACACGGGGCTACGGCGACCGCTCCAACCCGCTCAGGCTCAACAAGGAAGCGAGCGTGGTGAGCGGTCGAGCCGTAGTCCCGGAGCGGCTGCAAGGACAGCCAATCAGAGGGGGGTGTGGGCGGGAAGGGAGGCGGGAATGGAGAGGGGAGAAGGAGGACCAGGAAGTGAGGGGGAGGGAGGGGGCAGGGGGCAGCACACAGACGCGCACGGAGCGCTGGCAGCAAGAAAACAAAAACGATTCAGAAAATAATATAACTGGAGGCTTAACTGGAGCCCAACGGGGCTCGGGAGGCAGCCTCAGCAGCAAGCCACACGGGGCACAAATGCGCCCAAGATCACACAGTTACACTAGGCTTAGAAAGTCTTGCAGAGAGTTCGAAAAGAGTTTAGAGAGGCTCAGAAAAGTTTAGCCAGGGTGTCCCAGGCTATCCCAGGTTTGAAAGCCGGGAGCTAAATCTACCCCGTACAGTCGGTGATAAGGGAAGCCAAGCGGGACAGGGTACCTTAAGTGGAAAGGATCCTCCTGCGGTGGCAGTTGTTCCTGGCAGCGAGTGCAAGTCTCGTCGTCGTCCAGGGGAAGAGAAGATCTCGACTTGGAGGAAAGATGAAGGCCGTTGCACTGCCAGGGAAGAAACCAGTTGTGGAGTTTTCCGGTTAAAGGTATTACCCTTTATTTCGTGGTCGTGGTAAAACGTGGTATTCCGGTTGCCGGGGTGCTTGGCACAGGCAAGGCGGCCATGAGACGTGTCGGGAAGGCGAAAAGACGGTGAAACTGGTTATCCCCACCAGTCAAAGGAAGAAGACTCTCCGGCGGGAGATCTCCTCTGTCGTTGGGAAAAGTGGTGAGACGGTCCAGCAGGGCTCCACCGGTGGTGTTATCGTGGCAGGTCGGCTCAGATTCTCCCTCGTCGGATTCTTAGGTCCTGTGCCGACTTCTGAAGTTCCAGTCCCCAAAGCCCTGCTTTTATGCAGAAAACCCCCATTCACTCAGCCTAGCTGTCACTCAAACATGCTAAGTGGTGAGCAGGCCGGCTCACCACTTGGGCCAATCAGGAAGGAGTGCGACTTGAGTTGCCTAGGCAACTCAGTCCAGGGTGCCTAAATCTCCCTCCACCCCTCCTAAGTACCCCAGACAGAGTGGCACCACTTTGGAGGGCTTCTGTGGAGAAGCCCGCCAAAAAGTGGAACAAAGGGCTCGACTTGGGTTGGAGTCACAGAAGAGAACACAAACGCCATTTTAGAACCGAGTTTTGGCAAAAAATACCAACCAGATAATTAATATTAAATAAATAAACCGGCGGTATGTTTGAGGCTATCGTAATGAAATAAATAAAGATAGTAGCCTCGAACAATGGGAAAATCCCATAGAGAAATATTTGCGGTTAAATATAAAAAGTAGTATCCACTGCCACCAGTCAAAACTCGATCAGGGGGGACGGAGACGTGCCCCCTCAACTAACAGACCCTGGGGCAATCGAATTGCCCCAGCCAGTACGTCCACAGTATGATGGTTTGTACTGGTTCTTTTCAGAATTCAAGACTAGTAAAGTCAATGGTGACTTTACATGCCCTGAGAGACAGTAGTCAGTCCCAGGGTATGGAGTCTATACTGGGGGGTCACTATGACGCCCCTGTGTTACTGCACTGAGGGTGCTGTGTAACACACATCACAAAAACACATGAAGCCCTATGGAGTAAAAGACCCCATAGCCCATTAAACACATCTAGAGTCAAAGAAACACACTCAAATCATGCCCAAGAGTGAGGGTAGAAGAGTCTCACTCTTGGCAGGAGACAAAAATAAACCCCAAAAATCCAGTAAAGCTGCTGGGGGACTCACTAGGTTAGGAAATTCAACCTAATCAGAGAATTCTCCCTAACAGCAGGTTGTTCGCCTCCTTTCTCCAAAAGTGACTAGTCCGATGGGCAGAGGAGGCCAGAATCATGGACTTCAGGCAGTTGAGATTCACCAGAGGAGTGGGGGATCGAACTCAATCTCGTATTACTAAATTTGCTTAAGCTTGAAATGATAAAGGATGGGAAGAATATTTTCCTATCCTTTATCGATCTACGTCAAGCTTTTGACAACGTAAACAGAGACACATTGTGGAGAAAACTGGAAAACTGGAATTGTCCACCAGACCTGTTACAGGCAATCAAAGCCCTACACACCAACACTTCCATAAAAGTGAGACTAAATGCTGAGGGAGATCATTCCGCTAACATCAAAACAGAGAACGGGGTCAAGCAAGGTTGCCCACTTGCTGCACTATTATGTAAGCTTTACATGGCAGACCTGCAAATGGCCTTCAAGAAAACCAACTCCTTCCCACCAAGCCTAAACAGTGAACAAACCGTGTGGGCCATCTACGCAGATTACCTTGTTTTGTTGGACAC
The DNA here is from genome assembly GCF_040938575.1 of Ambystoma mexicanum. Classification (NCBI taxonomy): domain Eukaryota; kingdom Metazoa; phylum Chordata; class Amphibia; order Caudata; family Ambystomatidae; genus Ambystoma; species Ambystoma mexicanum. The sequence continues at coordinate 772,967,256 of NC_090923.1, read as the reverse complement.
TATGCAAATTGGCCTCCAGGGGTTAATAAATGAACTGATGGTTTATCTGTAACATAACTTATAAATCAATTTGGCCAAATCAAAAATCATGGCCTTTGGTACTAAGCTGGGTAAAAAAAGGAAAGCAGTTCAAGTGGTACGTAGCGGGGAAACAACTTGAAAAAATGGACTCAATCTGGTGCCTGGGTATCTTATTTGGTAAATCAAAAGAATGGTAATGGACACAAGACCTAAAATCTGGATGAAAAATCTAACCCTACAAGGAATGAAACTGCACATCGCCTATGGCAAATTTACTGTGAAACCAATCATCATGTTTTACCGCCAAAAGGTCATGGCGACAATCACATTTGTCAGGAGGCTGGATTAAACATCAGAAGATCCATTTGGTAGCACTCGAATGCCAATTTTTGTAGAAAATGCTGCATCTGCCAAGAGGAGTCCCTATCACATCAATCAGATATGAACTTGGACTGCGATCTTTATTCTCTGTGGTTCTTTGAAAATCGATCGCGATGTGGAGAAAAATGCTGCTAGTACCAGCAGCAACGCCGCATCAGCTTCTAGCTCCTCAACGGGGAAAGTCATACAGAGGGCTACTTAAACAATGGACCATGAAGTTACAAGAACAATTAGCCTCTGCCAATATTGACACAGAAACTCTCTTACAAATCCATGTGCATCAACAAAAAAAACTGCTAGCCTGCGACGGGATAGCTATGCATAATAAAAGAGGTGAATTTGTGACAACTTTATACCTGTAGTAATATATTGTGTTTTACAGCACCTTGGAGTGTGTAACGCGCTTATTTTCTCACTGCCAAAATACCTCAGTGGAGAAAAAAGACCACTGAACATCCTTCCAAAGTATCTGAAAAAATTCCGTCCAGATACCATCGGCGTTATCTGCCCTACCGCCAAACGCACCGGCGCTATTAGCGCCGGATCACGGGTTTGGCGGAATGGGAAATCCCCATTCCCCATTGAGCTCATTTGGGAATGCCCCATTCCTCATTGGGCTAAATGGGCAAATTTTGCGCTCTTATCGCCGGCGGATTTCCCGCAGGTGGTAAGAGCGCGAAATTTTGGTGGATTTCCCCCCAGCTGAGAGCTGGGGGGAAATCAGCCGAAGCCGTGATTTGGCGGACCCTTAAATGCTGCGGTAATAGCGCTAACGCCGCATTTAAGGGTTACTGCCAAACTCGTGATGAGGCCCTATGTCTAAATTTATATGCGACAAAGAAAATGTTGTTTCTGAAATATCAGCCAGATGTAGGCAATTATCAATGTCGATTTTGTGCAAAGGAAGTGGAATCGCTTAAACACCTGGGTGCCGAATGTGGATCTCTGGCAATCCAAAGAAGTCGCTTTCTAGGCAAATATGCCCCACTAAATCGCAATATGGACGTATGGTGGCAGATTCTGCTATCAGGCAGGAGCTTCAAGCTAATATGACTATTTTGACAACATATTGGTGAAATAGTTAAGCATACCAAAAATATTGGCTATTATGTTCTAAATTATGCTATAACTACATGATGCAGATATCTGTTTTACTTTTCTTTTGTGATGAATGGATCTGACATGATAAAATGACGTCAAAATGTAAATTGAAGTTTGTTATGAGCTAAATAATTTGTACAATAAAAAAAAGCCCCCGGTTTAAGCTTCTTCTTGACAGCTTCTATCACTTTTTTTTTTATTTAAGTTTATTGGTTTTATATCACATGGGAAGTGCATACAAATACATGCAATGTTAATTCACATTGGTAGAGCAGTTTGACACATCGATTGGGTAAACGTCTTGCAGTAGTGTATTATTGTTCGTCCCTTCCCTTCCCTTCCCTTCCAGATTTAAGTGTTAAACTCCCTCCCTCCACCCTCCCTTCCCCAGACGGCGTTTCAAGTTCTACCTTTTTGTCGGCAATTGCTTTGTTCGTGTTGAACGTAGAGTGGGACTTTGATTTCCTGCAATACATTTGCGCTTAAGTTTCGTGGCAGGCTAGGTTTCTTTACAACGTGTCCACGGTTCTTTTGTTCTTCGTCAATGAGGTTGTTTTCGCCAGTTTTGGTTTTCAGCTCTTTTGTTTATTTATTCGCTATATACTGATTAACAAAATCGCACCACATTTCTTCATGTCGCGTTGCTTTATCATGGAGGGCTGCCATTGTGTGGATGTTTCTGGCAACATTGGTCCATTCTTTTTTGACTGGGAGACGAGTGGACTTCCATTGGATGACTAGGCATGCTCTCGCCGCTAACAGCATCATTGACACCAGTTCTTTGACCCTAGTGAGTTCCTCCTCTTCTTCCTCTAGGCCAAACAACATTAGGAAGGGGGCTGGTTTCCTCTCGATGCCGTTGATCTGCTTGATCCAGTAATCTGGTTCCATTCCACATTGTCTCCAGCATTGTGGGCTATTGTTTTGATACATTTCCGACAGTCTGAGTGGGTTGTACTGCCATTGATGGAGTAGTTTTGTTGCATGTAGCTTTTATTGTGAGGCGATTGATATCCGGAACGGTGTGCTGCAAATCTTGTCCCACGTGGATTGATCCAATTCCATGCAAAAGTCTTTATCCCATTTGCTTTTTAGATGGGGGCTAGATGCTTGATCAGTACAGATTAGGGCGCTATACATACGTGCTATTGGCCCTTTGCTTGTGGTGGTCGTGTCTAGGATTGTTTCGAAGGGCGTTAGCTCTCTGCTCATCTTATCTTTCCATTCCTTCTTGGACATGACGCCTTTCAAGCGCAGATATAGGAAAGTCTGTATGGGATGTATCTGGAGGGCTTCTTCTAGCTCTGTGACTGATATGAATTTGTCATTCCCCCATAGCTGGCCCACTGTTTCAAGACGTGCTTCGAACCACGATTGATATCTTGGATGTTCCGGGATCTCTTCTCTGACTCCCGGGGCCCAGAGGTGGCTCAGGGGGGAGGGCCATGCGGTTAGTTATGCCCACAATTCCTTTTCCTTCTTTCCATATATTCCATACTGTCTCTAAAATTGGGTGGTTGCGCAGTCTTCGTGTGAGCTATGGCTGGGGGACCCATATCCATTCTGCGAGGGTCGCCGGGGTTATGTTGTCATTGTCCAGTTGAACCCATTGGAGATCTTTCCTGTCCCTGAGGTGGGGGATGAGGATTCGTAATTGACCTGCCTGGTAGTATTGTTCAATGTCGGGGAGGCCAACTCCTCCTCGGTCCTTGGGTAGTATTAGGGTTGCGTAAGGTATTCTGGGTTTTTTCCCCGCCCATAGAAATCTAGTTATAGCCGTTCTAACTTGTTTGAAGAAGTGCTCTGGAACCGTTAATGGGAGTACCTGGAAAGGGTACAAGAAGCGTGGGAGACTGACCATTTTCACGGCGTTCAGACTCCCCATCCACAAAATTTTAAGAGGTTGCCACTTTGTGAGATCTGGTTTTAGAGCAGCGAGAAGTTAGGGGAAGTTGGCTTCATACAAATCGGTGACATCTCTGGTCAGGTTAATGCCTAGGTACCTCAGTGTCGACTCGCCAATGATGAGCCGCAATCGTTCCAGTTCCATTTGTTGCTCCGACGATGGTTCGTGCAGCGGAAAGAGGATGGATTTGGTTTTGTTCATTTTAAAGCCTGCTAGTGCCCCGTATTCTTCTATAAGCTGGATTGCCAAGGGAACTGATGTCATTTGGTTCTGCACATGTAGTAAGATGTCATCCGCATACAGGGCCAGCTTGTATTCGCGACCACATACGCGTAGTCCCTCAACACCTTCACTCATTCTGATCTTCTGTGCCAGTGGTTCCAATGATAATGCAAATATTATAGCAGAAAGGGGGCATCCCTGACTTGTACCCCTGGTCAGGTGGAGCCAGCGTGGGTACTGGGGGTTCACCGCGACAGATGCCCGTGGCGTGGTGTAGATAGCTTTGATTCCTCATCTCAGAGTAGGACCTAGTCCTATTTTCTTCAGCGTGGCCTCTAGGAAGGCTATTCGACTCTGTTGAACGCTTTCTCAGCGTCGATTGAGAACAGTACTGGTGTGTTCGACATTTTCCTGGCTTCATGTATTAGATGGAGGGTCTTGCGGGTGGAGTCTGCTCCCTGTCTGCCGAGGATGAATCCCACCTGATCGTTGTGATTTATAGCTGGCATATGCAGTTCTAGCCTTGCCGTGAGGACTCTCGCATAGATTTTGGCATCCTTATTCAGTAGGGAAATAGGGTGATAGGATGTGCACAGTTTGCGGTCTTTACCTTCTTTGGGGATGACCGTGATTAATGCATCAGAGAAGGATTCAGGGGCGGTCCCAGTTTGGAGGATTTTATTGAAGAGCTCGAACATGAAGAGAAGCAGGACGTCAATGAAGGTTTTATAGAAGCCGGCCGTATAGCCATAATTTCCGGGGGCTTTCCCTGTTGGGAGTCTCTTGATTGCTTTTGCTATCTCTTCTCCAGTGATGGGGGAGTCGATGGTCTGGGCTATGTCCAGTGGCATACTCGGGAGCGTTTTTTTCAAGTATTGAAGCTTGCGGATGATTTGGTCTGCTTTCAACTGACGCGATTCCTCTCTCGTGCTGTTAGCTTCGTCTATTTTTTGGGCTCTGTCAGGCCAGCGGACTGGGCAAGACGGTCTAATAGGGTTATGTCATTTCGGAGTTTGTTTTCTATAAGTTGTCGTTCTCTTTTCTTTGCCGCTCCTTCCTAGATGAGTATCCCCCTCCATGTGGCTTTCCCTGCCTCCCATACTGTGTTCGCCGGAACTTCGTCTGTGTTGTTTAGCTCAAAGTACTGGTCGATGTCATTCTTGAGTTGTTCTCGGAACATCGGGTCTTTCCACAGCGTTTCGTTGACTGACGATTGAGAGTGACTGTGACCATATCATGGTCCGACCACGTTATAGGTGATATTTTGGATGTTCACATCGCCGTAATGAGATCCGGACTGAGGTAGATGTAGTCAATTCTGGTATATGTGGCGTGAGGCGCTTAGTAGAATGTGAAGCCTGCTTGCTGAGGGTTCATATGGCACCATGCGTCTTTAAGTTTGTAGGTATGCATCATTTCTATTGCCTGAGTGTGACCGGCTTCTGGTGGAATGGAGGCTGTTGTGTTTCCCACTTGTCTGCCCAGGGCTGGGTCCATCCACATATTGAGGTTGCCTCCCATGGTCACTTCGCCTTCCGCTTAGAGCATACCTTTGGGGACTATGTGTTGTAGGAACCTGGACTGTCCTGAGTTGGGGGCGTATACTGATGCGAGAGAGATTATTGTACCTTGGATCTTGCCAACCAGTACGAGTGCCCGGCCACTTACATCTGTCCAGGTTTTCATTATTTCAAAGCATAGTTGTTTGTTGACCAGGATTCCGACTCCGGTTTTCTTAAGTGTGGCGGAGCTCCAGTGCGCCTGTCTTGGCGTAGAGGACTTATCTTTCTTCTCCTCTGGTATACTGGTTACTTGCACAAAGAGTATGCCCTTTCGAATTCTCTAGACACTAGCGACCTCTTGGTGGGGGAGTTTAGTCCCTTGACATTTAGTGAGCCAATTTTTATTGTGCCTAGCCTGCTGCTCATCGTTTCATGATTTTCAATCATGTGTGTCTTTTCTTGATACATTCTTCAGGTCCCGTGTCTCGTCGTTGGGTGCGGAGGTAGTTGTATTAATCAGGTAAGGATTAGTGGCCGTCTTGAACTTTAATGTTTTCTCCAACCCTGCCCTCTCCCTCCCCTTTGAGGCATCCAACATGATACCTCTTGCCCTCTGCATCTTTACTTGGTTTCTCGATGCCTCAATAAGGGCTTACAACGTTGCTTTACGGCGTCCGACTCGGACTTGGTAGAAGTTTTCAGTCCAATATGGGACCACCGGTGGGGACTGTTGCCTCACGGTCCATGTCATATTTACTATCTTATCATGAATTTGAGCCCCCTACCCATCCCCCCTCCCTCCCCTCCAACATCTTATGTCTCAACAATAACAATAAAAAACAAAAGTATAACGATACCTGCATTTTTCAGCCCCTTCTTCGGCAGTTCGTTCCCCACCTTACTTCGGGGCGGGGGGGCTCTTCATCCAGTTGGACCTGCGCTGAAGGCATGCGTGCCGCTCTTTCCTTGATGAATGCCTGTATCAGGTTCTTTAGTTGTCAGTTTTGGCCAATTGCTCCATGAAATAAATCTTCATTTTCCACTTTTGGGCGTATTATTGCTGCGCCTGTATTTTCTTGACCCCTTCACTCTTTTTCTTCTGGGGCCCTGGAGCTCCCAATGCATTCCATTCTGTTCATTTTCACCTCGTTCCCCCTCTCTTGGACCCGCTCCGAGGATGTCCGCGATGCAGTCTCTGATCTCCTCTTCGGATCGTAGGCGTATTTTTCTGCTTCCGTGTTCAAAGGCAAGGGAGAAAGGATATCCCCACCTGTACCGCGTGCCCTGGTCTTTGAGCCATTTCATCAAGGGGCTGCAGAGACGCCTTTAGGGTAAAGGTGAGCGAGGATAGATCCTGAAAAACTGTTATCTGGGCTCCTCCTAGTGTTAGGTGCCCGCGGATCTGGCCTTCTCCAAGAACCTGGTTCCATCATGGTTTCGATGGAATCTGGCAAGAACCGATCTTGGGCTGCCAGGTGGACCTCCCACTCTGTGTATCCGTTCAGTTTTAGGCCCATCGATGTCCTCATCTGCTGTCAAGATTTTAATGATGTCGTGTATTGTGCTTTTGAGGTCTTCCTCTGTTTCTCCCTCGTGTTCCGGTATTCCGAAAAATCGTAAATTGTTCCTCTTTCCCTGTTTTCTAAATCGTCCATCTTCAGACGTATCTCTTCCTCCCTCTTTTCTATATTTTGTATCCTCAGATCCAAATGGGTTTCGATGGTATCAATCGAGGCCTGATTATTCTCCACACCTTCCAGCCTCTCTTCAATGTTGTCCATTCTCTGAGTGATCTTATCGATCTTACCGCTCAGATTGGCTCCTATGTTCTTTATTTCACGCATCAGTGCAGCGATATCACCCTTGGTGGCAGCTACACCCGTTTCTGCAGTGTCTGTTGACATTATGGCTTTATAATTGAGGGCCAGGGGAAATGGGGCGTAGGCGTATCTGGCTAGCCTGCTCTTTGCATTCATAAGGTAGTTCTTGGGTCAGAGGAGGCACACGCCCCTATCTCGGGGGCCCTACCCTCTGTGCCGCTGCGTGGTCCGGTGGTAGTGAGATAGACCCAAGTCAGTGGGTTGGTGTGCGGCCCGCTGCGGGGGTGGTGGGCTGATGTGAAGGCTCTATGAGCGATCTGTGGTGCTGTTGGGCTTGTGGTCCACCTGAGGGCGCTTTACGGGGCAGAGGACCCGTGTGGTCACAGACTTGTCTGGTATCTGTGTGTGAAATGTTGTTTCCCGGCCTGTGGCAACTATGGTTTAGTTTGCAGGTCCTTCCCCCTGTGTCACCACTACCGGCCAGCACTTTAAATTGCTGGATTTGCGTGAGCTTCAGGGCTCCAGAATGTCTGTGGGCGGTCTAGGGTGGCCTTGCGTCTTCCGGACGTGTGTTCGTGTGGGATAGCCCATGTTCCGCCTAGGCGCTGCAGCGGCACGTTCACGGGTCCTGCTGGGAGAGGGTCTTTGGAATCTTTAGAGGTGGGATCCCGTTCTCCTCCTATGTAGAGCGCTTCAGGCGCTGAGCATAGGGCTTGTGTCCTGGTATGGGCTGCTTTGTCAGAGCTGCATTATTGGGCTCATTGGGGAGGCTCTGAGTGGGAACCTCCTGCACAGTCGAGCAGGCAGGCCCCAGGCTGTGCAGTGGGTTTGTGTCCCTATGTCTTGAACTCGCTAGGTGGGGTGGGGGGTGTCGCACGTCAGGGGCCTGGATTTTATGTGCCCCGGCTCCGCTCCTCACTGCATCCCTCTGGCGGGCGGCGTGTGCTGCAACACACACACCACAGCCACGCACGACACAGGCAGCCTCCACCCAACCGACCGCAGGTGCCGGGGCTTCCGCGCCGCGTGGCCCCGGTTGTTATCAATGCCGCGAGTGCCACGCGGCCGGGGACTTGTGACCCACCTCCGATGTTGACAGGGCCTTTTGTAAACTCTGGCAGAACTCGGGGGGGAGAGGCACACACATGGGGGGGCTTCCGGGTGGATGCTGTCAGGTCCTATACTCCACGGCAGGCTCGCATCGGGCTCAGGGGCCCAGGAGAGCTTGCGGGGGGGGCGGTCACCACACACTCCTTCAGCACACAGCAGGCGCCAGGGGTTTGTCTTCCGAACCTCGGCGTCAAGCTATGGAAGCTTCGCGTCTCTCCATGTTCCTACTTTTTCTTCACCGACAGGAAACTTCATTCAGAGCTTTCTCCTGATTCTGTTGACCGTTTTTCATCGGATTTTCTTGTAGATTGGTGAGGGGGTCTTCAGATGCTCATTACTCTACAGTGCTTTCAGGGGGGGCATAATGTGGGGGCTCAAGTCACATTATGGACCCGTGGGGACGGAGCTCACACAGGGAAGTTGCTCATCCGTGCGCCCCCTGGTGGCCAATCTTCTATCACTTTTAACAGCCCCATGTCATAGGGTCTATTGGTCCATAAGACACTGGGTACCCTCCCTAAGTCTTCCCCAAAAAATGGTAGCAGCGGGTTTCACAGCACATCCATTCCTCTGCGGTACTTCCATGTAATGTATTATTTCCATTCACTGTGTAATGCTTATGTTAAACAACTCGCTTACTGATCGATCGTCTTGGAATAACTCCTCATCTGCTAAGTCAGTCCACCTATACCCTTCTCCCACTGCAATTACAGATCTCCATGATCAGCCTGTATCATCAGTCCCATTGAGTACTATTCTCTCGCCTCTCAATATAACTGCCGCAAGTTCTATTGGGTTAACCTTTCCTTTTTTATCATCTAAAGGAACCTCTGCTCTGAATAAGAATTTATTGAGTATGTGTAACAGTCTGCCCTGTATCAGTGGGAGTCATGTGATTAACACTTCTACCCCATATGAAAACAGTTAAATTTCCACTGGCACCCCCTCTTTATCATCAGGCCACAATAAGCCTGAACGAGTTCCCTCACATTCATGTAATGAATCCCTGACATTGTGCACGCTATCCCTTCGTCGGTGAATGAAATGATCATGTTAAGTCAGCTTATTATGTCGTTATTCATTATATTTACTGGTGTCTGTTAGGAATATAACATTGGCATGGTCAGATCCCATGGAGAATGGAAATTTGTCAGTAAAAGGAACCACATTTGTGACCCCAGAGAATCCTGTGCATTCATGGCAATGCCTGACATTGGGTTTCTCCCCTGCCTTATACAGGATCTAGTCACCCCATATCCACAAGACAGGAAAAGGTCTTGTTTCCTATAGTCATAAATGTGGTTCCTCAGCCAGATTGGTTGTAACAGAAAGGATTGAATTTATCAGTTCTGTCTGTTGGCTGTTTTATTTAGATGTTTTACATTGCTGCTGTGTTTAAAAGATACTAGGCATTTTCCCCCTTTTTGGAAAGTTGCATCTGGATGTTTTACATTTCTGCTGTGTTTAAAAGAAACAAAGCCTTTTTCCTCCTTTTCAGTAAGTTGGATCTGGGTGTTTTACATTGTGGTAACTGTAGTTCTGTTAACTATGCCCCATTAGGATCTCTCCCACTCCAGAGGTCCCACACCCTGGAAGGGGTGCTGTTTTACTGTGGTGAGTCACTTAATTTTTCCTCCCGTGTCTCCCCCTGGTTGTGATGCCTCTGCCCCCTCTGCACATCCTGAGTTGTGTGGCACTGGGCTGTTGTGTCTGCATCTCTTCTCTCGCAAACTTCTCCCCGCACCTTCCATCTTTGCCCCCTCTATGGTGCTCTCATCTTCTTCAACTTCTATCTCCTATCCTATCCCTCTCACTAAGTCTGGAAGGAATAAGTTCAAGAGGGATATCTTGGTCTCCAACCCATGCCTCCATATTGCTGATACCTACATCAGTGCCACCTCCAGACAGACTCTCACAGACATCCTCTTTGTTGTGCCTTCACCAGACGTATCGACCCTTCATATGGTCTCGGCTCTCTCTCCTATCTCCTCTTCTCCCATTGTTAGTGGCACTCGGTGGGAGGTCCGCTTGGCCTCCTTCCACTCCTCGAAGGTCATCATTAATGTCTATCTGAATGGCACTGTCTTGATCCAGGGCCATCAGTCCAATCTCCTCCTGTTTGATAGGCATCTTTCTCCTCCATTCTGCCCTCTAGTCCGATACACTCTGTGTTAGGCAGAATTACATACAGTACCCTTTGGAATCACTACACACAATTAAGACTACAAGTGTAAGCACAATATAACCTTTGGTATAAGCCTGTACTACACAGCAATGTGGTAGCAGTGGCTGAGCACCCAGACGTATCTCAGGAGTAATGTGAACAGTACAAGAGGTTACACAAAGGACTTGCAATCAAAGTAGTTCAAACAAACACTATTCAAAGTTTCTTATTAAAGGAATATATATTTATTTACACAGTCAGTTGGAAAACAGTTCACTAGTAAGAAAGCAGCTCAATATCACACACTAATATACTACAGTACACAACAAATAAGTTTCTGAACAAGGTAAACTCCCCTGAAGTGGGAGCAAAATGACACTCCCGTTACTTTCAAAAGGGGTAGAAAGATGAGGTTAAAAGAAGTTAAAGCACAATTACTTCCATAGGCAGGGCAAATAGTTTCAGTTCACTCCAACCAGCAATTCAATTCAATAGGCCTGGGCCAAAGTGAATAGTTCTGAGTCTTGGATAGGATAGCACAGTTCTGGTAGTAAACGGTTACGTCTTTGCCAATGTTGTAGGAAGTAGTTTGCCAGAAAAAAAGTTATATGTCGTTTTAGGAACAAACAAGGCCCCAAAGTTGGGAAAGTTTCACGAACTTTCACCGTGGCAGAAACGAGTTCCACACCGCGTTTGCACAGTACCTTAAGTTTAAAGAAAAGCTGTAGCTGAGGCAGTTGTTCCTGGCAGTTCCTGAAGGTCTCGCTGTTCCTGAGCTTCAGTCATGGGGACAAAAAGGAGGATGTTGGGAGGTTCCTGCACTGCCAAGGGAAGAGCCCACAAGCTTGGCTAAGCGTTGGTTTAAGGTATGAGTGCCGTAAAGCCCACAAACTGGTATCCTTTTCACTGGCTATCCAGTTTTCAACAGCACTCTGAAGAAAATTCGACCAGTATGGAGACGGTGTCCAGGCGGTTTACGAGTTGCTTGTTTCCACCAGCTCAAGGGAAGAAGTTGTCCTTGAAGGAGCTTCTCTCTCGATGGAGTTTCAGGCAATTCGGACATGTAGCAGGGCTTCACCGGCGAACCAATGGTCCAGGAGTTGCAGCAGTCATCTTCCTTCAGCTCGTCTTCGGTTCTTTGTACCAGTGATCGACTCTGCATTCCAGTCCTGGAGACTCGCCTTTTAAAACGTTTTCTCCCATTCATCCCAGCCTAGCTGCCTCTTACCCAGCAGGGTGGCTGTCCTTGTCGGACAGTCAGCCAGCCAATCACGCCAGAGTGTATTCAGGTCTCCTAGGAGACTAAGCACACAGAGTTTTTGGGTACCTCCCTCACATCCTATTCACCCCAGACACTCAGGCGCCAGAGGAAGGCTTCAGTACTGAAGCCCGCCAAAGGGCATCGAACAAAGGGATCAAACCTGGTTTGGCACGCAGAGTTAAACACAAGGAACTTCCCTAAAAGAAACAGTGAAAGAAGATGACCAGAGTCTGTTTTTACAGAGGGGTCATGGTCGCCATATTGAAAAACATGGCTGACCCGATTTTTAGCTACCATTGTTCGCGGTCAGGAAAAATCATGGTAGTTTGTTCTAAAACCACTGCCATCAGCCATTTCAAGAGGAAAGGGTAACATTTGACTTTTACATGAGTGTTTAGACACAGGGGATATTAAGCAACCCCTCCAGCACTCTATAGGAAGATAGCATGTGATGGGTCTATGAATTTAAAAAGACTAGTAAAGCTAATTTAACTTCACATGCTCTGGGAAATGGTAGTCAGTCACAGAGAAGATATTTAAACCTTGGGGAGTCTGAAAGACACCCCTGTGCCACTGCACTGAAGGTGCTGTGTGACACACAAGAAAAAGATGATGCCTATGGAGTTTGTCTAAAAACACCATATCCAAAGAACACAAAAGTAAAACACACATCAAAATACATGAAAGAGTGGGGAAAAAAGGCTCACACTCTTTCCAGGTAAAATATAAAATCCGAGAAATCCAGGAAAGTTGCTGGAGGTCTCAAAAGGTAAGGGAAATTAACACATTCTTGAGAATTCTCCCTAACACTTGTCTCCCCCAGACTAAGAGACAGGAGGATTGAATCCACTCCTGGATGAATCTCCTTACTTCATTCGGTCAAACATCCTGGAGAGACATCAGCATTTTGGTGGTGACACCCAGACCTTTGTTCAATGGAAAAATCAAACCCTTGCAGGCTGATTGACCATCTCAGAATTTTAGGGTTTTCGCCTTTCATTTGCATCAACCATATCAAGGGATGGTGGTCATTCTGAATACCAAATGTAGATCCATACAGGTATGGTCTAAACTTCCTCAGTGACCACACAATAGCAAAACATTTTCTTTCAATGGTTGCCCACTTTGTTTCAGGGTCCTTCAGCTTCCTGCTGATGAAACAATTGGGGTTCTCCCTACCTTTCTCATCCAGCTGACTCAGAACTGCACCTATACCTGTATTGGAAGCATCTGTCTGCACAATGAAGGTTTGGTTATAGTCAGGAGCTCTTTAGACTGGAGCTTGACAAAGGGCTTTCTTAAATCCTTCAAATGCTTGAGTGCACTCCTCATTCCACCTGACCTTTTTTAAGAAATGTGGGTGAGGAGATCACATTCAAGGGAGAAGCTATGGTCCCATAGTCCTCTATGAAGTTCCTATAGTAACCAGTGAGGCCTAGGAAGGCTCTCACTTGGGTTGGAGTAGTAGGGGTGGCCCAGTTTTTTACAGCTTGTAATTTTCTAGTCAATGGCCTGATTTCAACTCCTCCTAGCTCATGTCCAAGTTAGACCACTTTACTCTGACCAATTTGACACAATCTCGCCTTTATGGTCAGATGGGCCCTCTTAGGAACCTGCGAAACGTATCCTAAGTTGTCAACATGTTCTTTCCAAGTAGGGCTGAACACTGCAATGTCATCCAAGTATGCCATGCAGAAGTCTTCCATCCCATTCAGAACCTGGTTAGCCTTCCTTTGGAATGTCGCAGGTGCATTATTTAGTCCAAAAGACATTACCTTAAACTGGTAGAGGCCTGCTGGTGTTGAGAATGCAGTTTTCCCCTTGGCTTGGTCTGTCAGTGCTATTTGCCAATAGCCTGAAGTGAGATCAAATGTACTGTGGTACTTGGCTGAACCAAGCTTGTCCACCAGTTCATCTGCCCTGGGTAAAGGATGGGCATCAGTCTTGGTGACTGCATTAAGAGCTCTATATTCCACACAGAATCTAAACTCATGGGATCCTGCCTTTGGCACTGGTACAACTGAACTAGTCCATGGACTTGTAGATGGCTCAATGCCCCGAGATCAAACATCTTGTTGACCTCTTCCTTTATGTGGGATCTTACATGGTCTGACATCCTGTACCTCTGTTTTTAACAGGTAAACAGTCAACAGTGAGAATATCATGCTGGCCCCAAGGGGTCAAGCCTGGTGATAGTGAAAACAGGGAGGCAACTGAATTAACAGAAACGTGCACTCCTCCTGTTGTTCCAGTGTCAGATTAGAAGAGAGATTGACTCCTTTTATTTTCTCATCTAAAGGCTGGCCTCTGAGTAGGTCAGGTAGAGGTTCACTCTCCTCCTCTTCCTCTTGAGCTGAAGCTAGAAGCGAAACTCCTACTTCTGGTCTTGAGACATAAGCTTTTAGACGGTTGGTGTGAAAGACCCTGGGAGCCTTCTTAGGATTGCCTACGTTTACCAGATAGTTGACCTCTCTAAGTTTGCCCACAACCTTGAAGGGTCCTATCCACTTGTCCTGTAAGGCCCTCTTCCTTGTAGGTACCATAACTAGAACTTGCTGGTCTTGTTACGCTCACCTGATATCCACCGGGAAGCCACACGATGTTGGATGAGAGGCTGTGCGCCGACAGGACCCCTCTCCGCTGCTTTGTGTGTTGACTAGAGGGCAGGTTCTATAACAGGAGAGTGGAGGTTTAGATGCTGAGCCCGTGATGGGAGTTCCCACCTCCCACTGACCAAGTCCCTTCCCTTAGGGTATGCTCACCTTACTTTCTTGTGCGTGAAGCTCTCCGTCCTGCGTCTCAGTGCAGGGGTGCGTGTTAGTTGAGGGTGTTCTGAAGGCCTAGGTACTTCACTGGTCTTCTGCCCGTGCATCCGGTCCAGTCCGGCTGTGACACTGACTTGTTTAAAGTGCGCAGGTGAGTGTCTTTTAGTCTTTCGTTCCTTGTGCTTTTCATTGTTTTTTCCTCTTCCTGGCTCTTAATGTCTCTTTCTGCCTTTCACAGTAATTGTTGCTGTTGTGGAGCCGGATTATTAAGGCTGAGTTAAGTAGTTTAGCGTGAAGCGCGGTGCTGCACAACATAGGCCAGTTTGCTAACCTGTATTCCTTTCTCTCCTTCACGCAGGAGACCCCGTGCTGACCATCCGGAATGCAGGTCATGTGGTGGTCGGGTATGCATGTAAGTGGTTAATGGGTTTTGCGTGTCTTTCCGTCGCCGTTGCAGCTTAGCGTAGTGCAATGTCAAAACCTGCTGCTAATGTTGTCTTTTACCTTGCAGGTATCTGAGCACTCTGGAGATGGTGAAGCCACCGAGCGCAAATGGAGGAAGAGGCTGTTACTCACAGGTAATTGTTTCCCGCTAATGCTGTTCTTGTTCTTTCAGGTTGCGGAGTGCTCCGAAGACGGGTGAACAGGCTGATGAGCAGAGGGAAGTTGGAGCCACTACTTACAGGTTCTTGATAACGTTGTCCTTGTTCTTGCAGGTTGCTGGTGGAATCCAGGAGTGATGCTGCAGAACCAGGTCACCGGGAGAAGCAGATGAGCTGGAGCTGGACACAGTGAGCGTTACGCTGCAGGAATGCAGAATAACGCGAAGCGTGAATCCCAGTTCAGGCGTGGCTTATATAGCCAGCCACACCTGAAGATTCGACCACACCCAAAAGACTAGTTTACATGCTTCAGTTCATGGAACTAAGCTACAGGAAGTGCCTCCATGTTGGATATAGGCCCAGAATGGGCTTGCCTTATACCGGATAATGAGCTTGGCACCAAAGACGCCAGGACTGTCTCCATGTCTGCTGTGGATGGGTCTTTTGGACCCTGGAGTCACTGTGGCGGGATGAAACCTGACTGCTGCCAGAGGGCTGTTGCAACTGAGGGGGTCAGGGAGAGGAATCATGACAGATCTTGAGTATACTCAACCACGTTGGCCTTCTGGTCATGCCAATGCTTCACCAGAGCCTGACCTGCTTTCACGTTATCTGATGCTTCTGCCATCATGTGTGACATTCTCCTCTGGAGACCTATCACATAGTCAGTGACTCTCACTGGCTTGGGGGAAGGAGCACTCTCCAACCCCTCCTTAATCAGGGCCAAGGGGCCTCTAACTGGATGTCATAGAGAAGATCAAAGGGACTAAATCCACCTCCTTCCTGAGGGACTTCCCTATAAGCAAATAGAAGGCATGACAGTAGAAGGTCCCACTTTCTTCTAAAGGTTTCTTCTAAAGCACCTATCATGCTCTTCCTTGTATGGTTAAACCTCTCTACCAATCCATTTGACTGGTGATGGTAGGCAGTTGAGAACTTGTAAGTCACTCCTCATTTTTTCCACATGCCTGCATGCAGTGGGACATAAAATTGGATCCCTCGTCAGAGATGACTTCCTTAGGAAAACCTAACCTGGTATAAATACCAAGTAGGACCTTAGCCACAGCCTGAGCTGTAACAGTCCTTATAGGTATTGCTTCAGGATACCTAGTGGCATGGTCTATTACAACCAGGATAAACCTGTTGCCTAAAGAAGTTGGGGGGTCTAAGGGACCAAGAATGTCGATTCCTACCCTCTAAAAAGGGACTTCCACCACTGGGAGAGGCACCAAGGGTGCCACATTCTTGGCTCCACTCTTGCCAGAGGTCTGACAAGTGTGACAGCTCTTACAGAATTTATCTACATCAGACCCCAATTTAGGCCAGTAGAAATACAGAGAAAGCCTTCCCTTAATCTTCTTGAAACTCATGTGACCAGCCAAAGGAATCTTGTGGGCTAACTGTAGGAACTGTTTTCTGCTTTCCAGAGGACTACAAGTCTTCTGTAGTCCCCTGGAATAGACTCAGTAGGTTCACTGTAGAAGAGGCCATCCTCCCAGTACAACCTATGCTTCCCTGCCTCTTGCTCTTCCAGCTGAGAAGCTGCCTGTTGGTGAAGACCTTCAAGAGTAGGACACTCTCTTTGACCTCTGCTGAAGTCTACCCTGCAGGGTCCACCTTCTGCCACTAATGACTGCAGCTCAGGATGGTCTGCAATATCCAGATCTCCAACAGGAGCAAGGCCCCTTCCAGCTCTGATTCCTCGGCAGCTGATTCAACCAAACAAGGTTGTTCCTCACACTCAGGCTATGCTGGTGGAGGAGTCACAGGTGTGACTTTGGACAGTCTTCTCGGGGATGTCATTGTTGGTAGCACAGGAGTTCTGACATCTTCTTTGAGGTTTTAGGTTTCCTCTTTTCCTATTTCTTCTTCGAAATTGCAGTCAGTAAATCCAGTGGACTGGGGGTTATAGTGTCCTCTATAGGTTCCCCCGGAGAGCCCTTAAGGTACTCTCTCTGGCCTTCCTAGTCTGCTCCTGTTTCCTTTTGCTGGGAGGCCTAGGGTGTTTGATACAACTCCAAGAGTTTTTAAGTCATTCCCCAACAGAACTCTCCCAGGTACTTCACTCTGCACACTAACAGGAATCTTGACAGTCATGTCATTGCACTGGATGAGAACTGGTCACTGTGAAAGCATTTGGACAGGGCTTCCAGCAAGCTTAGTGAGGTATTTGGGTGCCTTAGCAACATCCTCCACCTTGAAAAAAGATTCATCCACTACACTAATGCTGGCCCCAGTGTCTCTGATGGCAGGGGTCTCCTGACCATTTACAAGAACACTGTCTTTGTAATACTCTTTAATACGCCTTTTAAGATCTTGGCATTAGATAGCAGGGTGGTAGAAGGTCAATTGGAACAATGGTGGATTAAGGTGGTAGCTTTCTTCTTGGATAAGAATGTCTCTGTGGAATTGTTTCTGTCCTGTCCAATGAGTGTGATTAAGAAATTGTTGTCTTGGGATTGGATCTTTATCATGGATCAATGTGGTGGTTTAAAGTCTAGAGAAATGATGTACACTGAGAGTGGGAGGGTGTTAGGGAGAATTCTCTGTACAGGCTAATTTCCCAAACCTAGTGAGTCCCCCAGCAGCTTTGCTGGATTTTTGGGGTTTATTTTTTCTCCTGCTAAGAGTGAGACTCTTTTACTCCCACTCTTAGACATTATTTGAGGTGTTCCTTTGTCTTTCCATGTGTTTTATGGGCTATGGGGTCTTTTACTCCATAGGGCCTCATGTGTTTTTGATGTGGGTTACACAGTACCCTCCGTGCCGTAACCAAGGGGTGTCGTAGCGACCCCCAAACATAGACTCCATAACCTGGGACTCCCAGGGCATGTAAAGTCACCATTGGCTTTACTAGTCCCAAATTATGAACAGAAACCAGTACAAACCATTATATTATGGATGTACTGGTCGGTGCAATTCGATTGCCCTGGGGTCTGTTGTTCGAGGGGGCACGTCTCCGTCCCCCCTGATCGAGTTTTGGCTGGTGGCAGTGGATACTACTTTTTATATTCGACCGCGAATATATCTCTATTGGATTTTCCCATTGTTCGAGGCTACCAACTTTAATTGTTTAATTCCTATAGCCTCAAACATACAGCCGGTTTATTTATTTAATATTAATTCACCAGTTGGTATTTTTTGCCAGAACTCGATTCTAAAATGGCATTTGTGTTCTCTTCTGTGACTCCAACCCAAGTCGAGCGCTTTGTTCCACTTTTTGGCGGGCTTCTCCACAGAAGCCTCCAAAAGTGGTGCCACTCTGTCTGGGTACCACAGGGGATGTGGGAGGGGGTTTAGGCACCCTAGACCGAGTTGCTTTGACAACTCAAGTCGCACTTTTGTGTGATTGGCCCAAGTGGTGAGCTGGCCGGCTCACCACTTAGCATGTTTCATTAACAGCTAGGCTGAATGAATGGGGGTTTGCTGCATAAAAGCAGGGCTTTGGGGACTGGAACTTCAGAAGTCGCCACAGGACCTAAGACTCCGAGGAGGGAGAAGCTGATATGACCTGCAACGACGACACCACCGGTGGAGCCCTGCTGAACCGTCTCACCACTTTTCCCGAGAACAGAGGAGATCTCCAGTCCGGAGAGTCTTCTTCCTTTGACTGGTGGGGATAACCAGTTTTGCCTTCTTTTCGCCTTCCTGGAGCATCTCGTGGCCGCCTTGCCCGTGTCAAGCACCCCGGCAAACGGAATACCACGGCTTACCACTACCGCAAATAGAAGGGTAGTACCTTTTAACTGAAGAACTCCGCGGCTGGTTCCTTCCCTGGCAGTGCAATGACCTTCATCTTTCCTCCACGTCGAGACCTCCTCTTCCTCTGGACGAAACACTGACTTGCACCCGCTGCCAGGAACAACTGCCTCCGCTGGAGCGTCCTTCCCACTTAAGTTACTGTGTCCCGCCTGGCTTCCCTTGTGACAGATCGTTCGGGGTGACAGTAAAGCCTCGACTTTCTAACCTGGGCTGGCCTGGGACAATTTAGCTAACTTTGCCGTACTTTAATTTAATTCTTTGTGTGCAAACTATCTACAAGTCTCTTTGGGCATAACCCCACTGTGTGAACCTGGACCCCTTCTTCTTGCTCTCTCCAGGAGTGGGCCTTGCAATTGACCTCCTTGCTCTCCAGTAGAACTCTGCCTATCCTGCCTTACTGTGGTTCTTTAAAAAGTATTGAAATTGTGTGCTTCCATAACTCTGCCTTTTTCCTTCCCTTTTTAATAACTTATTAGAGTGCCATCTTATGTTAAGCGCTCACCTCTGTCTGAAAATAAGTGGTGTTTCTCATTAAGACTTGTCTAATAAGTAAATAGGGTTGTATATATATAATAGTGACTGTGTGCTGAATTTACTTACCTCTTTGTGCTAGTGTAATTTACAAGTGTGTCTTTCAATAAATAATGATATACTTTTACACCAAAGCTCTGGTCAGTGTTTGCTTGTGCTACTGTATCTCTGTACCTATTGTGTATACTCTATATACTGCCTAACTCTTCTTGAGGAAAGTCTGACTGCTCAGCCACAGCTACCAAGTGAATCTGTGTGGTACAGACTGCTACCAAGTGGGTTTACTGCCAAACACCGTTAGTCCTAAACCTTTTGCAGTGGTCCCTAAGGGAACTGCACAGGTTTCTGCCTAACACTAGTGTACAGCGGTGGGATTTGTATTGAGTATGCATTTTAGTGTGCTTATAGATACCTTAGTGGAACTAACCACAAAGCTTAACACTAAAGAAGTTATTTTCTAGAACATGTCAACTATGGAAAGTTATAGTCAAGAGTCCCTTGCTACAAAAACTGCTGATTGTTTAAGAGTTCTCTGTAAGCATAAGAATCTCCTGACTAAAGGCAAGAAAATGGAGCTAATAGAAAGGTTGTTAACAAACCAAAGTCTGGATGGTGGTTCGGAGGAACCTACCACTCCAGCAACTGTAGATAACAGCTTTGATATTGATATGAATGTTAGTATTGAGAACTTTGAGTCAGAAGCAGAAGAGGAGGTGGAAGATGATAGAGTTGTCTCCCCTGGGCCTCTACCTGCCCTACCAGCTGTACCTACTGGACCTTTAACAGGTCCCACACTTAATCCTCAATAACAAAGCTTGAATTAGAATTTAAAAGAATTAGTGCTCAAACAGAACAACGGCACCAAGAACTAAGGCTCAGAGAAATGGAGCTCAACCATGAGCTAGAAATGAAAAAATTGTCTGTGGAAAGTGCTTCTCTCTCCGAATCCTCTAGGAGTTCCAGTCCCAAAAGACCCCGGATGCCTAAGGAGTTGTTGGGTATGTATGAGCCTAAATTGGATGTGTTGGATTGGTTGAGTTTGTTTGAATATAATCATGTGCTCCAGAACATTAAAGGAAATGAGTTACTTTCCTGGTTGTTCTCTAGGCTCCCCCCTGTTACAACTGATGTGGTAATGGAGTTGGGGGAGGAGGATAAGAAGGATTATGAATGTGTGAAACTAGCTTTGATAGATAGATTTGGGAAGACCCCTTCCCAGTACCTTAAGAGGTTTAGGACCCTCGAAAAGCATGATGGTACCCCTTGGGCTACCTGGGTGAGTGAAAGTTTGAAGAATTTAGAGGGATGGATTAAGGGTTACAAGGTGAACACTTATGAGGGAATGAAGAATCTTGTGATGTTGGAGTCAATTTATGATGCCTGCTCTCCTGAGCTCAGACAGCACTTGGCTGATTCAAAGGAATTAGATTCCAGAAAACTAGCTAAGGCTGCTGACTTGTGGGTTGCCAACAGGGCTACTCACAAGGACTCTGGGGTAACTCAGAAAAAGGATGAGGGGAACAGCCAAAAAAGGACTCCAAAGAGAATTCTAATAATTCCAATCCCAAAGAGGGCCCAAACAGAACAATAAGGGTAAACCACAAGGGAAACCAAATCAGAGTAGTGTACCCTGTGGTGGTAAACCAGGAGGTCAGAGCAAGCCACTATTCCAGAAACCATTTGGTAAATGCTATTTCTGTGGCTCACCTGACCATGTGAAAGGAGATCCCAGATGTAAGGGTAAACCTTCAGGGGTCCAACTTGTCTCCTTAGCCTTTGCTCCAGAGGAGGAAGTACAAATGGCAAGTGGAAACTTTCTACTGCTGGCTGATGAACCCATTGGAGTCTCAGTCAGTGTTTCTTTAGTGTCTCTGGGTCTGTGGGAACAACAGAATTTAGATGTCTATAACTCTATCCCAGATAATACTAAAGTGTATTATAAGGACAGTGTCCAGGTGAATGGTCAGGAGACTCCTGCCATTAGGGACACTGGAGCCAGCATAACTGTGGTGGATAAATCTTTTTTTCAGGCTGAGGATGTTGCTAAGGCACCCAAACGCCTCACCAATTTAGCTGGTGGGCTTGGGCAGATGCTTCCCCAATTACCAGTTCTCATCCAGTGTAATGACATGACTGTGAAGATACCTGTCAGCATACACAGTGAGGTACCAGGAAGGGTTCTGTTGGGTAATGACCTGCAAACTCTTGGAGTAGTGTCACATACCCCCAGACCTCCTAGTAAAAGCTTACAGGAGCTCACCAGACCAGCAAGGGAGAGAACCATGAGAGGTACTCACAAGGAGATGATGAAGAAAGATATCACTCCTTCTCCACTGGAGTTACAACTTGCTATCACTGAACAAAAAGAAGCAAAGGGTAAACCCAAGACTTCCAAGAAACAGCCAACAGCAAGCACTCCAGTGCTTCCAACACAGACTTCCCCTAGGTTGTCCAAAGTTACACATGTAACTCCACCTCCAGCTGAGGCTGGGAGGGAGGTACAGCCCTGTATGGTAGAGCTAGACTCTGTAGAAGAGCTAGTGGAAGGCCAAGAACTCATTGGAGATCTGGATCCTGTTGACCATCCTGAGCTGCAGTCTTTACTGGCAAAAGGTGGACCCAACAGGGCAGACTTCAGTAAGGGACAGAGAGAATGTCCAGCTCTGGAAGGTCTTCGCCAACAGGCAGCTTCTCAGGCTGATGGGCAAGAGCCTGGGAAGTATAGGTTGCACTGGGAAGATGGCCTTTTCTACAGTGAACCAACTGAATCTGCACCTGGAGACTACAAGCGGCTTGTAGTACCTCAAGAAAACAGACACCAGTTCTTGCAACTGGCCCATGAGATTCCTTTGGCTGGTCACCTGAGTTTCAAGAAGACCAAAGAAAGGCTCTCTCTCTACTTTTATTGGCCAAAGATCGGGGCTGAGGTAGATAAGTTTTGCAAGAGCTGCCATACCTGCCAGACTTCTGGTAAGGTTGGGTGGGTCCAAGAATGTGGCACCTTTAGTGCCTCTCCCAGTTGTGCGAGTCCCATTTGAGAGGGTAGGGATTGACATTGTTGGTCTCCTTGATCCCCCAACCTCCTCAGGCAACAGGTTTATCCTTGTTGTAGTAGACCATGCTACTAGGTACCCTGAGGCAATTCCTATGAGAACTGTTACAGCTCAGGCTGTGGCTAAGGCCCTCATTGGTATTTTTACCAGGGCTGGCTTTCCTAAGGAAGTAATCTCTGACAGGGAGTCAAATTATATATCCCACTACATGAAAGCCATGTGGAAAACCTGTGGAGTTACTTACAAGTTCTCTACCGCCTACCACCCTCAGACAAATGGATTGGTAGAAAGGTTCAACAGAACCATGAAGAGCATGATAGGTGCTTTAGAAGATCCCCTTAAAAGGAAGTGGGACCTTCTATTGCTATGCCTTCTCTTTGCTTATAGGGAAGTCCCTCAGGAGGGAGTAGGTTATTCTCCCTTTGAACTTCTTTATGGCCATCCAGTCAGAGGTCCATTGGCCATGATTAAGGAGGGGTTGGAGAGTGCTCCTTCCCCCAAGCCAGTTAGAGTGACTGACTATGTGATAGGTCTATGGAGGACAATGTCACAAATGATGGCAGAAGCTAGAGATAACCTGAAAGCTGGACAAGCTTTGGTCAAGCATTGGCATGACCAGAAGGCTAACGTGGTTGAGTTCACTCAAGATCAGCTAGTTCTAGTTATGATCCCAACAAGGCAGAGGGCCTTGCAAGATAAATGGATGGGGCCCTTCAAGGTTGTGGGTAAACTTGGAGAGGTGAACTATATGGTGGACTTGGGCAATCCCAAGGAGGCTCCTAGAGTCTTCCACACCAACCGACTAAAGGCGTATGTCTCCAGGCCTAAAGTAGGAGCCTTGCTTCTAGCTTCAACAGAAGAGGAAGAAGAGAGTGAAGCTCTCCCTGATCTCCTCAGAGGCTTACCCTTGGATGAAAATATTGAAGGAGTAAATATCTCTTCAAATCTGACCCCTGAGCAACAAGAAGAGTACAGAGCCATGTTAAATCAGTTTGCCTCTCTGTTCCCACTTTCACCAGGCTTGACCCCTTGGGGGCAGCATGATATACTCACAGGTGACTGTCTGCCAGTCAAAAGCAGAGGATATAGAATGTCAGAAAATGTAAGGACCCACATCAAAGGGGAGGTCAAGAAGATGCTTGATCTCGGGGTAATAGAGCCCTCTACTAGCCCATGGTCTAGCCCAGTTGTGTTAGTACCAAATGCAGGATCCAAAGAACTGAGATTCTGCGTGGACTATAGAGCTCTTAATGCAGTCACCAAGATTGATAACCACCCTTTACCAAGGACAGATGAGTTGGTGGATAGACTTGGTTCAGCCAAGATCCTCAGCACATTTGACCTTCGGTCAGGCTATTGGCAAATAGCCCTGACGGACCATACCAAGGAGAAGACTGCATTTTCTACCCCATTTGGCTTGTACGAATTTAAGGTTATGCCTTGTGGATTGAAAAATGCACCTGCAACATTCCAAAGAATGGTGAATCAGGTTCTGAATGGGATGGAGGACTTCTGCATGGCATACTTGGATGACATTGCAGTATTCAGCCAAAACTGGGAAGAACATGTGAACCACTTACGGTATGTTTTGCAGGCTCTTGGACAGGCCAATCTGACCATAAAGGCACGTAAATGCCAAATTGGTCAGAGTAAGGTGGTCTACCTTGGGCATGAGGTAGGAGGTGGAGAAATAAGGCCTTTGCTCAGTAAGATTGAAGCTGTGCAAAATTGGACAACACCTACTACTCAACCCCAGGTGAGAGCCTTCCTAGGCCTCACTGGGTATTACAGGAATTTCATTGAGAACTATGGGACCATAGCTTCTCCACTGAATGTAATCTCCTCTCCAAAATTCCCTAAAAAGGTCAAATGGAATGAGGAATGCAATTAGGCCTTTGAAAACCTGAAGAAAGCTCTTTGCCAAGCACCAGTATCGAGAGCTCCTGACTACCACCAAACTTTCATTGTGCAGACAGATGCTTCTAATGTAGGTATAGGTGCAGTCCTTAGCCAACTGGATGAGAAAGGTAGGAAGCACCCCATTTGCTTCATCAGCAGAAAGTTGAAGGATCCTGAGACAAGGTGGGCAACAATCGAAAGAGAATGCTTTGCTATTGTGTGGGCACTGAAGAAGTTTAGGCCATACTTGTATGGTTCTACTTTTGTCATTCAGACTGACCACCAACCCTTGAGATGGTTAAGGCAAATGAAGGGAGAAAATCCAAAACTATTCAGATGGTCAATCTGCCTGCAAGGGTTTGATTTCACCATTGAGCACAGGTCAGGGCGTCACCATCAAAATGCTGATGGACTCTCTAGGATGTATGTCATCGACTAGAGGTATGAGGTTCATCCAGGAGTGGATTAAATCCTCCTGTCCCTTAGTCTGGGGGGGGGGGGACTTAGGGAGAATTCTCTGTAAAGGCTAATTTCCCAAACCTAGTGAGTCCCCCAGCAGCTTTGCTGGATTTCTGGGGTTTATTTTCTTCTCCTGCTAAGAGTGAGACTCTTTTACTCCCACTCTTAGACATGATTTGAGGTGTTCCTTTGTCTTTCCATGTGTTTTATGGGCTATGGGGTCTTTTACTCCATAGAGTTTCATGTGTTTTTGATGTGGGTTACACAGCACCCTCCGTGCCGTAACCCAGGGGTGTCGTAGCGACCCCCAAACATAGACTCCATACCCTGGGACTGACTATTGTCTCCCAGGGCATGTAAAGTCACCATTGGCTTTACTAGTCCCAAATTATTAACAGAAACCAGTACAAACCAGCATATTGTGGACGTACTGTCGGGGCAATTCGATTGCCCCAGGGTCTGTTGTTCGAGGGGGCACGTCTCCGTCCCCCCTGATCGAGTTTTGGCTGGTGGCAGTGGATACTACTTTTTATATTCGACCGCGAATATATCTCTAAGGGATTTTCCCATTGTTCGAGTCTACCAACTTTAATTATTTAATTCCTATAGCCTCAAACATATCGCCTGTTTATTTATTTAATATTAATTCACTGGTTGGTATTTTTTGCCAGAACTCGATTCTAAAATGTCGTTTGTGCTCTCTTCTGTGACTCCAACCCAAGTCGAGCCCTTTGTTCCACTTTTTGGCAGGCTTCTCCACAGAAGCCTCCAAAAGTGGTGCCACTCTGTCTGGGTACCCCAGGAGGTGTAGGAGGGGGTTTAGGCACCCTGAACTGAGTTGCCTTGGCAACTCAAGTCGCACTCTTGTGTGATTGGCCCAAGTGGTGAGCCGGCCGGCACACCACTTAGCATGTTTGATTGACAGCTAGGCTGAATGAATGGGGATTTGCTGCATAAAAGGAGGGCTTTGGGGACTGGAATTTCAGAAGTCGCCACAGGACCTAAGAATCCGAGGAGGGAGAAGCTGAGCCAACCTGCAACGACGACACCACCGGTGGAGCCCTGCTGAACCGTCTCACCACTTTTCGCGACGACAGAGGAGATCTCGAGTCCGGAGAGTCTTCTTCCTTTGACTGATGGGGATAACAAGTTTTGCCTTCTTTCCACCTTCCTGGAGCATCTCGTGGCCGTCTTGCCCGTGCCAAGCACCCCGGCAACCAGAATACCATGGCTTACCACTACCGTGAATAGAAGGGCAGTGCCTTTTAACCGAAGAACTCCGCGGCTGGTTTCTTCCCTGGCAGTGCAACAACCTTCATCTTTCCTCCACGTCGAGACCTCCTCTTCCTCTGGACGATACACTGACTTGCACCCGCTGTCAGGAACAACTGCCTCTGCTGGAGCGTCCTTCCCACTTAAGGTACTGTGTCCCGCCTGGCTTCCCTTGCGACAGATCGTTCGGGGTGACAGTAAAGTCTCGACTTTCTAACCTGGGCTGGCCTGGGACAACCTAGCTAACTCTGCCTGACTTTAATTTAATTCTTTGTGTGCAAACTATCTACAAGACTCTTTGGGCATAACCCCACTGTGTGAACCTGGACCCCTTCTGCTTGCTCTCTCCAAGAGTGGGCCTTGCAATTGACTTCCTTGCTCTCCAGTAGAACTCTGCCTATCCTGCCTTACTGTGGTTCTTTAAAAAGTATTGAAATGTGTGTGCTTCCATAACTCTGCCTTTTTCCCTCCCTGTTTAATAACTTATTAGAGTGCCATCTTATGTTAAGCGATCACCTCTGTCTGAAAATAAGTGGTGTTTCTCATTAAGACTTGTCTAATAAGTAATTAGGGTTGTATATATATAATAGTGACTGTGTGCTGAATTTACTTACCTCTTTGTGCTAGTGTAATTTACAAGTGTGTCTTTAAATAAATAATTATATACTTCTACACCAAAGCTCTGGTCAGTGTTTGCTTGTGCTACTATATCTCTGTACCTATTGTGTATACTCTATATACTGCCTAACTCTTTAACTCTTCTTGAGGGAAGTCTGACTGCTCAGCCACAGCTACCAAGTGAATCTGTGTCGTACAGGCTGCTATCAAGTGGGTTTACTGCCAAACACCTGTAGTCCTAAATCTTTTGCAGTAGTCCCTAAGGGAACTGCACAGGTTTCTGCCTAACAGAGGGTCAACGAACTACCCAAATTTATGATCAAATTCCCCTCCCCAAAATATCACGATTTACTCCTTAGATGTGTCTGAACATCCTCCATACACGAGAGGTTCTGTTTAGGAGGAAGATGGTGGGTGTTGATAATGCAACCTGTCAGTACTGTAAGAGGATACAGCATGTGGAAACCCCGGAGCATTTAGTAATGAACTGCAAAGCTTTGAGGGAGACGCAAGCACTTTTTCTTGAGGATTTTCTACGGAAGGGATCACCTCTTACAAGTGTGGAATTGTGGAAGTAGATGTTAATTCGTGATAAGTTCCCGGTGGTTATTGCGGGGATGAAAATGCTTAATGTTGTGTTATCAAAGTGGGAGCGACCACCTAAGATTGAGGGTGAGGATTAATTGAAATCAGTTGATCGACTCTTATTTAACTACCTATGGTTTGGTCTGATTTACTAAGTGGGAATGTAGGGGATCAGAATGTGTTGCTGTTTGGTTATAGATGCTCTCTGGAAATGTAATGTTAAAGGTTTCTTTTAAGTTGATGATTGTTTTTACATATTTGACTTCGAACCAATAAAACCTTTAAATTAAAAAAAAGAAATACTCTTTAGTATGGTCTGTAATGGAATTGTAGACATCTAAGTTCTGTTCCCACAGAACCAGGGACACTAAAGAAACACTGGCTGAGACTTCCATGGGCTCCTCATCCAGTAAGTGAATCTTTCAACTTGCCATTTGAAATTCTTCCTCTCGGGAGAAGGCTAAGGAGACAGGGTGGACCCCTGAAGGTTTACCCTTGCATCTGGGATCCGCTTTCACATGGTCAGTTTCCCCACAAGCATAACATTCTCTAAATGTCTTCATGAATGGGGGGTTGGCCTGACCCACCTCTGGTTTAGCACCATAGGTTACACTAGCCTGATTCGGTTTCTCTTGTTGCTTACCCTTGTTATGTTTGGGCCCTCTTTTGTATTGGATGTATTAAAATTCCCCTTGTTATCTTTCTTGTGCTGCTTTCCCTCATCCTTCTTCTGAGTTGCCCCAGAATCCTTGTAAGTAGCCCTGTTGTCATCCCACAAATCAGCAGCCCTTGCTAACTTATTTGGATCAATTTGCTTAGAGTAAGCCAAGTGCTGTCTCAGCTCAGGAGAGCAGGCATCTTAGATAGACTCCAACATAAACAGTTTTCTCATACCTTCATAAGTGTCAGCTCTGTAACCCTTAACCCAGCCATCTACGTTTTTCAAACATTCACACACCCAGGTAGCCCAAGGGTTCCATCATGCTTTTTGAGGATTCTAAACCTCTTAAGATACTGGGAAGGAGTTTTCCCAAACCTAGCTATCAAAGCTAGCTTCACACTTTCATACTCCATTCTGTCAACTTCTCCCACCTCCATTACAACATCAGATGCCACTGGGGGTAGCCTAGAAAAGAGCCAAGGAAGCAGCTGATTCCCTGTAAGGTTCTGAATCCCATGGTTATACTCAAACGTTTCCAGCCAATCCAAAATATCAAGCTTAACCTCATATATACTCACTGTATCTTTGGGCATGCAAAGCCTCTTAGGACTAGATGACCTAGAAGACTGTAGGAGAGAACCATTCTCAAGAGACAACTTTTTAATTTCAAGTGCATGCTTCAACTCCATTTCTCTGAGCTTAAGTTCTTGATGTTTGCTTTCAGTTTGGGCTTGGATTCTCTTTAATTCTAACTCAAGCCTCATTTTCTCAAGAGAGACAAACTCTGGATTCATCATTGGACCTGGTAGGGCCCCTGTGGCAAATGATTGAGGCCTAAGATCAGGTAGAGGTACAGTGAGGCCTACATCTTCAGACTCCTCTGCCTCCTCTAACTCATTAATAAAATGTGAGGTGAACTCTGAAACATTATCATCCTCGTCATCATTTTCCACATTTTAATCAGAAGTAGGTACAGCAGACCTATTCTTTGACTTTGACATTTCAACAACTTTTCTATCCGTTAATTTTTCTTGCCTTTATCAGTGAGTTTTCTAGCTTTGCACATTCCTCTCAGCTGATCAACTGTTAAAATGACTAAGGTCTCCTGTCTGTAGCTATCTGTTATGATGTGGCTTCCTAGCAAGTATAATGCTGCTGATGGCTGGAATTGTGTTATGTCATCTGCTGCTCATAGCATTCCAATTTGGATGTACTGTATTTATGATGTATGTGTTTATTTTCACTTGTGTTCCATTTTGTGTCAGTTCACTTTAATCTGCCTTGGTGGTGTTGTGCTGGCACTACTGGGGATCGTATTTATAGATATAAACCTAATAAAGATACTTTAAGCACAATCAAGCGTGTGGATCCTTCACACTTAACATTGGTGACGAGGATCTCAGAGAGCTGACCCCCAACAGATGCCCTGCTGTTCCCTGTCAGCAACAGGTGGTGCCGCACCACTGCCCCGAGCATTGTAGCAGCCCACGAAGAGGCCAGCACGTCTGCTTTCACCCATCCGCTCCGCCGTTTCTTACAGCGAGGTGGCGGACAACCTCAAGGTAATTCTCAGCGACCCTCCCATGGATCAAAAGCTCTGCACCACGGTCCCTACCCGCCCTGCCCTGAACCTGCGCACCGCTGGAATAAACTCGCGCGTCTAAGCAAACCAAGCCCTTCTTTCCTTGCCCAGCGCCGCCCGCCTGTGAAATAAAAAGCGTCTTCCTGTTCACGTCCTGCGCAGAGATAGGAGTACCGTATACCACGGTATGGAGGCGTGATCCAGTTTGCAACGTAGAAGAGTTGTTTGACTTGGTATAGAGGTGCATTAAGAACGAGCAGAAAATGGCAACCCACTGGAGAAGTTAGAAGCACAGAAGTTAAGAAGAGGAAGCAACACACAGGGGCAAGGAAAAGGGAGGAGGTGGAAGGACTGAAGGGAGAGCTGAAAGAGAGGAGCTGGAAGGTGAAGAAGTGCATAAAATCGAGAGGAGAGAGAAAAAGACAAAGAATTACACAAATATTAACCACCGAAGATGGAAACAAATGGAGTCAAGAGCAGAGCAAGGAAAGGAAGGGGACCGTGGGTGCAAGTGTCTCAGCCAAGGGAAGAGAGAGATTGGGCGTACTTTATTGTATTTTGAGCCTGGTGTACTTTGGTGTACTTTGAAACTTGCAATAGGTTTAGATTTGCCGTGGGAGCTTCACCGGGAAGAAATCTATGTTGTGACACAACAAGATGGCAATGTCAAATGTTAGTGGTCCTCCATTGTTCATGGCTGTGTCTGGTCCAACAAAAATTAAGTGGGCACAATGGAAGAAGGGATTTCTTTATTATCTAAAAGCAGCAGGAGGAAACTCTTTTTCTAACAATAGGAAACTTGCTCTTTTGATGCATCACCTAGGATATGAGGGCCAAAGGATTTTTGAGAATCTGCCCGCTATACCCAGCGAAGGTGAAGGGGATGCTTTGAATGCACTGGAAACTGCTTTTGCCAAATTAGATGGC
The DNA here is from genome assembly GCF_040938575.1 of Ambystoma mexicanum. Taxonomy (NCBI): domain Eukaryota; kingdom Metazoa; phylum Chordata; class Amphibia; order Caudata; family Ambystomatidae; genus Ambystoma; species Ambystoma mexicanum. The sequence goes on along the minus strand of NC_090923.1, from coordinate 772,937,052 downwards.
CACTTTAACCCCAGAACAAGCACCATCCTTGAAAGGTATAATTTCCGAATTAGGGTTCAGGAACCTGGAGAATTCATAAAAGAATATGTGACTGCTCTGCACCAGTTAGCATCATCTTGCAAATTTCAGGGAGCATATGATGAGCACTTGAGAGATCAGTTTAGGACGCATTGTAGCTCGGATAGGATACGTGAAGAATTGTGGCACAAGGATGAGCCGACATTAGACAAAGTGTTAAATATTGCTTGCGGAGTAGAACACTCTTTGGCCTGCATAGCAAAGCTTTCAAGGAAATCCCGAAATCAGAGGTTCTAAGTGTGAATGAGAATAAGAACAAGAAAAAGGTGAAAGAGAAGGAGAAGCAAATACCTCACGGCAATAGTGATTTTAAAAGTGAACATCTGAAAAATTGAAAGAGTGGTAGAGAGGAACGATTGTGTTATCGTTATGCAAGTAGCTCCAATTATGCTGCATCACGCTCTTGCCCGGGAAGGAAGACTATGGCCCTCATTACAAGTCAGGCGTTAAGGTTTTAACGGCGCCGTCGGTGCCGTTAACCCTTAACGCCTGAATCACACTTTAACGCCTGCTTTTTGCAGGCGTTAAAGTCCAAGGCGCTAAGCGACCGTGGTGCTAATTACGGCACGGTGCCCTATGGGGCAAAAATGGGAATGGGGAAGGGCAAATGGTGAATGGGGAATTACCGCCCCACTCACCTTGGAATGGGGCGGTAATTCCGCCATCCACCATGGCGGAATCCGGCATGGACCATGGTGCTAATAGCACCATGGTCCAGCGCCGGACTTGTAATGAGGGCCTATGGGCCTCATTACGACCCAGGCAGTAAGTTACCGCCTGGGCCGTGACTTTACCACCATGGCGTAAACTATGTTTACGCCATGGTGGTTGGCGGACTTACCGCCCCATTCCGAGGTTGGCGGGCCGGTAAGTCCCCAATCCCCATTTACCCTTCCCCATTCCCATTTTTGCCCCATAGGGCATAATGGGAGTGGGGAAGGCGTTAATTACGCCACCGTAAATTACGGTGGCGTAATTAACTCCATGGTCCCTTAGCGCCATGGATTTTAACACCTGCTAAAAGCAGGTGTTAAATCCGCCATGGCGCTAAGGGACCTCGTACTCAGGCGGTAAGGGTCGGCGCTGTTTACGCCGCCGTAAACCCCTTACCGCCTGAGTCGTAATGAGGCCCTATGTGTTTAAAATGCAAGAGGAGAGGACATTTTGCTAACTGTTGCAAAAATCATTTTATGAAAGAAAAGTCTCATACGTCAATGAGGAGGAAGCTCAGAGATCATCAGATGAAGAGGGCGATTTCCCAGTGGAAAAAAATATTGTTAATACAATAAATGCAGTGTGTGGAGATGAGGATGATGATTGTGAACACCTCTATGCCAGTGTAAAAGTAAATGGAAAAGATGTTTGTATGATGGCAGATTCTGGATCAAAGATATAACATTCCAATTTGGATGTACTGTATTTATGATGTATGTGTTTAATTTCACTTGTGTTCCATTTTATGTCAGTTGACTTCAGTCTGCCTCGGTGGTGTTGTGCTGTCACTGCTAAGGGATCTCATTTATAGATATAAGCTTAATAAAGATACGTTAAGCACAATCAAGTGTGTGGATCTTCACACTTAAGACTATCCATATCAGAAATGATAAAACAATTGCTTCTCTAGTGGTGCTTAGCATTGGCAGGGTTATTTGAACAAAGATTAGAGCAGCACTCCTAATGTAACAACTATACTTTATCCTCACCACTGTACACCAGTGTTAGGCAGAATTACATGCAGTACCCTTTGGGAACACTGCACACAAATAAGATTACAAGTGTAAGCACCATTTCACCTTTGGTACAAGCCTGTACTACACAGTTATGTGGTAGCAGTGGCTGAGCAGCCAGACTTATCTTGAGAGTAATGTGAGCAGTACAAGAGGTTAGACAAAGGACTTTCAATCACAGTAGTTCAAACAAACACTATTCAAGGTTTTTTGGTAAAGGAATATACATTAATTTACACAGTCAGTTGGAAAACATTCCACTAGTGAGAAAGCAGCTCAATATCACACAATATCACAATATCACACACTAATGTACTACAGTACACAACCAATACGTTTTTGAACAAGTTAAGCTCCCCCGAAGGGGGAGCAAAATGACACTTCAGTTACTTTCAAAGGGGGTAGACAGACAAGGTTAAATGAAGTTAAAGCACAATTACTTCCATAGGTTGGGCAAAATGTTTCAGTTAACTACAACCAGCAATTCAATTCAATAGGCCTGGGCCAAAGTCAATGGTTGTACACCCCTCGTCAAGAAGCCGTCTGCAGATCCTAGCTGTCTGGCAAACTATCGCCCAATCACTAACACCCTTTTCCTGGGCAAACTCCTGGATAATCTGGCCATCTCCCAGCTTACTCTCCACACTGAATCTGTTGGTTGTCTTCATGACCATCAGTCTGGGTTCAGAGCTGCCAGAGGCATGGAAACTGCTCTCCTGAACACCCGTGAAGATCTGCTCTTGAATCTTGATTCCAGGATCCTACAGTCCTCATCCTTCTTGATCTTTTCTCTGCCTTTGATAGGGTTAACCATGCCACCCTGATTAATCGACTCTTTGAGAACCTGGGCATCACAGATCAGGCCCTGGATTGGTTGATCTCCTTCCTCTTTGACCCCTGCTCCTACGTCCAACTTGGTTCCTTTTTCTCTGCCACTTCTCTCTCCACCGGTGGGGGTTCCCCAGGGCTCTATCTTCACACCCTGGTTTTTCAACCTCTACTTGGCCCCTTTGGCCCACCTGATCTCCACATTCTCCTCTAACTTTCAGTGTTATGTGGATGACACTGAGCTCTCTTCCAGGCTACCCTCAGCCTCCTTTCCTCTCTTGCTCATTCCTGACTGTCAAACCATGATTCAGGACTGGTGCACCTCCAATTATCTCTGCCTTAATACCAGTAAGACTGAGATCCTTCTCACTGGGACTCCTGCTCCCATTTTCCCTCTCGCAGTCTTGCCACCCTCCTTGGGCCCTCTTCCTTCACCTTCCCATGAGGCAAAAAAGCTTGGTGTCATCTTCGACTCCACTCTCTCTTTCTCTCCTCACATCTTAGATGTCGCCAAGAAGTCCCACTGCCAGCAGCACCTCTTCAACGGTACTCATCCCTTTCTCACCTTCCCCCAGAAGCTCACTGTGTTTATATCCCTGCTTCTCTCTAGACTGGACTACTGCAACAGCCTCTTTCTCAATCTGCCTTCCTCTACTCTCTGCCCCCGCCACCTATTCCAGAACAGGACTGTTAGACGTATCCTTGCCCTCAAGCACAGGGACCATAAGGCGCAAACCTTTTCTTGATAATCTAGTCAGTAATTTATTGAGTATAAATGCAATTATTGGGTGCAAGGGAGAAAATTATACCTCTGGCACAAAAGTTACCAATATGAATCATGTGCAGAAAGTGTCCTTCATTGAGGGACACTTGCATCCCTTGAACACCTTATATGCGGGAAGGTGTCAGTCAAATTGTGTCGGTATTCAAAGGTAGTAACACACATAGAGCTCCTTGATTTTATTATTTATGCACTTACTTTCTAATTTTGAAAAGTAGTAAAAAACAGTTTTTTGCATTTAAAAACAGACAGACAAATTTGCTCACTGTAGAATATTTATTGAACAGATTTTCAGGAAAACAACTACTTAACACTTTTGAATACTTGCAAGGGACACAAGTGTCCATCAACGAAGGACACTTTCTTCACTTGATTCGCATTTGAGGGAGCTAACAAAAAGTATACCATTTTTGTCTCGCCAGATTGCTCCTAGAATAGAAGACACAGTTGAACTTTGTCCGACAGATGAACTGAACTTACCAGCACCACAGCTATATCCAGGAGACCAAGTATTTGTGTGAAATTTTGTCCGTCGCAGGAATGAGCAGAAATTCCAAGGGACTTTCACTGTTATTTACGCCACACCTTTTACAGTCAGTGAAGGAGTTGCAGTACTGGTTCCACTTATCTGATGTGTTGAAAGCACCTAGCACAGCCCCACCTTCTCACAAGAATGAACACATTACTGAGTGATATTAAGTGTATTTTGCAGCACAGGTCCTAATGATATTGAAATGTATCAATCCTTATACTATGATGAAGAGTTTGCATTTTTCTACATGGTTATCCATTTTTTCTCTCCCTCAGCAAGTTCAGCACTACAAACGTTGTGTAATACATATGTTATGTTGTATATTTTGTTTTCTTTTTGGAGTAGGTATAATGTTTTTGTGTGGTTATTTTATATGGTTTGGGCACATACAAGGGGGCTATGGCAACAAAACAAATGTATCTTTGGATGACACGAACTGCGAGGGAAACTGAGGCAGAGATAGGATATAATCAATATAAAGGGGTAATACTTGACACTGGTATGGATGTGCACCACCCAGAATCAGATAACATGTGTTTAATCATATGCGTGAAGTGGGGAGGGAGAGGTCAAATGAGATCTGCTATGTATGCTTTTTGATACCTCATGCGACGGGCACACCCACATTGTTTATTCCTCAAGAAATGCTGCCTCTTACAGCCCAGTGTTTGGTACACTTGGCCCTGTGCATAGTACAAAATCTTTTCCATGAGCACACAGTCAATCGGTAATACTGGACAGAAATTATGAAGAATGTGCCAGGAAGAAAGAACAATCCCGTTATGAAATTAGACTATTGCTGAAGATGGAAGGAGCTTTGTTTTCCAACAATAGGTGGGTGACATGAGTAGTGAGCGGTGCATTAGGGGGTTAACTGTGGTTTTAAGAAGATGTAGTGGCATGCCTGAATCAGCTCTGTGGCAGGTCATGGGTAAATTATGTACTCAAATTGACATGGATCAAGTTAAGTAAAACACCTGCAAAAGTACTGAGGCCAGCAGAGTATTCCTTTTGCTTCAGAGGAAATGACACTATATATATAGGAGCAAACATTCATTGTAATTAGACACTCTTCATACTTGATTTGACTGAAAGGCACAGCAGCGTTGATGGATGAGTAGCGGATGTGTGGGCAATATGCATAACTAACACCTCTCGCCACCATGGAGGGGCATATGTTCACTGACCACCCGGCTCTTGCAGTTTTGGTTGTTCCTGACACCAATCTGACTGTTATAAATGTACTGCACCTAGATTCAACTAAGCACCCACCTGACAAGCATACCCTTTGCTCATTAAGGGTTAGACGTTAGAAATGATCTAATTATCTGGCCAAAGACTTCTCCAAAAAAACTAAAGGCAATCACGTATGAATATAAATTATTTACTAAAATTGTGATTTTTTTCACCTCCCTACTGGTGCCAGGTATCCAGACTGCAGCAAACGCCCAGTGGATGCAGGTCACCAGGATGCTTCCAGCTGGTGAACCAGATGGAGCAGGGTCTCAATTCGATAAAAAGTGAATTACGGGCAATCAGTCATGACTCTCCAGAACAGATATGTTCTGGATTTGCTTACGGCTCTGGAGGGGGACATGTGCAAGAAAATTGATCTGTCTCGCAGCACATATACACCCAAAATGAAGCGGATACTGGGTCTTTTACCCAGGCAATAGGGGCCCTTCACAATTTGAGGATTGCCATGGAGAAAGAAGCTAGAGTAAACACTGGCCACTGGTTAGATTCAATGTTTTCATGGGCCCTATCGTGGGTAGACATAGCCAGAAAATTGCTGGCTCCAATTGAGGTGCTGTATGAAAATGTTGCTGAAGAGTGCCATGATGATGGTGTCAATAACAGTGGGTAGAGGTTCTCGTCTCACAAAACACAAGTACACCAGACTGATAGATGGGACTAGGTTACAAGAACAAGGATGGTCAAAACAGAGCAGAGTTTTGGACCTCTGGGTTCCTTGACCACACCCCACCAGAACCAGATAATTATGTAGAGCAATGGGCTGATCTAGTGGGAGATGGAGGGTGTTGCTTTATGATGGGTAACCTGGACGAATATGCCTGGGGGGAGGTTTACATCATGTGTATAGGGTATGGATACCCAGGGATGTGGACTATAGAAAAAAGGAGGCCGCACGGTTAGTTAATGGAGTATTAACTAAAGGGGGGAATGTTGGGAAGCACATACAGCATCCAAGCCAGGTTAAAAGGTTCAGTCTGAGAAAAACCTATTAGCAGGTACCATCATTGTAGTAGTTTTGTTAGTAGGTTTGTGCAGCAGAAGGCGCATGCATTGTTTTTAGTGTAGGTCTGACACATATTAGATACTCACATATTGAAACACAGAAAGAGCAAGAAATGTAAAAATGTTGTGGTTGTAGAGGTTATATATAGGACAGTATTATAGGCCCTCTGTTTAGTTGTTGTATCCAAAGTTATGGTCTAAAGTGAGGTGCACGGGAAGAGCAGAAACAGGTGGAAGATGGAGTCAGAATGGTACTTTGATAGAAGTCAGGTCAGTGTGCTATCCATGAACAGAATAGAATGTAGGCCCTGATGTATAGATGTGGCTCCATTTAGTTCAGTCTCAAAAATAAATCCTTTCTCCATTCCCCAGGAGAGAAGCCAAGGTCAGAGACACTGGCAGTGCATAGACAAATGCTAATTGTATGCAGTTGCAGGGTCTGAACGTGGTGGGAATGGAATATTAGAGTAGGGAGAAGCAGGAAGGGATGCACCCTTTGAAGGACAAATTCATTAGAATAGGGCATAAAATTGAGTGATGCCAATGGGCAAAGAGAAGATTTAGATCAGTAATGCCCTCTCCTAAGAACGGTCATCCCATTTGAATTCCAAACACACGTACAACCAAAAGAAATAAAAAATCCAATAAATTCAGACTCAAGAGCACTGCCCTAGTCCCGTCATTACTGGGCACCTAGGGTTTGAAAGAGATAAGGGGGAGTCGTGTCTGGAACATACCATGATTTGGGATAGAAGGAGAAGAAATGATGCCAATACATTTAGTACAAGGTCAGGGAGGCAGCTTGTGTGTGCTGCTGTGTCTGGTTTAATCAGCAGGCCTATTGTCTTATCAAAGCAGAGTTGGCCTCACTAATTTACTTTGATTGCATCTGGATCTGACGGGTGCACATCTCTTGACGGTGATGATTTATTAATGTGTCAAGAGGTGCAAACCACCAATCCTGTATCTGGATTCATTAGTGATGATGTAGTAGGCACGTGTTTAGAGGAATGGGTGTAGATAAGGTGTGGCCAATCCGTCCAGGGACTAGAGGGGGACATTAGCATGTTCTATAGGTGGTAGTCAATGAGGGTGGTGGGATTACATTGTAACCTTTGTATTCAGAATGTGTGGTTTACCACTATATAACCTGTAACTTCTTGGGAAGTGAGTTCCTTTGTGCCACTTCAGTTCTATGGGACCATATGGGACCTTTGCATTAAACCTTGTTTTCCCTTTCAAAGAGGTGCAATGATTATTTGCTTTTTGAAATTATTTTTGCCATTCAGGTTTTGTGTTGCCTTCCTCTTTACAGGTCTGTGGCCCTCGCTGTTCTCCATGAGTCGACCTGAACAAAGTAACAGATAGCCTGAAATTGTTGGACTTGAGTGTTGGCAAGTGCTTCCAAGCACACCTGGCAAGACTCTATAGCATCCATTCCCCGCTACATGGCATCTTGTGATGCATGGGGTATGGGTTGAGGGCTGTGGGGAGGGCTGGGGTTGAAGCAGGTTGAGCGGTGCAACCTGTCATCTGTGTCACCCTCTGACTCCTGGCCATGCTGCCCATGTTGTTATCATGTGACAGGAGGGTATCATATGCCAGTTGGGTGAGTGCATTCACAGTGACTACTGGCACCTGCCAGCAGCTGGCTTCTCTGTCACGACCACTGTGGTCAACTGTTGGGGATGGTTTCAGGTGCCATGGGTCAAGTACCTCTAACTGTGTCTTTGTCGCTGACATCAGGTGCTGTGCTGGTGGGGGCATGCGTGGTGGTCCTGTGCCCTGGTGTCACAATCCTGCCCTTTTGACTTCCCATCAGTGGGTGGTGCAGGTATGGTGGCTGTTGATGTTGCCCTGGATGCCCGGCCATGGGATGTAGATGGGCTTGCATCCTCCTCCTGAGTCGCCTGTGAACCTGTTGGGTGAACAATTACATGCTGTTAGTCATCATGCATACTTGGTTGTGGAATTGCTTTTCACACCTGCTACATGGTGGAGGCAGATCCTACACATGTGGTGTGAAGGGTATGGTTGATTGCAAGCCAATTAATATGGCCAAAGCAAGGTGTGGATGTGTATGCTGAGGGTGTACACCCCATTGGCATGTGTTCTATGCCCCTTGTGCTGCCAAGGTGACCTGTACATACGGTTGTGCTGGGGGTCCACTTTGGATTGACTTTTCTCAGCACACATGGGTGCTGCACATAGTTGTATGTGCTCTCATGCACATTCATACTGCTGTGCATGGATACATGCACAGTTGCCTACCTACCTGTCATGACCCTTGCCCCTGGCCCTCACTAGCACGTCAGCCTTCCAGTTAGGGCCAGGTCAAAGGCCTTAAAACCTCATCCAAGACTCTCTTGGAGTCAGTCCTGGCGCCTTTGGCGCCAGGCTCATAACCATCATGAAGACCAACATTAGAATGGTACTATTTACTTGAGACTATTTAACTTGGGGGGGGGGTCAGCCAACATTGAGGCACACACATAGCTCAGTTACAAGGAACTGAGCTGTGTGGTCTAGTCTTTTGGGTGGGGCAGGCCTGGGACTACTTTACCTGGACTACTTTGGGTGTGGCAGGCCTGGGACTATTTTACCTGGACTACTTTACCTGAGACTATTTAAATTGTGGTGCAATTAGATCACAGATTACAAGACCGAAAAGTGGACCGGATAAGGTTAGACACTCGAGCTGTGAATGTCCGGTCAAAGGATAACGTTCCACGTACATTGGAAAATACAGTAGAACCCATGCAAATTGGAGGTGTACTGCCCCCTTTAACTAAAACTGAAAGAGACAAGAGAAGGCAACAGCAATTATGCTTATATTGCAGAAAATCAGGCCACTTCCTGAAAGAATGTCCAGTGAAACCACCAAGGAGAACTGTTGGAGCCACAGAGAAGGAAGATAATAATAAGGAGTCAGAAAAATACCAAGCCCGGCAAGCGTAAAGGTCTGCTTGTCAAGTGAGAAGGATAAGCCATGGACCTCACTGTAAAGACTGGTAGGGGGTGTCTGTACTTCCGCTCTCTATATGGTAGAGGAGAGGCACAGAGGACCCCAGCCAAGATTCTCTATTATTGGTACGTGATCTAGCAATCAAGGCCTAGCTTCTCAGGAGGTGATGCAGGCTGGTTCTTAAGTACAGTGTAGTCCCCGAATCCCCACAAAGGAATGTCCACACACTGTATTACTGAAAACACAGTCTTTATATAATTAATATTCAAAGGTATGTACACGATCACAATAACGCACTTTGTACTCGGAAGTCAATAATGATAAATATATACAATGCTAAAGTGGTACCACTAATGTTATCCAATCTCATTAAAGTGCACCAACTGTACGGTTAAAATGCCACACAGATTAATAACGAGAAAACCAGCAATAGAGATAGGCAGGAATGTAAGATGGTTGAAACAATAGGCAGAATGCTGACCCCGACCACGAGGCACAGTTCTGTGTGGAGATCCCCCCACCTGGGCAACCTGTAAATAAAAGATATATAGCACAAGCCCAGTCCATATGTTTAATAGTCTCACTTCCTCCTATTAAGGTTTTACCCCCCCAATGTACCTGGTGGAGTAGAGGTCTCAGACGATGCGTCGACCGATCCTTCTTGAGTGTCTCCCTTTCAGGCAGGAGCCACGGATGGTCGAGAGGTGTCGAGGACCTCGGTGTTCGGTGTCGGGGAATCGACGGCCTTTCTTGAGAGCCCTCCCTTTAAGGCGGGAGTTACGGGTCGTCGAACGTCCGACGGTGAACAGGTTGAACTACGGCCGTGAAGTTGCAGCTTCGTTCCAAGCGGTGCTCGTCGACGACAGAGCGTTGGCGTCCTGCAAGGAAGAGGCGTGCGGGGCACCTCGGTGACAATAGTTCTGGACCGCAAAGAGAGGATGAAGAACTGTGGCCCAGCAAGGGCGTCGAGTCGTCGACGTCTCTGTGGTCTTTAGGTGGCGGGAAACCCACCGGCGGATTCTCCTCGGCGCGTCAACGGTCGGGCCTTTTCCAGCGGGAGACAAGCGGATGACGATGCAGATGAGAGCGTCCGATGATCAATTGAAGTTCTTAGGCAAACGGGAGCACGGCGGCTCCGGTCGGCGATGGCGGTCGTCAACAGTGGCGGACAACAGTCTGAGTGCTTTTCCTTGGAGTTCCGCAGCATTCCCCGTATCGGGTCGGCAGCCTGTCGAAGGTCTGTCTACCAGGGAGCGTTGGCAAAGATCAGCGGTGCGCGATGGTCCCTCGTAGCTCGGGAAGAGGGCGCCTTACCAGGTCCTCTCTGGGTCAGTCCTTGGAAGCACAGCAGCTTTCAGATTGTGAAGGAGAGCAACAGCAATTCTTCTCATCCAGCAGGGCCTCAAGGTCAAGCGTCAGTTACTCCAGTTACTCTTCGTAGTGGACTTCAGCTTCTGAACACGATTCCTAGCAGTGAGAGGTCTGCAGATATACTGTTTATCTCCCATTCATTCTGCTGGGTCACACTCAAGCATCCAATCATGTCTACGGGCATTCATGCAGGCAGGCAGCCAATCAGGCACACAAGGTATTCAGCCATTCACTTCTCTCCAGACACTCACAACAAGTTATGTGTATTGGGACAAGTACCGAGCCATTCAACACTCCAAGCTGCATTCATACCGGTTTCGGGCAGGGCTGTCTCAGTCATTGTGTTAACCACCAGATACTAGACATCCACAACACAGAATGCATATTCATCACACACCCTATTCACCCGGGTCCCACCCACAGGAGGTACCCACAACATACATCACCGGGAAGGCTCCAGCTAGTCTGGTCGGGCCTTCACAACAACACCATATATGGCATTTCCACCCAACAGCCAGTCAGGGGGAAGGGACAGAGTCAGGGCTTCCCAGGACTTTGGGAAAACAAGGTAATGGGTAATATAAAGCAAGAGGCCACCGGGGCTATCTTGTTTTCCATCAGGAATCAACTGATCCCAATGGCAGGGCCGGGGTATCCCAAAATGGAGGATACTCCACGCACCTGTCAAATTCAGCATGGAGCTGCCACCAGCCCATACCCTGCTCTGTGGGCCACCCACAGGTGCCCAAAAAAATACACTAGGGGCACAGGGTTGTACCCCCACCCATGGGTGCCATAAGGGTACCCCACAGGTCCGTTCACCAAACCAAAAGAAAGAGAGCTGCACCGCCAGGAGTCCCACATGAACTCCTGCGCGGAAAACACGACAGAACACACAATAAAAAGCAGTAAAGGACAAGGATACGGAGGCCTTGTCCCTCCGATGCCTTTCCAGCATCACACTCACACTTTGCATTACCAGTAATTTTGATCAATCACCAATTACCGTCTCGGACGCATGCTGTCGAAGCATACATAGACAGTGGAGCAGTTGGGAATTATGTAGACCAAGATCAAGTCAACTACTGAAAAAGTTACTACTGTTGATGGGACCAGTAACCCAATGCAAAGCAGCACTAACCCTACTGTGCTAGTATGGACACCGAGAATCTATTGCATTTGATCTCATCAAAGCTCCTCAGTTTCGACTAATCTTAGGGATGCCATGGTTGATAGCTCACAACTCTAATAAATTGGCATGCCAAGAAGTTGGCCTTTTCCGATGATTGTGCTCGCACCTGTTATTACCAAGAAAAGGGGAAAACAGGCTTATGTACATCTGCTACTCTCAGTACGGCGGCGATTGTACTAGGTGTGACTAGTACTCTACCAAATGAATACCAAGATTTTCAAGATGTATTCCAGAAAAGAACAAGCCAATACTCTACCACTGCACAGGCACTACGATTGTCAAATCGACCCCATACCTGGTGCGCAAATTCCCTGTGGTCGAATCTATGCACTTACTGAACCAGAAAACCTCCATTTGAAATCTTATCTTGATCAGTACCTGGCAAATGGAATTATCCACCCATCTAAATCACCGGCAGCCAGTCCCTTATTCTTTGTACCAAAGAAGGAAGGAGATTTGAGGACTTGCATCGATTATTGTGCATTAAACCAGATCACAATAAAACGTTATCCACTGGCCCTTATTCCTGAGTTATTGGATCAAGTCAAAGATGCCAAATCTATACCAAATTGGACCTTAGGGGGGCGTACCATCTTGTTCGCGTGAAGAAAGGAGACAAATGGAAAAACGCCTTTCGTACCAAATACGGCTTGCCTTTTGGACTTTGCAACGCTCCTGCTGCATTTCAGTACTTTATGAATGATGATTTTCGGGAGTTAATCGACGTTTGCGCCCTGGTTTACATTGATGACATCTTGGTGTATTCTGCTAGAAAAGAAGACCATGTCAGGCATGTCCGCTCCGTCCTTACTAAACTCCGCCAACATAAACTGTATGCTAAACTCGAAAAATGTTCTTTTCATGTCACTGAAGTGGAATTCCTCGGTTTTATCCTCACACCAAAAGGTATCAGAATGGATAGGCACAAGATAGATGCCATTCTTAACTGGCTGTCACCAACTTCATTTAAAGGAATCCAAAGTATGTTAGGCTTTGCAAACTTTTACTGCCGATTCATCCCAGATTTTTCCCAAATAGTGCATCCAATTACATCACTATTGAGAAAAAACAATAAAAAGTTCCATTGGACTGAAGAAGCAAAGAAGGCCTTTCAAAAACTTAAGAAAAAATTCACTTCTGCTCCAGTTCTACGGCATCCTCGTCCAGACTTCGCTTATAGAGTTGAAACAGATGCCTCTAGCATGGCTATGGGAGCTGTTCTCTCACAAAGGCCATCCTAAGGCCTGTTGTGTGCCACACACCCCCCCACTCCTAACATCCATCCTGAGGGGTGAGGGCAGGAGCCCCCCCAGCACCCCAGCCCAGCAGAGGTTCCCGAGGAGAAAGAGGAAGCGAGCGCGCCGAGGGACAGGGCCTGCCTGACCCCGTCCCAACAAGTGCCTGACTTGCCCATGCCGGGCGCATCGCGGCACGAAAGCGAGGCTAAACCTCGTTTTCACTACAGGAACCGCCGGCAGGCGGATCGCCGGCCAACCCAAAGGCCATCCTAAGGCCTGTTGTGTGCCACACACCCCCCCACTCCTAATATCCATCCTGAGGGGTGAGGGCAGGAGCCCCCCCAGCACCCCAGCCCAGCAGAGGTTCCCGAGGAGAAAGAGGAAGCGAGCGCGCCGAGGGACAGGGCCTGCCTGACCCCGTCCCAACAAGTGCCTGACTTGCCCATGCCGGGCGCATCGCGGCACGAAAGCGAGGCTAAACCTCGTTTTCACTACAGGAACCGCCGGCAGGCGGATCGCCGGCCAACCCAAAGGCCATCCTAAGGCCTGTTGTGTGCCACACACCCCCCCACTCCTAACATCCATCCTGAGGGGTGAGGGCAGGAGCCCCCCCAGCACCCCAGCCCAGCAGAGGTTCCCGAGGAGAAAGAGGAAGCGAGCACGCCGAGGGACAGGGCCTGCCTGACCCCGTCCCAACAAGTGCCTGACTTGCCCATGCCGGGCGCATCGCGGCACGAAAGCGAGGCTAAACCTCAATTTCACTACAGGAACCGCCGGCAGGCGGATCCCCGGCCAACCCAAAGGCCATCCTAAGGCCTGTTGTGTGCCACACACCCCCCCACTCCTAACATCCATCCTGAGGGGTGAGGGCAGGAGCCCCCCCAGCACCCCAGCCCAGCAGAGGTTCCCGAGGAGAAAGAGGAAGCGAGCGCGCCGAGGGACAGGGCCTGCCTGACCCCGTCCCAACAAGTGCCTGACTTGCCCATGCCGGGCGCATCGCGGCACGAAAGCGAGGCTAAACCTCGTTTTCACTACAGGAACCGCCGGCAGGCGGATCGCCGGCCAACCCAAAGGCCATCCTAAGGCCTGTTGTGTGCCTGTTTGGAGCCTCAGGAGCCAGGGGCCACAAACTCTGCCCGTGCTGCTCCAGGTAAGCCACCTGCTGCATAGAAAGTCTAATTTTACAGAATATTACTTACGCTCTTGCCTAACCTAACTTGTTGCCACCTCACACGTTCGCATATATCTCTGCTGCCCCTGCCTATGAACGTGCCACCTGGCTACACCCTAGAACACTTTACACTGTGCCCAGCAAATTGCGTTGCACTGCTGCTGATCGCCCATCTGTGCCTCTTCGCATCTAGATGTCTCTGAACTGTACCTACCCCCTTGTTAACTTAATCTAGGTACCCATGATCCTATGCAGTTGAGCCCTTTGGTCGCTAACGGATTACTTGAACTGTGTTGTGCCTTATGGTCGCTAACGGACCACTTGAACTGTGTTGTGCCTTATGGTCGCTAACGGATTACTTGAACTGTGTTGTGCCTTATGGTCGCTAATGGACCACTTGAACTGTGTTGTGCCTTATGGTCGCTAACGGATTACTTGAACTGTGTTGTGCCTTATGGTCGCTAACGGACCACTTGAACAGTGTTGTGCCTTATGGTCGCTAACGGACCACTTGAACTGTGTTGTGCCTTAGGGTCGCTAACGGACCACTTGAACTGTGTTGTGCCTTATGGTCGCTAACGGACCACTTGAACAGTGTTGTGCCTTATGGTCGCTAACGGACCACTTGAACAGTGTTGTGCCTTATGGTCGCTAACGGACCACTTGAACTATGTTGTGCCTTATGGTCGCTAACGGACCACTTGCTTGCGCATGCCATTTTTCAACCTAAATGTGATTACTGTTCTTAGGTGAACCCCTTGCCTACTTGCATCTACTTGCACATGCCATTCTTAGCCTGAGTTGCGAATTCAGGTAAACCCCCTGCCTAACTACACATGCCAAACCATACAATGTACCTCAGCAAGAGCCAAACAACCACCCTACTGTATCTCCTCATACATATATTACACCTTACCACCTTCATTGCCACCATAACTATGTACCCTGCAGAAAATGCACCTTGTCCAACCCTAGAAAGAAACACTAGACTACGAGCCAGACTACCCCGTCTCTACGAGCCCATCTACCACAACAAGAGACCCACCCTGCAACACACCAAAATCCACCCGAGCCACATCACACCCTGCTACAACTCCACCCTACCCAAACTTATCCCTATAACAATCCAGGATACACCCAACACTACCACTATATCCGGAGCGTTGATCAACGCCAGATCAATAATGGCCCACGCCACAGAAATAGCAGACACCTTATCCTCAAACAACCTCGACCTCCTAGCTATCACTGAATCATGGCTGCATGAAGCAGCAGGCCCAGCACTCTCAATAGCCATTCCAGAAAATTACCAAATAATCAGAATGGACAGGCCCAACAACAGAGGAGGCGGCCTAGCCATCATAGCTAAAACAAACCTCGAGCTAAGACCACTGCCTCAAGCACCTCTCAAATCCTGCAAACTCCTAGCAGCCAAACTACCCATCTCCAACTGTCGCACCTTAACCATCCTTCTAATATATAGGCCACCCGGCCCCATTGGCTCATTCGAAGCAGACCTATCCAGCCTCCTAGCCAACAACATAAAAGACACCACCCAAATATTATTGCTAGGCGACTTGAATCTAGGACTAAACGACCCTGACGACAAATCAGCACAAGCCATAGCCAACATGCTAGATGAACACGGCCTAATCCAAAGAGTGCTCACCCCCACCCATAATAAAGGTAGGACCTTGGACTGGATCGCCACTCTAAACTGCGACACCGTCATTACCAAAACCACTCCCCAGCACTGGACAGACCATTACCTCATTGACTTCACCTTATCTCTCAATAAAGAAGTCATCAAAGGAAAAATCATGGCACCACCACTACCCACTAGAGCAAAAAAAAACATAACCCCCGACAACCTCCTACCACTACTACTGCCAACCCTCAATGCTCTCCCCGATAATCTAAAACCAGAACTCCTAGTAGAAAACTATAACAATACCATAAAAAAAGGACTAGACATCATTGCCCCTCTAAAACTGCAAAAAAGCAAACAGCAAGCCCACCTGAACACCTGGTTCACCCCACATCTGAAAGAACTTAGACTGCACAAAAGGAAACTTGAAAGCCAATGGCGCAACTCCCCCACAGAAGAGAACAAATCACAACTCAAACTTTGTGCAAACAACTACAAAAAAGAAATCCTACTCACCAAAAAGAAACTATTCAATGAAAGAATCGAAAAATCGAGCTCCAACACCAGAGAACTATTTGCTATATTAAGGGAACTAGAATCCCCGATACCCCCACCAGACAATATAATTAAGGATAAAGTATGGTGCACCAGCGTCCAAAACGCACTAACTAATAAAATCAAAAGTCTCCAAACCAAAATCGCTCTGAAAAAAGACTCTCTCACCACCAATGAAACATCTCCCAGCAACCACGATAAAACAGCCAACCGCCCAGGCCATAATCTCTTCAGATTTACCAAAATATCTATCCCAGAAACAGAAAAAATTATAGCCTCACTTAAACCATCTAACTGCAAAGGCGACAACTGCCCTCCCCAGATAATCAAGGATGCTGCTAGGGATCTAGCCCCCTTTATAACCAAGCTGATCAACGCATCTTTCTCCTCCAACACCATACCAAGCAACCTCAAAGAATCTTGGGTCCTGCCTCTCCTCAAGAAGCAAACCCTAGACCCCGCTATCCCCACCAATTACAGGCCCATCACCACGGTGCCATTCCTGTTAAAGATAATAGATAGAGTAGCATACCTGCAGATTCAGCAATATCTTGAAACTCACAAACTACTAGGCACCCACCAATCAGGCTTCAGACCGAAGCACGGCACCGAGACAGCCTTAATCGATCTTAAAACCCAGATCAATGAGATTAACGACAAAGGGAACACTGCCATGTTACTACTCCTCGATCTGTCGGCAGCATTTGACCTGGTGGATCACGCAGTCCTGTGCGAACACCTGGCCTCAGCAGCCCACTTCTCGAAAGAGGCTATAGCCTGGATCCAATCATTCCTGGACAACCGAACTATGAGGGTCTTCTCCACCCTAGCCTCAGCAGACCCCATTAAAATAACCTGTGGGGTGCCCCAAGGCTCCTGCGTCTCTCCCACCCTCTACAACATCTTTACCAAGCCCCTATTTGACAAGCTGGACAGACTGGGTGTCTCATATACCAATTATGCAGATGACACCCAGATCCTCATACCCCTTTCAGGCAACTACGCTTCAGATACGGCCTTGGTAAACAAAATATATCTCATCATTCAGGCATGGATGGCCACACACGGTCTATGTCTAAATGATGAGAAAACCGAAATCCTGCTCCTCGGATCCAATACCAATCTCAAAAAACTCAGTTCTAACTACAAGGCCTTCAACATTGATGGCAATACCATCACAGTGGCCAAAACAGTGAAAACACTAGGCTTTCACCTTGATGCAACCATGTCACTAAAAAAACAAGTCAACTCACTAGCATCCTCCACCGCCTACACATGCAAGCTAATTAGGGCAAGTAGAGCCTTCCTCACCCAAGCTAGCTGCATCATCATAGCCAACGCCCTAATACTATCCAGACTGGACTATTGCAACGCCATGTACCTAGGAGCCAACAAATGCATAACCAACAAACTACAGACACTACAAAACAACGCTCTCAGAACAGCCCTCAACCTACCCTCTAAGGAACACATCTCCAACAAAAGAAGAGAACACAAATGGCTTAAAATCCATGACCGCATCTCCCTCAAAACGGCATCACTCACCCACAAATGCTTAAACAACACAGCCCCCCCCTATCTCGCATCCAGAATAAAGAAAAAAACGTCCTCCCGCCCCACCAGATCGATCAATTCCTACTGCCTGCAAGTACCCAATTTCAGACAAAAGAAAACCGGCGGCAGCAGCTTCCCTGTCCTGGCAGCCCAACACTGGAACGCCCTCCCACTCCACATTAGGACTGACCAATCCTACTTTAGCTTCAGGCGAAACACCCTCACTTGGCTGCGGGCCAATGATCCTCACGACTAACCCTGCCATCTAATCTGATCATGCCAGTGCTATAACCTGACTACCATGTACAGCCTTAATTTGTAAATATGTAAATGCAACCAAACTGCCTCTATGCACAGTATTAATATGTAAACCTGTAAGCTTTCGCTCAATTATATGTATATATGCACATCCCACACAATGTAACTGTAAATGCAATGCTCTTTTTCTCATGCCTATCTTATTCTGTAACCAAGTTTTTATGCAATCCTATCTTCCTGACCTCTGTTGCGCCCTGTTACCCCTGGGTTTTGCGCGCTATACTAAATAAATAAACAAACAAACAAACAAACAAACAAACCTAGGAACTGGCCAGTTACACCCTGTGGCCTTCTGGTCACGAAAATTCTCACCTCCCGAACTGAACTATGCTATCACAGACAATTAACTCTTGGCTATAAAATCAGCTTCAAGGCATGACAACACTATCTCCTTGGTGCTAGACATACTGTCACGGTCATATCTGATCATCAAAACCTGCAATACCTAAAAACAACAAAGGTTCAATCATCCCGTCAACTGCGGTGGGCTCTTTTCTTCGCTGAATATGTGATCACCTACTGGTCAGGATTCCGAAACGGAAAGGCTGATGCCTTGTACCGCATGGGTGTTGATGAAAAGGTATACATAACTCCAGATCCAGTAGCCATCATTCCAGAAAACAAACTCCTGGGTCTTACAACAACATTGACACAGGGTGAACTCTAAAACAAGATCCAACTCTTAATGGATCCCTCTTAATGAAACCGGTACAACTCGGTACTCAGGTCACAACACAACCAAAACCAGTATTAGTTGACGGAGAACCAGAGTTTGAATTAAAGGATATCCTAGACTCAAAATACGCCAGATCCAAACTATACTACTTAGTTGATTGGAAGGGATACAGCCCTCAAGACAGATCGCTTAATTAAAAAGTTCCATCAGAATTACCCAGCCAAACCAGGACCAGGCAGAAGTGCCACCGTGAGAGGGGCCTTGGGGTGCAGTGCTGTCATGACCCATGCGCCTGGCCCTCACTGGCAAGTCACTGGCAAGTCAGCCTTCCAGTTAGGGCCAGGTCAAAGGCCTTAAAACCTCATCCAAGACTCTCTTGGAGTCAGTCCTGGCGCCTTTGGCTCATAAACATCATGAAGACCAACATTAGAATGGGACTATTTACTTGAGACTATTTAACTTGGGGGGGTTCAGCCAACAAGGAGGCTCACACATAGCTCAGTTACAAGGAACTGAGCTATCCAGTCTAGTCTTTTGGGTGTGGCTGGCCTGGGACTACTTTACCTGGACTACTTTACCTGAGACTATTTAAACCACACCCAAACAGCAGAACATGCTTTAGGTTATTCTGCTGTGGGCAGCGTAACCCTCACCATGTCCAGTTCTTTGATGCCAGCTTACCTGAAACCAAGGACCTGCAGAGAGAGAAAGAACACTATGAAACTTACCTGGAACAGTATCCTGTCTTCAATCCATCGCCGACTTCAGTTCCGCTCACCTGAAGGTATGAACTCCATCATCTGGCACCGCATGCATCCTGGAATACCATAACCTGGAAAGAGGAGAAAGAAAGACAGCATTAGTAAGCGTTTACTCACGTTTCCTTCCGAATGAAGAAAGCCACAAAATTCTTACCTGGGTGGTCATCTCCTGGTCAGTATCACTGTTGGAACATTACGGCACTCGGCGAGGACCATCACAACCTGCAAGGAGAGAAAAGACGCAGGTTAGCAATATAAAAGGCAAAACAGCACAGCTCATTGCGCATTACTCACCGGACAGCATTGCGTACACCGCGCTTTTGCCTACTGGCCCATGCTCATCTTCAAACTGCATGACAACACCAAAATACCTTTCCACACCTAAAAGAAAAGAAGCAAGACATTATTATTCAAACTAAGAGGAACATAAGAATACAAAGACTGTAAAGCAGCAAACCTACGGAATCGCAGCAGGCCTGAATTCTCACAGGGGTTCTTGTACCAGTGAATCAACTTGGTCGCTGCTCGCCCCCCACATCTACGCGCCCTGGGCATGAGGAGCAGGACGGAGAATCCACCTTTTACAATATTAAGGTGAGGAGAGGGCCCAAGGGGGAGGAAGGAGTTGAGGCCAAGGGAGGTGGGAAAACATAAAGACAATCTGGCATTGAATCCAGCTCTCCTATATTGCAGACCCATCTTTAACCAGAGGCCTTACCAAGGGACCGGGAGAGGGTTAGAGAGTGCAAACCATCCAACCAGGGCTGGGTGGCATCCCTGTGGATACCAGGTGAGCGTAACACTACCGCTGCATACAGTGCCGGCATTAGACCTGGCAGTGCATGAGAAAAACATATATTTGGTGCCCCACCATCATGGGGTGGTGTGGCACTACATTTGTGTTTTGGGGTCACAGCAGCATGAGGCAGCCTTGCAGACCCAGCCTGGTGTAGCTCTGGTGTTGTATTGCAATGGAAATCACCCAGCTCCTGTGCTGGAGCTCCCCACTTAATGATTTGAACTAAGGGCTGTTGCTATACCAGTATGGGGTAGCCTTCTGATGGCTGTTTTGATTCCCCGCTCCAGCACGGGAGCTGGGCACTTTACATTGCGATAGGGATCCTTCACCACACCAGAAAGGGGGAGCCCTTGTTAGACTACTCCAAGCTGGTGTGTAAGAGGGGCTGATGTGGTGCCCGGGCGACTGGTCAGATCGGCCATGCCTCAACCCGACTCTGCTTGAATACGCATTGGATGGCTTTTCCTTTGGGAGCATTGCCTTGTGGTGACATCTTCCTCTGTCCATTGGGCTCATCTATGCTGAGGGACACATGCTTGGGATGGTCTTTTGGCCAGTGCTTTGTCAGGGGAAGAGGATGACATTCAAACTCACCAGATTCTAATTAGTTGCTGGCTCCGGCCTCAGCACTCCCAACTCCCTTGATCCCCTTGACGATGAAGCTGGTCATTTCACTGCTTCCAAAAGTCTTCACCATCCTGTGGGACTGTGCCTACAGCTGTGACCTTCTCACTGATACCCGACTAGATGGCTGCCTTTCGTTGCACAGATGCTTTGCGGTGTCGGAAGCCATATACCTCCTCAGCATGGGCCACCACCTGGTTAGTGAGGACCTGTAGCCCAGCCTCACTAAACTTTTGTTTCCTCAGCCAGTGGTCCGGCTGAGGAAACAAATTCCCCTTGGAATTTTTCTGGGACATGATTTCCCTGTTCTGTGGGTCTGACTGGTTACAGGAAGTGGTGGATTCATATCCGGTTGAGTTTTTTAAAATAGTGCCGCTGCTCTTCCTGTTCTGGCGATGATGTTATTTCTGCTGGAGGGAATTCCGCTGGCAAAATTAGCACCAAATGTACGGTGGTAACAGTAATTCTTCCGAATACGGGTGGAATTAACATTGTAGACTCAGTTTTGGTGGTAATTCTGCTGTATGGAATTACCGTTAATGCCAAATGTGAGTGCGTGCTCCCGCAAAGTTGTAATATGGCAGTAAATCCACCCGGCACCACAGCAGTAACAGTAATTCTCTATTACCACCTAACTCATTATGAGCCACTTTGTATTCTATGAAGGCAGTGGTATTCAAGCAGTGGGGCGCCAACCCCTGGGGGGGCCACGGCCTCATGTCCAGGGGTTGTGTACCCACAGTTTGAAAAATAAAAGAATAAATATATATATATATATTTGTCTAGAATCTAGATTCCAGACTCAAAAAATAAATAAAAAGTCCTGGCATCAGGGGTGTAAAATGGGAAGAATGTTATGGGGAATGTAGACAACATCAATATTACCTTGAGACTTTTGGTTTTACCTGGTACAAGAGAAGCTAAATGTTTGTTTTCTCTTTAAACCACTCAACAGTGATTACAATGTATGTGTGTGTGCCCGTGGTCATGCCACTGATATGAGTTTTAATTTAGGTTGGGATGATAATTATATGTAAATAGGCTCTATACAGAGCACGTTGGCGAAAGCGCTACATAATTTGTTTCTTGTTTTTTTCTTTTCTTATAAAGGGCTTTAATCTAAAGGGCTTTACAGTGCACATATTTACATACATTACTATTATTACCCAATCGAAATTGGTACTCATTTATTGACCTCGGAAGGATGAATGGCTAAGTTGGCCTGGCCGAGATTTCAACCTGCGACCTGCAGAGAAAAAACAGAAAACTGCAACAAGCATTTAACACGCTGAGCCACTTTACCAGATTAAATAATAATTATTATGATTTTAATTTTTGAATCTAAAAGCCAAACTGAACCCAAGGTGGCAAAAGAACCACGATAAACCATTTGTCAAAACACAAACCTTTACCTGCTGTTCTGCCTCCCCACCCCCACAATAAAAACCTCACATTGCATCTGGCATTCTGCCAGCTCACCCTCCAAAACACTAAACCCATTGCTGGCATCCTGCCTTCCCACCACAAATCCCAGACCCTCAAAATCACAGAGTGTCGCCTGGATATTGTCCCAATCTCCACTTTAGAAACCTGATAACATAGCTCCTCTACTCTAGCAATGCAACTATGTGTTAATGTTTGAATTTAAAGAGCAAAAATAATACTCCATTTTCATCGGATTCCTAATATTCCAAACCCTACTAAATAGCTGTGGCTGTTTAAAACCTATATTTAATGCTGTTCCCTTTGGGTAAAAGGGTCCTCATACCATGCACACTGGTGACATACTGAAACGTTCCATTCAGACTTTTTAAGTTCTAGTAATAATAGAAATTGTTTCTTAGCATACTCGTATTAGTGGAATTCTCCGTTTTTAGAACATTAATGGATCATAGAGAAATACAGCAGCTGTCATCGATGTTTGGGGGGGGCTCTTGATTGGTTCTGGCTCCCTCACAACATTCGGTATCTATCTCATATACTCTGGGGGAACTAGTTGTGCGCCTCCACTTAAATATTTCATCAGTCATCACTGGCCCTGGGACTGTGCTGGGAGCATGATGGGGTTCCCCAGGGACTGTCTTGGGAGCAGAATGGGGGTAGCCATGGGATAGTGGTGGGAGTGGGGGGAAGCACAGGGACTTTGGTGGGAGCAGGTTGGGGAGAGCTTAGGGTCTGTGGTGGGGTCGGGGGATTCCAAGGACTGGGCTAGGAGTGTATTGAGGGAGTCCAGAGACTGTGATGGGAGCAGGTGGGAGAGCCCAGGGATTATACTGGAAGCCGGGTGCGGCAACGGCACGCAATCGTTCATAGCCATTTGGCATTTTTGTGGCCCTGTCTGCCTACATGGGGACCCATGCTAAAACAGTTTGAAGACCACCGTAGTAAGCCGATCTTATGAAAAAAGGGAAAATGTGACGTGGTTTTTGAATAGTCAGCCAGAGCAAAATGAGCATTAGTAGCCATGAACTGAAAATAAAATAATGTAGGCCATGTTCCCCACATTGGCAAATGGTTTTAATATATGAGTGCTAGAAGTGTCCTTTGAAGAGTGCGCACCAAAACAAAAATAATGATATGGGTATTTTTTCATGTAACTTTATTAAACGTGTGCATATGACAAACATAACGGTGTCTAAGACCACACGTTGCAGTATTGTAAAGGCAAAGCAATATCCCACCAATGATGGATATTGTGGTATACAGAGAATTGAAGCAACTACCAATCTCAAATTTGCTGATTATTTTACTATTTTGCTACCAATCATAGCTGGCTCAGCTGAAAGAGACAAATGATAAAAGCATTCGCCAATTATCAAAACTGAAAGCGCATGCCCAGCTACACTAAGCAAAGGATGTGTAGCCTCAATTGAGAATGTAAGACCTCACTCCGATTCCTGGGAAAGGCTGAGCCATTTACACTTCAAACGAAGCTGCTAGTTTGGGGGTGGGTGGACAAAAAGGAAGATCATTACAAGGAATCTACGTGATTTACGGGAAACTGGAGGAGATGGATTAGCAGTTGCCCGGGAGCAACTTTCGAAGAAAAGAAACTATCTGACATGTTTAGTATTCCTGTGTTACTCCCTGCTGCTCCACATGACTAATTGCAAACGGCATGACATGCAAAAGAGAAAAGCCACTTAATTAAATATTGAAAAAGATTGTCTCCTATCAGAGTGCTTTATTCACCAATCTCCTACTAGGGTGCAGTGATATAACATGAGTTTACCAATCACTGTGCTGATTAATTGCTCTAATTGTTGACAGTTAATTAGGGGGTAAAGATACATTCATGGAACCGATTTCAAAACTCTTCCTTTTAAACCTTTGAGGCACACACATGTTGCTTGCTGGAAGAACTCAAATCTAACTGTAGCTAAGACGCTGCAACCAATTGCTTTCAAAAGCTGAAGGAGGAAGAGTTCTGCAACTAACTTTGGCAAACTTTTCTGTCTTTGGAAGAAAAGAGTAGGGCTGTATTTCTTCAAAGGCAACTGTTTTTGAACCCAGGTCATTTTAAAATGCCCAACATTTCACTCCTTTCATTTAAAAATGATTTGAAACTGTTTTGAGACATTAGTCCACATTTGGAGCCACGTTAGAGCTGCCACTTCAGATACCTGGTAGCCTTCTACGTCCTCAGCCACCTACAACATCTGAAAGCCATGAATTTAGCATGCTTGATGTTGTTGAGTTTGCTTTAGAAACTAAGGTGTGAATTCATAGACTGGGTGCCCTTTCCCAGGCATTTTCGGTCACACCAGTTCACACCAAATACAAGGTTTTGAATAAGAAATACAAACCCATCCACCAAGCTGACCCCACTTTTTCGTCGAGTGTTCAGACCTCTTTTCTACCAATACTATGCGTATAAACCCCAAGCAAGTTAAAGCTTAAGCACAGGATGGTATATCACAATGCGTTTGCACCATCGTGAAGATGGTACTGAGTGCCTACTCTTCAGGTTAGTGGATAATGTAGCGGGCATGGTAACATTCTTGCCCTGTGCAATATAATTTGCCTCTAGAGCCACACCAATCAGAGAGTTGAGTGTTGCAGGTTGTTTCCCTTTATGCCTATCAGTGATTGGTATGTTTTGGAGTGTACATGCCAAGACAGAGTCTACAAGTGCCTTGTTTCATGGTAAAGGGTGCATTACATGTGGGCCAATAACACACATGTCGATAAATAAGTACTGGAATATGGTATCAGGAAGGCTCGGGTCTTATGAATGAACATTCTGAATTGTTTGCCTCTAGAGTAGGGTTAACAGCAAGACAGAAATCAACAAGATGGTTCCGTTTGCTTCAATTCGTCATCAATGGTGGCAGACCAGCTGTCAGGGATTTGCCACCTAGTAGGGCATTGGCAAGGCCACTGGGGATGCAGGCTTCTCAAGAAACAAGAACTGCTGACTTTACGGTGCAGTGCAGCTGTCCAGTATGGTCACCAGAGCAACTATAGTGTCAACACATGCAAATAGGGTCTAGAGGAAGCAGAACACAATTTAACTTTAGATTTATTAGTAAAAGCAAGGAAGGTTGAGGTATTCAACAACAGTAGCTCAGAGACAATTTCAGTTGCCTTTGTACTCATTGTATGCTGATGTGGTCTCTTCTTGTCATGTGCACACAATGATGTTTCAGTAATGCTTCCTTAAAGTCAGACACTCTTTATAAGCTTTTGACTTTGTCCTACCAAGACCAGACGAAGAGAAAACCAAGCGTTGGTGTCTCTTTGTTAACGGGAGATGTGGTACAATTAGCACCACGGCAGAATGTAGATATCTGTAATGGTCTTGCCGGGTGAGTTCACTAAACGCCCCATTTTAAGCTGTGTGGAAAGAGACTGGGGTCATCCAGCTGCCTCAAGATATCCTCCTTTGAAGACATTCACAGACCCAGCCCTGCCTCTCATTGATCCAGTCATGGATGTCCAGCCTTACCTGAAGCTCAACCTCTCCAAGACGGAATTCCTACTGCTGACCAATAACACCGAACACCCAGACATCCAGACCTGGCACTCTGCTATGCACATCGAGGGCTTCACTCCCCAGTTGGCCACCTATGCCATGTCCCTTGGGTTTGAATTCGACAGGAAACTCTCCTTCATACAGCACATAGCAAGGAAGACACAAGCGGCTTTCTACCAACTTGCTCTCCTTCGGAAAACACAGCCCTTAATCCCAGAAAACAACTTCCAATCTGCTATCCAAGCCTTAGTCCTCTGCCACCTGCATGGTGGCAACGCCCTCTTGAAAGGCCTTCTGGTGACTACCCTGGCTCCCCTAAGATGTACCCTGCATGCTGCAGCAGGACTTATCAAAGGACTCTGTAAATTTGACCACATCGCCCAACCCTCATTTAACTGCACTGGCTCCTGCTGCAAGCTGGTATCATCTTCAAATCCTGCTGCATCATCTTCAAGGCTGTCACCCTGAAGTACCTAAGCTACCTTACTGAGAAACGCAGCATCTCTGGAGGCCAACGATCCACCAGAAGTAAGGGCATCTGCAGACTTGAACTCTGTCGGTGCAGGAAGGAAAACACAGACAACAGGCCTTCTCTGTCTATGCCCCAAGACTGTGGAACCTCCTCCCCATCAACATCCGACTCGCCTCATCACTTCTACAGTTCAGGAAGGAGCTCAAGACCCTCTTCTCTAACACCTAGGTCCAACCACCATCCACACCCCACCAAACCTGAGACTGGGTGATCTGATCCCCAAACCTTCCTGCCTTGGTTACTTGTAGAACCATTTCTGATAATTTCCCTCCCTCCCCTGTTCTTAGATCCCCACTCTCTTGTTTCTCTGCTCCCTATTCTTGTTCTTCACCCTATGATAGTAAGGCACTCAGTTGCTTTCCGAAGCTATGCCTATGCTCAATGTATCCCCTAATAATAATAAGCAGAGGTGGGATGACAATGTGTGCCCACAATGGTGCAATAACACAGTAACACACCCTCATGTGCACCCCAGTGTCATTTCACTACATAGTACTCCATCTGCTAGACTGCACTATCAACCCGGCTTTCAAGGGTGGTGTTATTGTCATTCTCAACACCATATACTATGATATAGAATGCCTGTGCCTTTTAGCAGACCAAAAAGCCTATGAGAAATCAACATGTAATCTAACGAAGAGGCTACAGGAAGAAATGTCAAGACTCACAAAACATGCATAACGAGAGGGATTTATTTGCATTGAGGAGGCAACATTTCTAAATACGCATTTTATGTGATGCCAAAAGTACACAGAAATACAAGCAACCTCCCGGACACCTTATCATATCAGTCATTGATTCCCTATTGGAGCCTCTATCGCTCTAAAGAGAACACTTTTTGGAACCATTTGTGACCCATATAGTCTCTTTTGTTAAAGATGCAACAGATGCCATACACACACATGAAATTAGCCTAAGGAACCTGTCATTCTGGCCCCATTGGATGTAGAGGCCCGTTATACCACCATTCCCCAAGCAGAATTCCTACCATCTCTGAGAGGATTTTTAGACCTTCAAGGCTCAGTGTAGACAATACCCACCAATTTTATTCTTAAATGCATCTGACTGGCAATGTCTGAGAGTTTTCCATATTTAAACAGCAGTTGTACGAACGAAGGGTGTGAGTATGCATGCATCCTTTGCTCCGGATCTGGCCATGATACATGATACAACATGGGGTAGACCTCATTTATGCTGCTATAAATCCCTCCAGACAACATAGTCTCACATGGTGTCAGTATATAGAGGATGTATTGCTTCTCTCTACAGTTCCAGAAGAAGCCGGCCTATAGAAGATATGCAATTTCCTTTTTACCCCCAATATCTGCCACACCTTGCTCATCAAGGCACTTGTGAAATGACTCCCCCTATCTGATTCTATCCTTTGGGGTAACCCAAACCTTGAATGTGTGGTATAACATTAGCCCTCTGAGTGAAAGAGGCACCACCAACTGTGTCTGAACTGTTAGACTCCCTAATCATCATACCATCCTGTAGTTTGATTATTTTTTTGTTCTTTAACAACACTCTCAGCTCTTCATTTCCTTTGCAATCATTTTCAGCTAAGGGATTTTGTTCAGGGTCTATCAGATGATTATATAAAACACCCAATACTGGGTCCTCTTGTTGTGCCTTAGTCAGATCCTGATCTGGCGTATCACAACTCCATTGCACTACAGGTTGTTCAACTTCTTTTGGAGATTTGGAGTGGGCAACTGCATCCACCTGTATTTCACCAATTAGGTGTTCAAAAGCCAATAGTTCCCCCATGACAGCCCCATTTTTGGCTAATTGATCTGCTTTGTCATTTCCCTCCTTATCCTCTCCTGGTCTCTTTGAATATCCACAAATTTTCCTCCAATGTATTATTAAACCATTCTCTGACACTAATGTATCTATAGCTGGATCATGTTCTCATATTTTAGTTTTTTTTAATATATATTTGAGCATATCCTTTGTCTTCCAGCCAGGTAAATACTCTACGAAGTTGTTTCGGGCATTATCAGAATCAGTTACTGGGACAATTTCTTTGAATTTGTTTTCAACTGCAGTAGCAATTGCTTTATAAATGGCAGCTAACCCAGCTAGTTGGCTACTCCCGGCTCCAATTCTCAGCCCTATACTAGGGGTGCCTTCATAGCTTATTCAGACATTTTCTATCCCTGCCACGAGTTGTTTATCAATATGATAAGCACATCCATCTACATACACAGATGGCAAATCATTACAAGCTTTGTGTGGTGATTGTTCAAATTCATTCAAACTGGGTTCTACTTCTATTTCATCTGAAACACATTCAGACACACAGTCATGCAGATCTGCTATACCTTGCGCAATTGGGCTCTTTGTGTTCTGTCCATATCTTACTTCTACAGGGAATCCTTGTAATCCTAAGGTTCAGGAAGAGATTCTAGATTGTGCCAGATTACCTGATCTAATCCTCTTACTTTGTAAAAATTGCAAAGGCTGATGACTTGTTTCAATAATTACTTTCTCTCCCTGAATAATGGGATGAACATTTTGTAACGGCCAGACAGTGGTCAGGAGAGCCTTTTCACATTCACTGAATTTAGTTTCAACTTGAGAAAACACCTTTCTTGCATAGGCAATAGTTCCATGGTTCAAATCATGCTTCTGAGATAACACAGCTGACATACACTGTTGTGAAAAATCGTATTTCTACAAAGAAATCTTGATTCTTTATGGTATAGGCTGAGCATGGCGCCTTCATGAGACATTCTTTCAATGTTTCCACTGCCTCAGACTGCTCTTTTTCCCATTTCCAAGGTACTTTCTGCTTCAATAATTTAGTCAAGGGTTGAGTGATTTCGGGGTAATTCTCAATAAACTTCCTGTTATATCCTGTCATCCCTAATAGACTTTTTAGACCTTTCATATTAGTAGGATTTTTCAATTTCTGTATTGCTTCCACTTTTTTCTTTTGCGCATTTAATCCATGTTCAGTCACTTCAAGGCCTAAGAAATTCACTTTCGTTTTGCACCATTGGGCCTTCTGCAAGGATACTTTGGCAACTGCCTTCTGCAATTGGCCAAGCACATGTCTAATCTCATCAAAATGACTTTTCAGACTTTCATTTTTAATTAGAACATCATCTACATAGACTATGGTTCCCCTTTCTGCCACATCTGTAAGTGCTTTTCTCAAAAATATGCCAAATTTGCTCCCACTATTAACATACCCAAACAGTGTTCTGGACCAAGCGTATTGCGTTTTATGAAATGAAAATGCGAACACATTTTGAATGTCTCCAGCCAATGGCACACACCAGTACCCAGATGTAAGATCTAATGTGGAAACACCTTTGACCCATGCACCTGAGCGAGGCCTTGATCAATAAATGGGAGTGACCATCTAGACACGGGTACCCTTTTATTTAATTCTCTCAAGTCTGCAAACAAATGCCATTGACCATTTGGTTTTAATATGCCCAAAATGGGAGTGTTTGAGGTACTATGAATGGGTCTGATAATTCCTCTCGGATCTAAATGCTTAATTATCTCTGCCAGTGACTCCAAGCATGCCAGTGGCAACTGATATTGGTGCACAAATACCAGATTTCTACCATATCCCTCTGGTAATATTTTGTTGCTTCCAAACGTCAACTTGCCCTTTCAGCACCACTGCATTTCACACACCACCAACTACTCGTGTTTTGTGTGACCTATAATACTGTAGGCAATTTTACAATATGGATGACCCCCAAATGATGCGCTGATATGCCTCCACAATTGTCACTTCACCCCACCACCCATCAAAGCCTTAACAAAGACTATGGTCGAAAAACGTATTGGCTCCCCTCCCACATGCGCCTAGCAGCTTCTGCTAGGCCCTCTGGTTTACTTGTGAAACAACATTAAAACCTTAACTGATGACAACAAGTCAGGAGTTGCTCAAATATTTCGACAACCAAGAACCAAGTAATTCATGGCTACAACAATTGGTTAAAACCATTCACCAGCGCCTCTACTCAACAAGGTTTGCCAACCAACCGTCTCTAAACTCATTCATTGGGAATCTTTGAGTTTTGCTTTCCTGACAAACCATGTGTTAGGCTGCAGGTCTTATTACAGTAACAAATCTAATTATCACTAGTTAGCGCAGGGCTCACTTGTCCTCCAAACTCCAACCAACCGTATCTAGATATTAGTCAACACCGGTCAAATGGTTTGGATCCCCAGCAGGCTAAGAAGGGACTCTGATTGCTGTAGTTCTTCTTTTCCGGGTGCTACCTTCCTCTTTAGTATCCAGGTGTGTAGCTTCAGTCGACAAATTCAGGAAACATCTAATAAGTGACTTTCACTAAATAGTGATGCATTTGAAGCTGCAGTTGGCACATTGGTAGCTCCTGACAGCCTACACCTTGCAGACAGTAGCTGTGCAATTTATAGGGAGGCATTATTGGGAAATTGAGGGCACATTCAACATATGCTGGCAGCACTTGCACGTGTCTGTTTGGCCTTGCACTTTGCCTATGGTGGCTACACCAAGTTGGGGATTGCAATCCACATATTTCTGCACACACCTATTGGCTTTGTCAATGCATGTTTAACTGTTGCTATTCTTTGGGTTTGCACAGGTATTTCCTTAGTGTTTGGAGAGGAACATGATTCATAGGTGTGACCATTTAAAAACATTGCCAAGTTTCAGGGCAAGGCATATGCTGGAATGATTCTCTGGGTTTAAGGCAGCACAGCCAACATTTCAGCAACATTTTCTCGTTTTCAGGTGCTAACATGTTTAATTGATTGAAGTTGTCATTTAACACAAGGTCAGATGTGTTTGAAATCTTAGTTACTGGAATATATTGTAGTTGTAGTTGTTTTTAAATTTACCTCCCAGGCAGAACAATCATTTTGTATAATTTATTTACCCATTATAATTCCGCATCTGCCTGTATGATGCAATAATCATCATCAGTTTAGCCAAGAGATCCTTGATCTGGGACAAATTGTTCTGCCAACACCATAAACCTCTGTTCCAAACACATGCAAGCCAGCTGGCAATAGTTAACAAGTTGTGTCTGAATATTGATGTGATGGTGCCATGCTGATAGTAAAAGCAGCTGAGGGGTGCATTGCAACATGCTCACACAGTTGTTTTTCGGAGGTGGATTACAGAAGCAGAAATAATAGGCTTCGTCCGAAAAGTGACATTTGTTTGCGTCCCTGAAGAGAACTCTTCCCACTCTTTTACCATAATGGAAGTTGGGTCAACAACTTGTCTCCTGCTGATCACGTTCATCTTCACCCTGCTGCTGATGAATGTGAGGAAGGTGTTTCAGAAAGGCAAGCTGCCCCCTGGGCCCACGCCCTTGCCTCTGGTGGGCAACATTCTCCAAGTGAAAAACGGGAAAATTGTAAAGTCCATTCTGAAGGTAACACTTTTCCTGTCTGCACGCTTTTCTGGTATCTGTCATTTCCTTTGGGCATCTACCATATTGAAATGTCACTGAATGTAGTATTATCAGGTAACTCATTGCCAACTGGGATATCATTTCTTATAATCGTAATGATAAGATGCATTTACAACCCACATCTATTGTGGAAGAATATATACTTGGTGCATGAGCCAATTTCCTAGAACAATATCAACTGAAAGCTCAAGCATGGGGAATGGTGTCCTCTGTTACATGGAGTC
Organism: Ambystoma mexicanum; assembly: GCF_040938575.1. Taxonomy (NCBI): domain Eukaryota; kingdom Metazoa; phylum Chordata; class Amphibia; order Caudata; family Ambystomatidae; genus Ambystoma; species Ambystoma mexicanum. The sequence continues at coordinate 772,904,809 of NC_090923.1, read as the reverse complement.
ATGTGGTAAAGATATTTACAAGTCCATATGAGACTGTAATCCCTTAAATGCAATGTGCCTATATTTCCCTCCCTGATTGCATAGCAAGCTATTGAGATTTCCCAGAACTATCATTCTTGTGTTGGTAACACCTTATAAAATATTGCAGCCCAATAAGAAATTGGGCATTGTGAAAAAAAAGCAATCTTTTCAGCTAATTTGCATTCCCACGATGCATGCTGTCAGGCTCTGATCATTATGTGAACTGCCACTCGTTGTTATGTAGTGCTGTGCCATGTGTCAGAGAAACATATCTTACACATCAGTTTAATGTAGTAGCATAGCAGAAACTGCTTTGTCTTTGAAGAAGCAAGACCTGCCCTTCTTGAGGACTGTCTTTATAGGCCACTTGTCCGGTGGCTAATTTGAAATTTAACAGGAGCATCTGGAATCCTAATCTCTGGCATTCTGGCCCATTAAATGCATTGCAAATCTTTATTGTGAATGTCTGTCATCAATGCAGATGCCTAAGGGACGAGTAGCTGTATGCTTCCACCATGGGTTGGACCAACCCCGCCCATGGCAACAACTCATTTCTCAAACGTATGCTTCGAATAAGCAGGAAAACACAGATTTAATAATCACTTGATACCACGCGATCTCGGTATGAAAAAGTGCCCGATAGCAGTTTTCTGCGTCTCAATCGGTGCATGTCAATTAAAGCAAAGAATAAGGAACATGCCTTGTCAAAGCCAAATGTTGAACCAACTGTGGAATAGGAACGTCGGCTGGAATAAAGAAAACAATTAGGAATGAACCTGCTTGATATTATTTACTCATCTAAACACTGTTTCAAAAAAGAAGACCAGCACATGTAAGAAAAATAATATGCCCCAGCACATGTATGTTTTATTAGCGCTAATGGTGTTTACTCTTACATAACAGGTAGAACTGTGTTTTAAACCTGCCATAATAGTTATGGTATAGGAAACCATTGAAAGCACCACCCATCCCTCAGCTAAGCAAATATCTGTGCAGTCACTATTCTATGGATGGATTCCTGATTGAAATTGTATACTATTTCTGGAAAGTTGTTTTACCACCTGACCTACCCATTGGTAAAAGCCCCTGTGATTAGGTAGCATGTAAAACATCTGCTGCACTGCGACAGAACTGTGCACACATATTGTAACATACAACAACGCAAATATATACACAAAGATGTATACAATAAGGGGCTGCCCACAGTGAGCAAGATGACTAAAACATATACCTGTCCTTCCAGAATATGATGCCAACATCAATCTTTCGAACAAATATTCTTCGCTAAAAAATGGTCTCATGTCCTTTATTGCTTATTAAAGTCGAATTTCGAAAATAACTTGAATCGCTGAAAATTGTCTGACATTTTTGCTGGCCCGCTTGGACATTTTCAATGTTAACCTTTTTTCTGTGGGCATAAGGTGTTCCATTTTGAAGGCGTGTTTGCCATTTTGCAGTGAATGAAATTTCACATTGCAGCGTTCACTCGCGCTGCTCTCGCTGGCCTGCGTTATCGGACATTGTTAAACGCTCTTCTGGCTCAGAGCAGGGCTCATCCATGGGTGCATTTAATGGGTCTCGGTATAGCCTTGGCTATCCCCACCAGTCGGCCAGAACTAAATTACCAAATGGTTTCAGTAAATGTCTGCATTTTTACTCTTCTCACCAGTTGCTACCCCATGAAGTAAATAGCAGTGATTATGAGGTCACGTCTATCATAGAAATAACTTCATTTTTCGCCACCAACCAAGAGGTAAAACTGAAGTTTTAAATAATTTTTACACGAAAAATATGTTTTCCTGAAGTGAAGGAATTCAGCAGGGATTCCCTTGAAAACTGGGGTACACTGATCTCAGACACATATCGTCTCGTCCGATTTACAATGTGATGCAGAGAGTGTCAATAGTGACCCGGCTCCATCAACATTTGGCCATCTACCCCCACTCTTGTCAGGGGTCCTACCTTCAACACTATCCCCTCAATGACCTGGCCCTGTAGATTACTTTATATGACACCCTCTTCCAAGGCCTGATCATCACCTTGTGTTATCACGACATTCCAGACCAGATAACGTTCCTGTCCCCACACTCGTGTGGCATTAACAATGTTTCTTAAGCAGAGCCAGAACATGTGTTTCTGTTGCTTTGTATTTTGAGAGCTTCCAGCACCCCTACACGATCTCGGGTGCCCAGACCTCTTACATAACAACCTGCATAAAGAGATCTCCAGTTTATGTGAAGCCCTTGCGCTTTTAGCAAAAATGTAATAACTGCTCTGTTACTGAATATGACCGTCTGAAAATTAAAAACTGAGCTCTGGATCATCACGTGTATGAATTGGGAGAGCATGGAGACCATCTCAACTGCTTAAGACCTTTGAGATATAGTATGCCAGAAAAAAATGGAAAACAACCCTTCCTCCAAAAACACATTTATCATGCTTTTAATCCCTAATAGCCTTTTCAGGTTTCCTGCTAAAAGCAACACTACGACTGCTGCATCTCAGGTACAGGATAACAACCTATCTTTCGTCTTCATTGACAAGATCAAGCCAATACTGACCTACATTGTGGGCCACCAAAGATTCTACTCCACCAGAGATCCTCCTCCCTCCTGTACTGGACAATAAGCCTAATACACTTTATTCCACTTTTAAACAGATAACACACATTTCCCCTCTAGTGCCGAGAACTTCTGATGACCCAGCTAGCCTTGACAATGGCCACCCCTTTGCACCCCTTGGCACAAAGAGGCAGAATACACAAGAACATGCCTAGAAGACAACTGCTTGACATCAGTAAAAACAATAATCTGGTCATGAACACCAATCTGTGTTCCAGACCATCAGAGGTACTGAATGAACCATTTCATGAAAGATGAACTGATATGGTCACTTGACATTCTCATTCTACTCCACTTGTTAGCTGCATTTGACATTGTTACCAATGCCACTGCATCAATGCATTCGAATGAATCCTTTGACATTGAAGCAATGCACTAATTAGGCAATACGCCCAGAGACTGCGGGCCATTACCGCCTAAGGTAATGCCCTGGGGCCCATAGTTAACAAAGGCCCAGTGGGCATTACCATAGGCGGTAATGGGCGGAAGTTGAGGGGCTTTATGCCATTAGTACCCCGGCTCGCTACACTGCATTACTAAAGGCATTTTTTTTCTGTTCCGAAACTCTCCGCGTTTCGGAACAGGAAAACAAAATGTCAAACAAATAGCAGCTGGAGAAGGGAAAACAAAGTCCATGGCGCCCATTAAAAAGATAGGAAGAAAAGTAAACAAATAAAATGGCCACTAGGGAGAAGGGACTACATGTAGTCCCTTCTTCCTTTCCATGATGACCTGTCGCAGATCCGGAGCAGACATGCTGGGGACACAAGTGTTCCCAGCGTGTCTGCTCTCGAAATGGACAAAAAAGAAGGTAACTGAGGGTGGGAGGGCGGTAAGGGAATTCTGTGGATGGGGGAGGGTGTTGGGGGAGAAGACTTACCTGATTCCCCGGTGAGGGGAGATGGTGGCTGCCGACCATGAGGAGGCTCAGGGCAGCGGGATTACCATGTGGTAATGCCCGCATTCTGAGCCTCCCCATTGGCTGGGAGTCCACCACACCCCCGTCACCGTGTACTAATGTGGATCTGCTCCTTCCTTCACCACAGACAGGTGGTAGTATGATCTGGTCCTTTCCTTTCAGAGTCAGGAAATTACAACTGGAGTCTTCCAAAAGTCAGTTCTGTTCCCTTGATTCTTTAACACCTAATACTACCTGGACCACCCTCATTGCACCATTCTCCCGAACCTTTAAAGCACATGTCAATGACAGATACATTCCTATCAGCCTGAAAGGTGTGGCCACTGACCACTATTATGTTTAGAGAAGCAATTCACACTTCTAGGACTGGATGACTGACATTAGTTAATGTTTCAATTATTAGAAAATATGCGGTGACTGTGTCTTCCCCACAATACCAATTTATTAGAACTGGGATAGGATGGTCTCATCTGTAAATGAGACAACTCACCTGGCACCTAATACAATACATATGAGTGAAATACCTACCAACAGAATAGTATGCTAAAATGAAAACCAGCTGGCAGTGTTTGTTGAGAGCTCTGATCTGTTGGTGAACGCGCTTGACTACATCTTGTAGTCGGCAAAGCGGGACAAAGGGCCATTTTGCAGGAGAGGCTGGCACAGGGACGTCATTTCACCAACATGCCAGGGGTAGCGGATGTGACATCACATGACCCTTGACCCCCCTGATGACATCACAGGAAGTGATGTTATTTGACCCCACCCCAAAGTGATATCGCGGGAAGTGATGGAACACGACCTTTCATCCGTTGACAAAACAGGAAGTGGCAACACATAGCATTGTACACTACGAAAAATATGGGCACGATATCACTATAATGTGATGAACATTTCATACAAGAATGGATCTCCATATGTATTGTTAAGATCAGTATGAAAGTGTTAAACTTGAGGCACTCCTGTTCTTATTTTCCTTCTTTTTTTAAGGGGCCTGAACAAGAAAGCCAGCCACTTTAGAAGTAAAGAGCCAAATGGTGCTGGCCACAGCCCAGGAGCTTGTATTAAAAAGAATAAAAAAACAAAAAAAAGCGACCCCTAAATGACGTCCCTGGGCTGGCAGCGTTTGATGAGTGCTCTGATCACTGCTGGAAGTAAGGGAGTCTGTACCTTTTACTAATCAGAGATGGAGGTCCTCGATAACACTTGGTTATGGTCGCTCGAGCGAAGTGCTAAAATATGCAGTTTTCCAGGAGAGGCTGGTGACAGGCAGCATTTGACGAGAGCTCCGATTATGGCTGAAAGTAAGGCAGCCTGTGCCTTTAACCAAGTGTAGGTGGACGCTCTTGAGAACAGCTGAATGTAGCCGCGCAAGTGAGGTGCGACAAAGCAGAGTTTTGCATTATGTGCAATTGGGGCAAAAGGCCCACAGTGAGTGAGGACCTGAAAGAACTGACTGACCCTTTGGTAAGAGCCTCCCTATCACTGTTATGTCTATTAGAATGAAGTATAAACTACACAACAACTATCACCCCTAAACCCACTGACCTGTCAAGTTAGCATCTGCTAAGCATGCTTTCAAAAAATGAGGATGAAACAGGACAGCATGCAGCTTCCTCACCACGTAACCCCCAGAGTAAACAAAAGTGGCATTCCACAGGGTTAAAGAAAATGGCACATTTCTTTTTGCCCCCCCCCCCAGACAACCAACTAGGGGCGTGTAGGTCCAATATTTTGAAGGAAAATATTAACTCTTTTATGAAGTTGTGGGTGACCCTTTCTGTCGTGCAGTCAGGAAGCTAGGTATGGGATTCAGGGGTGGAGGAAAGTGTGGATCCACCTTCGGGAGACCTTCATCAAGAACCACTGGAGGCTTTCTAAATAGAATTGGACCATTCCTCCATAGAAGGTAGCGCTTACAAACCATTTAATGAATCGATGTTATCCGGTACACCAAACCTGGATACATCTAGTTACTCTAATTGAAGGGTGGCCAGATCAGTTACTCCAACTCCCTCTTCTCTACGAGCTCTGCATCTCATGGTAAAATCCCTATTCCAATTCTATGGCCAAAGAGTAACAACATCAAGGGGTATCTGTGTCCTCAGTAAGACATCTATGCAATCAGTTGCTAGCAAATCTGCAACTCGATAATCCGGCTTGCAGGCTTGATGAAACCAGTCCAGGTGCATAAACACACCCATCACCCTCCTTAATCGCACAACTCATCTGATTCCTGATTTAGATGAGCCTCCTGATGAAGACAATATACAAACATCAGATGAATCCCAATTCGGAGAAGCAAATGATAGTGGCACAGTGCTCCAGATAAACTCAATTGCTACTGGAGATGCTCTGAAAGAAAAAGAAGAACAGAAGGCACACGTTTCCCATGAGATCCAATACGGGCACTTGTGAATATAGTAAAATAATCCTCACCATCATTCAAAGAAGTGTGATGATTGTGTATTGATTGAAACAGAAGTCATTGTCCATGATCTTGGGTCACTCCTTAAAATCCATTTGGGAAAGAAAAAGAAAAAAGAAAAAAAAAAGAAAAATAACCTGAACAGTGTGACCTCCTGAAAATGTGGGAGAAATGCAACAGGAGGAAAAGGCAGGTTGAGCCTGAGGCTCAGGTTTTGAATTTGTCATCATCATCATCAGATATTTCGGACAACTCTTTGTATGCACTTGCACCACTAGAGGCTTGTTCATACAGTAAAATTCGCTGCAGTGGGCTGGAGAGGTCAACCGAACTGCAGGGAATAACAGAATAGCATCATGGACTGGCTACTCAGGCCCTAGAAAAGAGCCCAGTAAGTAGGATGATTCACTTAAACCCCGATCAAAATCATAGTCAAACCATGCTCTACATGGAAGACATTTTTGGGGCAAACAAAACCTGCTGTATCACTCCCGTTTATTAGAAGCTGTATCTGGTGTCTACATTATGGATGATAAAATCTGCAGTCATCCATTTGATTATGTTCCAGGATGATGCCAATCTAAATAGGGTGAAAATATTTTAAAAAATGTGCTTGATCACCAGAATTATCCTTGAGAATGCTTATTAGCTGAGAGTGAATTGATTTGACCTTCAAAGTGTAAAGGAATGGGAGAGGCCATCTTTGATCACGGAGAACAACAGGCATGCGGTGGAGACCAATGAAACATTGCACAACATTCTTAGTGGCTGTATCCATTCGTTTGGTGTGTCTTGTGTGCTTTGTAGGCATTTATTAGGGTGCATGTTGACGTTTACACCTGGTATTGCATGGTGTAGGTGTGCCGGGTATTGCGCATGCTTTTTCGCGACCCGAAAATCCCAGTTAAATTCTATTAATTTGTTTATTTTTGGATACCGCATATGGGCGGTGCAATTGCTTGATGGTTGGACATCTCTTGTCACGCACATTTTCGCTTGTTCTACCTCATTCATTGTGTTCTGCCCCCTTTTTGGGTGGCTGCTTAGGCCCGGCCCACCCTCTAGCAGTCTCGCGCAAGGCGTTCCTTGGCTCGCAGTGATGTGGCAGACGGGCCCCGTATCCTTGCAAGTCCCAGGTAAGCCCCACGCATTGCTTTCCATGAATCGATGAACAGGGATTTTGCGCACAAGTCCCCTTTTTTCTACGCAGAATATTCCATGAATCGCCCCCTTGGTCTGCCCACCACAATCTAATTTAGAATATCCTATTGGCCATTACATAATTTCTACTAAATAGGAAATTGTGACTAACACATTTTTGTTTTACAAATACAAAAAATATGCTGACCTTTTCAATCACTTATACATAATTTCAATATTTTCAAATTCGATCACAATTGTCATATGCTTACATTTTAATCAGACATATTGTATTTTACATTCTTTGAAGCAGTAAATAACAGTTTTCATCTTCATGTTTGTGAATTACATGATTGCGGATCCAGTTTAACCTATTCCATTGACATGGGAGGAATGGTAGAAAGCAAAGTCAGAAAATCACACCTTTTTATTCTTAAAGAAAAGATTGCTGAAAACTTCTTTTCGAAGTTGGGTGGTAATAATTTCAAATTGGGTGACGGTTAATTAACAATGATCAGTAACTGAAAGTGGCTTAGGTTAACTGTTCAGTGGTAGGAAAAACGCCTGTCCATTAGCTCCTGGATATGTTTATTTTATCATCATTCTTAACTGTGAAATATTGGTGTGCCTTACCTTATCTGTATCTATGGAAGTGTGCTTCTAATCATACTTGAATCAAACATCTCAAATAGATATTGTATTTAGTAAGATATTAAAGGAAAATAAACAAGGGTATCAGTGCTCTGATGGTTATAAGTAGAGACTACAAATTGGTAAAATGATTGCCATAAAATCTATTCTACATTCTTGATGCAGCGTATATGTGGCCAGTACTTTCAGCTATGTTCTGTTTTCATGGTTAACAGTTTCATTGTCATAATATTAAAAATATTGCAATGGACCATCAGGACAATATGTGCATAAGATAATGCCAATATTGCAAGATAATACCATGTTAAAGCAATAAAGTAGCTTACATAACAATATTAAAATATGCTGCATTAACCTCAAAGCCTAAGACATAAGATCCTAAACGAATAGTCAGTAAATATTGTAACTGTTAAGCATCCCTACTGTGAATATATAATTAATAACCATATCATTTACAGATATTATTACACACAATAAATTGTTCCTATCGTATATAAATACTAACAAGTAATAGACCAATGTTCTGTTTTTGTGAATGAAAAATACATTTGTACCCAGTTTTCTGGTAAATTATTATAATTATTGTAAGTCTGCTATTTGTTCTTATGTAATAATCAATCCAGCACAAAGATTTATAATGTATATTTTACAAATGTATGTTTAAAAAGGTGGTCCCAATCAATAATCAATAAATAAACAAACACAAGAAAATTGAGTAGAACAAGTGCATGAAAACACCCAGCTTCATTCAATCATGAATCGGCTGGGAAAACACAAAAACCCAATCTCAACATAACAATGTAAAACACAAGCTTTTACGTCCAAAATAAGTCACACATGACAGCAAAGTTATGGCTTTTCCTACTAAAAGTGTTTACACTACATTGTGCTACCCTATTGGTTGGCACCATGCACCAGTGGCCAACCTTGAAGGCACAATACTAATTGGTGGGTGGTTTGCTCACCCGACCTTGGGCACTGTAATGAAATGCCAGAATACGTGGTGGGGAAGAAGAGATGGGCAGGCAAGAATTGCTCAGTGGAGTTGCCACTGAGCTTGAAGACGCCTGTTCTGTAGTAAATACTACTTAGGAATTGTTGATTCTAGAAATGCAACATTGTGATTCTTTTCGTGTAGTCAATCTCAATAGACTGACAAAATAATTCACTCTTTTTGGATTCAGATTTCAATTTTGCATACAATTAGTCTTGATTCAAGAGTTAAAAAGCAGTGGCCCTTGCCAATGCATTTCTGACTTGATTTCCTTCCTCAGGGCGGGCTCTAAAAAAACATTAACAGAAATGGGGTTAACATCACCCCTTTCCTCATGGAATACAATTACATAAAATGTCACTTTTTTCAAATTCAACATACTTCTTCATATCATCAAGCCAAACATACCTGCCAACGTATTGCATGTTCTGCTGCCAATTATATCTTTAATTTCCCTTTAGACACATTTGACCATTTGTCAAGCCATTAAAACCAAAGTCTGCATGCTGTAGCTCAAATATCTCTTGCACACATCTATTGTAGGTCCAATGCATGTGTTATTAACCATTATGTTGGTTTATTTGGCAGGAATGTGCGTGTCACAATTTTAGGTTGCACCCTGAAAAAAAGGGAAAATTCCAATTTACAACTATAATGAAATATGAAGTCACAATTTGATGTTCACTTCTATTGTCTCTTCTTTAACTGTTTGTTATAACCAAGAGCGCTTACCGCTGCTGAGGAATATGCTGCACGGAATATGCTGCCAATTCGACACGATAATGGAGGCAATGATTTCTTCTGATTAAAAAATGCGAGTCCTTTCAAGTCAAGGAGACGCAAGTTAGTGCTTGAATATGAGTGTTTAACTGTATTTCTGAAATGCTTGTGCATTGCTTAGAAAAGCACTTACTTGGTATATATTGTTTGTTGCTCGCATCGAGGGTTCGGCAGCGTTGTTGTGTCTACAGCAACAGCAGTTCCACTTGACAGCAGGACGCTGGGACCCACAATCAAGTTATTTATTGCTACATCATCGCGCATGTGCGCAGTGACGTTTCTATGTATATCCCGTCTATCGGGAATTGTAGTTCCCACGTCTTAGTACACTCAAAATCACGATACTTTGCGTATAGTTATTTAATTGATTTTCTGTTTGGCGCAAATATACCATTATTTTTTAAAACAAGATCTTCTAATGCACAGTTACCTTTGGCAACGTTTTTACTGATAAATGTCTATAAAACATGATTTGTGGAAACGTGTATTACTTATTTCTGAAAGTCAGATCATTAGAATGAGTCATTACTCTCTAATGCACTAACTTATTTCAGTAAATAATTTCAGTGTTCGGACAATTAGCCCCCCGGTTTCAACTTTACTCACATATTTAGTGTTGTCAATCATTTGACCATAATTCGGTCTGTGTTTATGTCAATGTTATAAACTTTGTATTGAACCTTTCAATCATAGCGTAAGTAATGATATACACTTGTGCATTCTGAAATGTTATGCTAATTCAAAATTACTAACGTGCAATTAGACAATGTTCAAACAACGTCATCAAATAGCGCCGCTTGTCAACCTGATATTATTTGAGAGATATATACAGCAGGTGATACAGATCATTTCTTCATCCTCAATTTCTTGTTATACATCAGCTGCTATGGTTGTGTATATGGGAATACTTTATGGTTTCCCTATTAATGTACAGGCAACGATCTGTATTTAGTGTTCAATGTTCATATTTAGCAGTCCGCTCATACAATATACACAGAAAACAAGTTAGATCAAGTTCTTCGTTGAGACCTGATGGGGCAACAGTGTCAAGATTATCGATTGAAAACATCTCTCGTTGTTCTAGCTTTTTCGTTATGTTCATGCGTAGATCTTTGGTCTTAATCACTTGAAATTTGAAAGCACACTTGTGCAAGTTGGTGTCTATAGTAATGAAAATGTCTTGCAATTGGTGAGTGATGGTTGTTTGTTCTTATGTTGGACTTGTGTTCATTCCAATGTATTCAAGCTTTATGGCCAGTTTGTCCAACATACGTCAAACCACATGGACAATTAATCGCATGGACGTTGTTCTGAAATTCACATGTTGCATAATAATAATCTTTCAGTTGTATTTTTTCTCCCATTTTTGAATGTGTGATAATATTTCCTTCTATTACAATGTTACAGTTATTGCAGGCAAGACATGGGTAAGTGCCCGGGTGCTTGCTACATTGTCTCTTTGGATGGTCTGGATGAGTTTTAACAAGAGGATCGTTAAGATTATGACTTCTTTGAAATGCAAAGATTGGTTTGGTGCTAAAATTGTTCTGTAATCTTGTATTACATGTCAAGAGAGGTCAATGTTTCAGGACAGCTTGCTTAATTGTATGTGTCTGAACACTGTATTTGCTTACAAACACCATTGATGTGAACGTTTTGGTATTCTGTCTCTTTGATGTTAATAATTGACTGAATTCTTTTTGGTTGACTTTAGATCTTGCTTCTTGTAATTTTGATTCTCGATACTCTCTAGACTGAAATTTTTCAAGCATTTTGGTTGATTCAATTTCCCAACTGTTGCTGGCGTTGACAATTCTCTTGACCTTTAACAATTGACTGTATGGTAAACTCTTGATTGTGGCAGGAGGGTGAAACCTTAATCTATGTGGAAGGTTATTTCTATCAGTGGGTTTGTGGTAGATGTTGGTTTCAAAGTTGGGCACCGATGGTATAATCTGTACGTCCAAAAAGTGTAGACCATGATTTACTATTTCCGAGATAAACTGTATTCTTGTGTCTAATGAATTAAGGTAATTCAAAAAGAGATCCAAATTCTCTGATGTGTCTTTCCAAATCATAAAGATATTGTATATATAACGTCCCCAGTGCTTCATGTATTTCTGCCAAACTGGATAGTGTAGAACATAATCTTACTCAAGCTTGATCGTAAAAGCCTTTGTGCATGCTGGGGCCATTGTGGCCCCCATCGCAGTCCCACTTATTTGCTGATAGAACGTTTTGTCAAATTTGAAGTATGAATTCTGGGCTATCATTTCGAGCATGATCATAATGAACTCTTTGGAAGCTCCACTATTTTCCTCTTTCAGCAGAATCCAATCCACTGCTTGTGTTCCTAAATCATGCGGAATTGAAGTATACAAGCTGCATACATCGATGGTAACTAGAATGTCATTGTGTTCTATTTCAATAGCATGTAGTCTGTTCAAAAAATGTGTAGTGTCCTTGATGTATGATGGACATTTTTGAATAATAGGTTGTAGAATTTTATATATGTAGATACCTAGTGATTGTAATAATCCTTTGGTTGCAGCTACGATGGTTCTTCCTGGCGGTTTCTGTAGGGGCTTCTGTATCTTCAGCAGTAGATAGAAATGTGAACCTTTGGACATTGTGTTGTCAAGAATGTTTTGGTTACGGTTGAAATCCATTCCTTCTCTTCTACTGATAGTAATATAGCTTCAATCTTTCATTTAATTTCTTGTGTTGGATACACTGGTAAGACTTTGTAGGTTCTGGTGTCATGTAATTGCCTACAGCATTCCTCTTGTTTCCATTATTATGGGTGCTCCTCCTTTATCTGCTGAGGGAATCATCATATCTTGATCTTCATAGAGTTTCGTAATTAAGGAGAGATGGGCAGACTGTTGAGATTCATTTTGAAGATGTCAACTCCCTTCCTATTTTCAAGCTTGAGACTTTCATCTGGCAATTTGCTTGTGGCCTTGACACTGCCCCTGTGCTTGGATGCACCACGGAAATAGCAGGTGTGCTATGTAGTCAATGGTTTTGTACCAATCGCGTGTTAGGCAACCACTACTTTTGACCTAATTTTCATTTATTTGTTGAGTTTTCTGCTATTCTAACCAAGATTTGGTGTCTGTGTGTTTATTTATTAAGAGGCTGTTTGGCATGATAGCGTCTTAGACCTGGAGATCAAAAGCTATCTGTATTTTCACACTGCTACCAATAGAAAAAAAGAATCATGTTTATAGCGTTTCATGCTGTGTACTTTTGGGAAATGTTCTCTAGTGGTTTTCATTCCTTGGCAGGTCCCCCCTGTTTTATAACCTTGAGGCCCAAGCATCTCTCTGAATATTGCGTGGTTTCTATGTAAGGATTCAGTATTTCAGATTCCATCTAAATGTTGTTACATAGGCTCACTCTCCACCATGTTAATGTTCTTTGTGTCTCGTGCATTGCATGCCGCCATGAATTCAGTCCCTGCCCATATTTGCTGCCATTTACTTCTACCTTTGTTCATGTCTATGTTACTTTGAGTAACCCTATGTCGGTCTGCTGCAACATTTTTAGACTTGTGTGTGTTCTCTACCTTTAGGCCCTACTTTGAGTGGTGCAACCTAACATGCACTTTATGGTGGCTTCATTGTCCCCAATGTTTAAACTAACTGTTTACAGGTCCCTTATCATATTTGTCAGCTTATATGTACGTTCACATTTGCAAACATCTAGGGAGGAGCCACACCTGGTTTTGATCTTATCTGCAACATCACAAGCACATTTTTATTTTATATGAGCACCTCTGTTTTTCCTCCCCTCTTATTCACATGGGAACCGTCCTACCTATCACTGCTTGTCTAAAAACCTCTTAGTTTTAACAGTCTCCTGACATTCACCCCACAAGTCAAAGAGCTGTCAAAAAAAGGAAATCTGTTTCATCTAATCTGTTTCTATGAATTATGCAAGGCACATTCTTTACAACACTGAACAATAACGATTGCCATCATTACCGTACGTATTGCTTCTGAATGTTGTTGATCACTTATGTTTACTATAAGCTATCACATAAAGCAGAAATACTGTTGATAGAAGAAGTGCACAAGTGTGGTGGGAGATTCAGAGCAGCAAAGGTTATGACTGGAGTAGGGTGGAATTCAATGGGCTTTGAAGGGGCATGCAAGATTCAGCATACAGGAGCAAGAAGTGCTGGTGTGATAGGGATAGCAGTATCCCTAAAAAATGAGCATGACAATACAGCTATGAAATCAGGAAGCAAGGGTGCATATTGGGATGGTGAGGTGTGGACTCATATGAGTTAATGGGTCCCTTAGACAAAAAGGACATTTGATACAGAGCAAAACGTCGCCTCAAACTAAAGATATAAAAATACTGTTCCAATATAAACATAAGGTCTGTAAGCTCTTTCTGTATCCCTTTCCATCAGACCTGCAATTAAAACTAAGTTTGGTGGCAGAAAACTGCACACTACTGGCACAATGAGGTAGAATGAAATATACTACAACCTTAGAGAAAAAGAGATAATCATTTTAGTTCAGCAAAAAACATACAAACATTTTAGAAACAAACCAATGTTGACCCCTGATTATGAAGTGGGTCTCTCCCACTCGCCATGATGTGTTATTGCTGAACTGGTAATTGTTGAGTCTTCCTTAGGAGAATTGTAAAGCTGTTATTCGAGCCATGAGGTATACCGCCAACACAGAATAATGCAAGGACATTGGTACCTTTGCTACACGAGTCGAGGCTGACTACTGCTGATCCCTTGTGCCTTTTTCCTGTGTTCTGATTGATTGTTGACAAACCGTCACTGACGAGCACTTTCCCTCTTTCGAGCACAGCTTCCGATTTGTGGGCAGAGTCATCAGTAGTGTCCCCATACAAAGCATTTACTGAGTCATTTGGTTTTACTGGCTCTGCAAATAATGTTGCTCGTTTAACAGTGTGACACCTCACAATGTGCAGGGAGGAGTTTGAGAACATTACCTCATAGACTCATGATCATTGAGTGGTGAGAGTAGATTTTGATTTCTCTAGGATTGCAAAAACAGCATGCTCCACATAGAGGGTGACATGACACCCCATGGTAATGGTTGATGAATTTCGTATGACAAATTCAGCTTCTGGCAGAGTCTGCTCACATTGGAAGTGTCCCTGCAGGACCAGGTCTAAGAGCCCACTGTAATCAGCTGAAGGCTCATGTTCCAGTGTGGTCCTTTGTGTGAGAACTGCTATCATCACTTGACTGTTTGAATGTGAGAATGAGAAGAGTTGTTTTTTATAGTCTGATGTTAATAAGACATGTACATTACTTATTGCATTTTTGAGCTCTTGAAAGGATTCAATCATCTCAGCTGTCCAAACAATGGGTTCTTTTAATTTCTGTGCCACCTTTAGCCCGTGCTTATGGGTTTGATGTAAGATAAATAATCAAATATCCATGCTCGACAGTAGTTACGTGAACTTAGGAACTGCTGCATCTGCTTGAGCTTGGTAGTCTGAGGTGTGTTGATAATACCGAGGCAGCCCAGAGCACCCTGTGGGATGTCCTATCGATAGTGAACACTTGATCCTGGGAGTAGGAAATGATTTCCCCCTATTACACATGTCCTTGTATAGTGAGTGACTGTGCCCTGAGGCAAGAAGTTATTCTCCCACAGCTGAGCAGGTGACAGTTGTGGTGGTGACGGGGTAAAGTTTTCTTCCTGGGGTTGTATTTGCTGCTATGGTACAGGGATTGGGGCTGCGGATTAAAGGTGGGGTAATATTGATATGCTGGGACGTTGTGATGTAAGGATGTGATCGGTGTACTTCTACACTTGTGTGCAAAATGGCCTATCTTCCCACAGGACGGCACTGTACTCCCAATTACGGTCTCTTTCCTCCAGACCCACCCCCTCTACCTCTCTGGAAATGTTCTTGTGCTCACTAGAAAACTGCAATGTCCCTTCTAACATCTCTAGGCCCTTCTGCCCAACCCTGCAAGGGGCTGTGTTCAGGTTGCCCTTCTGAACTACTAGTATTTACTGGCGCTTCTAAACTTAGCTTTGCTCATTTATTCTGCACTAACTTTACTTTTGCCCTCTGTGTTTACTCTACCTGATCTTTATCGTTGTCCATTTACTGCCTAGAGTAATGTGTTATGTATGCCTCTAACCACCACATCTCCTGTATCTGTTCTTTATAACTTGAGGGATCATCATCGACCTTCATAGTAAGAGCCATGATAGAATTCGTGTTGGGTTTTTTGGGGTACATGTGTCTTCCAACTTTACATAATTACCCTCGACAGATGTTAAATGGAGTGCCATAAAGGCAGTGTTGCTCAAGTTTGCCCTTGTGTACCCTGCCTTTTTGCCATATCTCATCCATCTGCTCCCCTAGCAGTGAGGCAAAACATTCCTTACTTTCCACACATCTAAGGTGATGCCTTAGGTATGCGTCTCAAGGGTGTAAATCCACTTGCTTGCTCCCGCTGTAAGAGATGGCAAGATATTAATTAAGTAGACTCGATCCATGTTGAGCCAAGGCACATAATGAGGCCCTCACAATCCCTCTGTAACAATGGGAATTGCATCCCATACAGTTTTGGGTGGAGCAAGTGAGAGGTCGCTCCCTCAGTTCTTATTTTTTGCTAAGGCCATTTGGCCGACCGACGGTCAAAGCCTTAGCCCCATGGTGTCACCTCTGCCAATGTATCTCACTCCAACTCATATGCATGCTCCTCTAATACTTAGTCTGTATATTCAGACTCATGGTCTGTAATACTGCTGTTTTCAGTCATACCTTGCAGACATCCAGTAGCTGCCCCTAAGTTTGGGGTTGTCTCATTTGAGTGCAATGGATCTTGAATAACTTTACTGTCGTTCTTAAAAAGAATCTGTCCCACCCTCCATTTGTCTATATCTATCCAAGTGCACTGCCCCTCTCTTTTCAACTGCTGACGATTTTGTCTCTTCATGGCTTATACCATCTTGTGCTCTGGCTTTTGTAATGCAGGCTCTAATTGTCGGCAAGCCTTATTCTCAATTTCTAAAATCAGTGGGTCTCTAGTGATGTCGCCAGGTTTCCCTGATGTGTCCTTGCCATCTTCAGTTGTGGGAGAAGAAAGAGGGTTAGTGTGCCCTACAGCAGGCTGCAGGGAGTAGAACACATACAGGGTGGTGGTTCTGTTGCGTTTCTGTCTGTCAGAGTAATATTAGGGACATTGGGCCTCAATACAACATAGGCGGCCGCAGAATGAACGGTGCCGGTAAGGGACCGGCACCGTTCATTCCAGGCCACCACAGTACGAGGCCTGCACCGGGTGCCGCTCTGAATGCCTCGCCAGACCAGACATCCTTAGCGGGACCTGCTAGCAGACCAGGATGCTAACAACAGGCACGTCATTAACGGGCCCATTGTTAGCATCCTCCCCATTCCCATTGAGCCCAATGGGGACTTAAATGGGAATGGGGATGTACCTGGTCCGGGTCCCGGGAATGGGAATTACTGGGCCCACTTAAGTCAGCATGGCCCGGTAATTCCCTATTCCTGGGACCCGGTATCCGGTACGGGGGTAGCCATGCCGGTAAGAGCGGCATGGCTACCTCCATACTCATAATGAGGCCCATTGTCTTCTTCCACAAACATGTTCAATAGGTCAAGCATGCTCTGCCTATTTTTCAATTTGTTCCCTTTATAGGTTGACAGCAAATGCGTGTGTATATGTTCCAATTCTTTTTTTATCGTGCATGCCATCTTCAGGCCATGGTTTAAATAATTTACCCACAATCCCCTAAACCCATTCCTTATGATAAAACCTTTTCCTTACATTGTGGAAGCGCTTTACACGTATGCTCCAATGGTGTACCATACTTCCAAAAGCCTCTGACCAAACTCAAAACAAAATCTACCAATACAGGCTGTTCTCTGACCATAAGACTTCAAACAATCCTGCCTAAAAAATACACAACCTAAAAACGGTTTATTAACACAACGGCTGTCAACACCTAACTTTGATCACCTTCTTTTACACAATTGCCAACAATACCTAACACCAGACACCTCTATATACACAATTGCTAACAATACCTACAGTGAAACACTTTCATGTACGCAATTGTTAACAACATCTGCACTAAAACACATGTATTTGCTCAATGATGTAGATCCTTCCTCTGACTCTTTACTTCAAGATGAGGGTACTCAAACCTCCTGAAGTTCCCTTCACTCTAGAACTGAGGTATTATCCATCCTTTCATTATAGGACTATTGTATATAGCACTGTCTTTATCCACTAAGAGGACCTTCCCAACATTAATTCACCACCTTCCCAAAATTAATTCACCACTTCATAAACAATACCAGATATGTCAAATACAACAATGTCTTTCCTCACTGAGAGGATCTTTCCCCCCTCTAATTCATCAATTCACAAGCAATAACGAAATATCAATTCACAGGCAAAAGCAAACTATCAAAACACCTCTGTATTTCATACAGAACGGGCATTCAACTTACTATGTGTCGTCTGAGTCCCCCATGACGTACCCCTATCAACTGCCTGCACAGCCCAGGCCTGACGCTCCTCCTCAAGAGATCAGGCAGACATTTAGAGAAACACTGCATCTGCTCACCTCTCCATTTTATGTGCATACCACTGCTCTCTGTAGACAGGTGCTGCAGCCTGGGGCATATGAAGGGGGATCCATGTCATCCTCGGGAAGTGCTGGAGATCACGTTGGGTCACTGCTTTGTTTGGGATTCAGTAACTTCTGGAAACAAAGGTGAGATGCACGAATTGCAGGTAAACAGTTTTTAATCCAATGCAATCAACGCCGGGAGGGCAGTCAATCTCATGAGACCGAGAAACGGAGACCTCACCCCTCCACATCGGGCAACAGTATTTAAAAACAAAGACCACAAAATTAGAGTATATTCTAGATGTTAGGTATATGCAAAGCCCATCCCTCAAATTATTTGCTGCCTGTATAAAAACCTAAGCCAGCATGCATGACCTAGCCTGATTGGTTAGTAAAACAACCAACCTAATCATGTGCAGTTAGGAAGAAGAGAGAAATCTACCACCTAAGCAATAAACTAGATAGTCTGCTATTCTATCCCATGTGACCAGAAATCTTGGCAACCAATGCTACTCCTCAAAATCTGCTACTCTTCCATGTTCGAAAGTGTCCTTGTTACTACTGTATTCTAGTTTGCACCTGCCAAGGACTAAACATGTTATTTCATAGTGTGTAATAGTTTGTGTCGTCCTTCCACCCCACCACATACTTGGCAACCCAAATGCTCTCTAGAGTGTGGCAGAAATGAAATCCAATTCAAAATGGCAAAGATACCAAAACAAAATCTAAGAAACCTTCATATTAATAATATTCAAAAAGCCTGGATTTTTTCTTATGTCTCTTAATGTTAATCTATGAAAAGGGAAAGTAATAAAATCCATCTCAAGCATATTGTAGCAATATTTGTATGCAAAAGGATATTTCTGTCAATGGGATTGTGAATATTGATTTCAAAATGGGGCCATTCTATTTGAATCATCCTATGATCGTATTGGCTGAAGAGGGTACATACTGTTTACTGGAGAATTATTTATTTTGGATGCTCTCCGCTCTGATTGATTGCATGAAGAAGCTTTGATGTACCCAAACTGGCCCATCAAGCATAAGAGGAATGCCAATTAAGTCAGCATGAATGGCACTTGTCACTTGAATGAAGGATGCCCCATCCATATGGAATTTCATTTTCAGAACCATCAGGTTCCCAAAAGCACCACATCTCAGCAGGACGACAGAGTGATAGGAAACCTCATCTCAACTCCTAAAATGCATCTCCCTTCCAACAACCAGTGGTCTTCCACTTTAAAAGAAATCTTGAAGTTCCACTCTCAGGAGGACAACAATGAAAACCAACGTTCTCCTTAAAAGAGCCCAGAAAAAACATATTCACATTATGAGTGACATTCAGAACAAAGGCGAACACACATTCTTCGACATTCAGATAAATGGAGAGAAAGATCCTGTGCTTGCCATAGTCTTTATAAACAATGTAAAAAGCATCTTAAGCAAACCATGTTTCAGCAACCCCAAATAGATCAGGTCTGTCCCTCTTTTAATTTCACAAATAAATGAGAAGTTGGTCTGAAAACCTAAAATTTAAAATATAGGGCCTCATTACAAGTGTGGCGGTCCGGAAATAATGTGTCAGTAATTCTGATTACTGGCACTGTTTCCAGACTGCACCACTATGAGAAGGAATGGAGGTAACAAGGTTGCCAGTAACATCAACCACTGTGCTACCATCGCTGGTAGCACTGTGAACTGAAACACTGGGAACCTCTGTAAGCTGTGGCGGAAATTAAGAGCACCATGGTAACAAGGGGGCACTCTGACAGTGATTTTCATAGAAACACAGACACAATAATGCTGGTCCCATGAGTAAACTGTGTCGGAAACACTGGCACAACAGAGCATGTGGTAACTAGGCCCAGTTGTGGAGGAACAGGCCACAGATGCACCCAATGCACCCAGCTGCACACAATGAGCACTAGGACTGCTGAAAAGGACCACACAAATACCACACACACACTGGACAACACAACAAAGCTGCCCCTCGGAGCAGTAGTCATGGACCTGGAGGTGCTGCATGCAGAAGTGCAGCTTTATGAGCAGGAGCTGCATCAGTGGCAACAGGATTACAGGCAGTGGAAGAGGAGAAGGATGAAAAGGAGAATGCAGAGGAACAATGGCATGCAAGTGGTGTCACAGAGGTGTGCACCTATACCCCTCACAAGGGCCACACCCTGGGTCCTGACTGACAGGCCGCCTGAACAGGGAGACCATCCTGGAACTTGTTGAGATCATCCAGGACGAGATCCAGAGAATCATAGGCATCCAGACTGCCATACCACCCCTGTTGAAGATGGTGTCATTGCTGCACTGTCTTGCCATTGGTACATTCCAGCACTCAGTCAGCGAGCTGCATGGCATCTCAAAGCCTGCATTCGCAACTGTGCTAGTGCATGTTCTGGATGCCCTTCTGTGCCATGTGTCAAGGCACATCACCCTACCAACCACACAAACACAGGTCAACGCCATCAAGGTCCGCTTCCATGCACTTTCAGGCATGCCCAATGTATTGGGAGCAGTGGACTGCACACATATAGACTTGTGGCTGCCTACCCCACAGAGGAGGTGTATAGAAACTTTAAGCTGTACCACTCCTTGGATGTGCAGGTTGTCTGTGATGCTGACCCCACTGCTGTGTATGCTTCTCGACTGGCTCCCTGTGGCTGCAAGGATCAAGTTCAAGACCCTTTGCATCATCCACAAGGCGTTCTGGGACCTGGGACCACAATACCTCCAACTTTATCTTCCTAAACTCCTTCCTTTTCGAGCCCTCCGCTCATCCACCTCCAACTCTCTGAGGGTCACACGATTCTCCAAGCCGAGAGTTTGGGGTAGATCTCTTTCCTTGCTGGGGCCTCCCTTATGGAACAGCCTCCCTGCCTCTCTCAAACTTGAGCTGAACCACCTCTGCTTCTGGAAGCAACTCAGGACCTTCCCTCTCACGCTTCAGCTTTCTCTCTTCCTCTCCCTTGCTGATGTTCCCAGACTGCTCCGCAAATTGGTCACCCACTAAAACTCTGGCCCACGGCCCTGCATGTACAGTTGCCCTTGCACTGCCTCCAGGTTCCCCCAGCACTTAAGGGTCTGTATCTGAAACACTACAGTCCCTGTTCTCTCTGCACTTATGATACACCCTTCGTCAGCACTTATTGAGTTATCTACACTTCTCCCTCCCCCCATGACACTTTTTTCCTCCTCCCTGCCAGCACTTGCATGATCTGAATCACACAAGGCCTAGTGAGATTGTTGTTTTGTCCTCCTTCTGCCCCCCCCTCCTTGTCCTAGAAACTCTTGTGTACAGGTACGTTATAAATGACTTATATCATATCATATCATAACCCATGACTCCATGGTCCTGTGGAACAGCACCCTGCATACATGGCAGGCTATGGGCAACAGCAGACCTGGCTATTGTGTGAGTGAAAGCATCAACACACACACCTATTCTCATGTGAAACAGGGCACAGTGTGTAAATCCACTGTCACAAGTGCATGGCCCACAGCCACCATGCCAATACAGGGACAAAATCGGCATGGAACAGTAGGTGGCCAGGACTGGCATGTGTAATTGGATGGACACACCATCACAATCTGAGCACTGAAGGACAGGAGGCCTGGATGGGACTATTTTACTACAGGGACTATTTTTTACTCGGGTGTGGTCCTGGGGAACTTCTTTCCTGGGACTACTTTGGAGGCTATTTAAACCAGGCCCAAACAGCAGCACATGCTTTGTGTTATTCTGCATCCAGCAGCGTGACTCTCACCGTGCCTGCAGCCATCATCCAGTCTTCTGCCACGCTCGCATGCCTATAGCCAGCATCCAGTCTTCTGCCACGCCCGCCTCGAATCCGGAGCTCCTACAATAAAGAGGAAGAAAAGGACAAGGTTAGAAAATGAACTTATTTCAAATTCCTCACCTGATTCCGGATCCATTTCATCTCCCGACCTGGAAAGCTCATCAGTCCTGCACGCGTCGCTTCGCCAGCTCCAGCACGGCGCCATACTCACCAGTTCTCACAGCATCTTTCGATCCGGCACTGTCTCCATCATTTCTTCTCCGTACTCCGGCACCTAGGGGCACAAGAATAACAAGGTGAGCCAAGGGAATCAACAAATACCTCTTACCACCATAGGCTTACCTGATTTACCACCAGCGGTATTATTCTCTATATCTTCATATGCCGCATCTGTAAAGAGGGAGAAAAACAACACGTTAACGCATGCAATAGTTACCGGACAGCGTTGGGTAACACAGACTCTTACCTGAACGCCAGGAGCAGCTACGAGACCTTCTTCTCACGAACTCAGCTGCAACTTAAGAAAGGAAGAGGACAAGAGTGAACATCGTGCACATTGAACACTTTGAACCTGATACTTACCAATCCCTCCTGGGACTTCAGAGTCAATGCTTACTGGAACTCTCCTAACACCTTCAAACCAGTGAAGTAACTGGTATCTACGCACCCCTGCAAGACACGCAGGATGGAGAGCTCATCTTTTACAAACAGAAGGTGAGGTTACTAAGGGGTTATCGGAGGTGATTAGTGGGGAGCGCGAGAACAGTTGGGAGGCCATCACTAAAACCCACAGGTGGCTAATCCCTGTCTCCACTTGCAGGAAAATACTTCTTCGGGTCCAGCAGACAAGACTAGGTGGGCCAGTCCAGACAGTCATCTCTGCACTACGCATCACGTTGACGGAGACCACAGCTGTCCGGTCCGATCGACACCCCTGTGGGGTCCAGGTGAGCGTAACACTGACAAGCGGTTAGCTGGACATTACCCGTGAATAGGGAAGATCATTATAAGCCTGCCTTTACTTTTGGGGGGCAAGTATATACTTGGACCCGTATGCTCTTTCCACACAACAATTCAGGAAATGATTTAATCATTTTCCTTCACAGGGCCATGCCTTATTTGACAAAAGAGGAAACCAGGCCTACGTCCATGACCTGTTGATCAAATGCTCAAATGTGGAAGAATATCATGCAGAACACAACATGTTCTTGGCCAGTTGCAAAGGTCTATTGAGAAATTACCTTTCCAGAAAATCCAATAATGAAAACTCAAAGTGAACATTTTGGGCCAGAAATCACTGTAGAGGGTATCAATTTTCAGAAAAAGAATGTTGAGTCACTACTTAAATTAAAGAACCCCATAACTCTTCATGAGTTGTTAAGCCTCCTTGAACTGACATATAATTGACAAACATTATTTGAGGATTATATAGAGATCACTCAATCTTTAGTCCTCTTATTAGAGGTTTGTGAAAAGTGAGTTTGGGGCAAAGCACAATCTGAGGCAGTAAAATACATTGAAGAGAAGCATCTCACAAGCTCTGTGTTTGACTTACCCCATCAAGAATAAGGAGGTTTCTTAGAGACACGTTTATTTGATAACTACTTAATGGCAGTGGTATACCAAAAACATGACAAGTCAACAAAGTAATATCCTATGTGAGCAAAGCATTATGCTCCTTGGAAGAACAATTCAATGACTGAAAGAAATTACTTCTGGTAATGGTGAGGGCATTGAAAAACTACTCCCTGTTTGTCCAGGGGGAGCACATCATTGTAGAGACCTCCAGCAATGGTTACAAAATCTACAATTAATATAATACAGGGGATACCCACAGCTTGTGTGGATGTCTGTTCCTACCATATTATTAACAACATGGAGAAATAATTAGCTGCTGGCCTCACACACACATCAGTGAATGATGTTCCTAAATACTCTGCTGGTTATACGATAGGTCCTTGATTTAGTCAGGTGGCAGAGCTGATGGACATTTATCAAGCTGTCCTGACTGTCAAAACCACCAGCTCACAGAACTGTTGATTATAACTGTTTATGTGCAAAGTGGGTTGGTGGAACACATGATTAATTGGAAAAAAAGAGGCACGATTTGTGCAAATAAACTCTTGAAACATGTTAGACTGATCCCTACTATTGATGATAGAGATGTCAAATGAAATGACCATCTATTAGACACAGATCAAACTTCACTCCAAGATAGAGGATCCTGATAAAATGAAAATGATTTGGCTTACCAGTTGGCCAAAACAGAAGCTCTATGGAGGGACCTCATAGATATGGAACATCTCCTGGTAGAAATTCAGATCACAGCAGTGAGCAGTTCACAAAATTGCACTGACAGTGAACCATCAGCTGCTCAGTGGAATAGAGATACTCTTGATGCACGCTTGATCAGTGCTCAAATGTAGGATACTATTATTGGGGAATTATTTTATTATTTAGTAGACCCAATCAGTTTTCCTGTGTTAGGAACAGATAATCAAGAAAAATAAAACCTCTGAGTTCTGATGAAATGTCAGATTATTTTTTAGGATTCAAGGCAGACTGTTGCTGAGGAAACCCCAATCTGCGGATGACCAATTGGAGTGCCTACCTTATATCAAAGTTTGATGTTAAACCACGCCCATGACATGGCTATTGCAAGTCACTGAGGACTTCAGATTACTCTAGATTTACTGCGAAAAGTCTGTTACTAGCCATGTCTGGGCCCAGATAGTAATGCATGTTTAAAAGGGTGTCTTGTGTGTGATCTCTTCCAAAGGAAGTCCATCATGCACATAGCTCTTCTACAGAAAAGCAGAATGACCTTACCGTGGTCTAATTTGCAAGTAGATTGTGTTGAACTAGTAACTTGTTCTTACAGAGGAAACAAATACATGTTGATGGTGACATGCCCCTTCACAAATTGGATTGTACACAAAGTGCTCCAAATTATAAGACAGAGGCAGCCACCAGTTTGATGTTCATCAACATATTTCTTGATTTAAAGGATTGTGTATGACAGAGATAGTCATTTTACAATTCACTAAGATGTGAGGGTGAAAAGAAAACTCCACATTGCCTAACACCCAGCATCAAGCAAATGTGTGGAGAGATACAGCAAAACAATAGTGAGTATATTGAAGAAGTTTCTGGTTGATTCTGGACCAAGTTGGGACATCTGATTACTGCTTTTCCTGATGGCCATCTGACGGGATGAAAAATGGCATTACCTCAAAACCTGCTTTACCAAGCTCAGGAGCAGATGCTGATACAACCTACAACTACTCATGAATATGTAGAGAATCTCATAAGGCACCTACATCATGCTTGAAGACATTGGATGACCTGAGAACAACGAAAAGGGAATACAAAACATGTGACTTGATATCTCTGTAACATTCTGAGGGACAAATCCAAGGAAAAAGAATGTTTACCCTCATAGTATGGGTGACTTTGAGATTGTTGATGAAACCTCACCTGCCTCTGTAAGAACCAGATCCCAAAAGGAGAACTGATAGAGGAAACCTGGCTCCACATCAATCAATTGAAAAGGTGTCAACTCCATATAACGTTAAGAATGATTGAGTCCGATAGCACAGCGAGTAGACCCCTCACTTTGACATCTGTGCTGAGCCTGCTGATGCAGGTTCGAATCCCGGCAGGGCCAAACTCAGCCTTTCATCCTTCCGAGGTCGATAAATGAGCACCACATACTGTGGGTAATAAGCAGCGCTCAGATACTTGAGGGTTCGTAGCGCTATATAAATGCTGAATTATTATTATTATTATTATTATTATTATTATTAAGGAACCATCCAAAGTCAAGGTTGAAGAAAATCCTAAAGAATGAAACCTGGAGAACAGCAAAAGGAAAGAAGTCAAAGGGGAAATAACTGGTAAGAAACAAAATTAGAGTGCAGGTGTATGAGTGGATGAAAGTATCAGTATTATAAAAAGTAATTATATCATTTTTTTAAAAAAGAAATCACAATAGTATGTGATTTTATTTTTAAATGACATCCTATCATGATTTCTTTTTAGTTTAAATTTTATAATTACTTTTTAAAATGTGTTACTAAAACAGATGTTCTGCTCCTCTCTATTTTGGTTAACCAGCACATTCTTGCTAGGGCCTGATGGATGGGGTAAGATTCTCTGCAAGGAAAATCAGGAGAGGGGAAAAATCCATGATAGGAATTCCATCGTTCCCTAAAAAGGAAGAAACGACTATGGAAGAGAGAGTTATCCATAGCCATTCGCAAACAGTGCAGATTAAGAAAAAGAGTCCCAAATCCATGTTTTCTGATGCAACTAGCAGGAGAAAAAGGGTGTGCGTATAGAAATCACTACAATAGAAAAAGATGCAAAGGTCAACTCTACATTTAGAATACATATATAGACTGCATCCTCTGCAAAGCATTTTAAAGAAACACATGCAAGTAGATATTGTGATGTAAGCAGCTCATTTGAACAAAAATGCATTTGTCTACCGTAAAGGATGAGGCAAAAAATAAACTCTTCCAGGTATATGAAAGTATTCAATAACCTTTATTAAAGGGAGAAATGTCAAATTTATGATACAAAAAACATATGTTATAGAAAAGTAAAAACTGAATTGATGCATGTGTCACGCTCACCTGATCTCCACGGGGGCGTAGCACGTTGCTGCACGAATTATGTCTGCGCTGGTGTGGTGATGCGTGATTGGTGATGTTGCTGCGGCTTTTCCCCGGTTACCACCCTCCCGAGGCGCTGTATGCAAGGTTAAAATAAGGTATTAGCAGCTGGGTGAGAGTTGAGTTGGACCCCCTCTCTGCTACCATCTGATCCCCTTCTCCGCTTGCTCTCACCTTGTAGTTTTGTAAGGCAGGCCCTCCATCCTGCAGTCTGGCAGGGGCGCCAGATTAGACCTTTGCAACTGGCCATGATCGAGTTACTTCACTGATCCGAAGAGCGAATGCTGAGTCGTGCAGAGCTTGGACGAACAGGTAAGTCTCTATGCCAATGACTGCTTGGTATAAAGTCCTTGAGTCGTTATTTTGCCCCAAGAATGAAGCGCTGTTATCTGAAGTGTAGTCTTTTCCTTCTGTGCGCGACTAACCTGTCACTATTCTTCTATTGCAGAGGCGGTGCGGCGCCGGAATGAAGAATGGAGGAACACTCCGAAGATGCTCCGGAAGGATAATGGGCCCGAGAGGGCTCTTCAGCCTGAACGAAGTGAGTCGGCTGATGTGAGGGCCCGGGAGCGGCCGAAGAAGCCGAAAATGCTGCCGGTTGAAGGATGCTGCAGGTAAGGCTTCGCCGCTGCGCTGACTCGTATTTTCTCTGTCTTTTTCCCTTCCAGATGCCGATGGTTAGAGTCCAGGATGGGTGTGGCTGTAGAAGTTTGGGAACAGAACAGACACGGGGAGCATTACGCTGCAGGAGTGCAAAATAACACGAAGCGTGTTCTGTATGCAGGGCGTGGCTTAAATAGCCTCACAAGTAGTCCCAGGTAAAGTAGTCCCTTTACCACTCCCTGTCCTGGAACAAAATATTCCCTCAGCCACACCCTGAGGAAACAGAAAGGTCCAGTCCTGCCTAGACTGGGCAAGTAGTTCTACATGAATCATTGCATATCATGAGCCTGGTGCCAACGGCACCAGGAGTGAGTCCAAGAGGCTCTGGGGGCTTGAAAGGCCCTCATGGGAGTCGATGACTGGGCGGGGCACCAGATCCAAGGGGCTATCCATGTGAACCCTGACAGCATACATTGTTTCTGATTCCTTATTTACAGGACTGCGAATCAACATTATAAAATCAAATCCGACAGAGCCTTGATGTACACATCTTTGACAGGAGCTTGATTGTAAAAGTGTTACAATGTTGCTCCATTAAAAAAAAACAATATAATAATGAAACATGGAAAATTAAGTTTACATATGCAATCAGATTTTACTGAATATATTTTGTATAGGAATGTCATAGCAAGTTAATTTGTTTCTTTATTGTTTGAGGGGAAAAACTTTAAGCTGAATGTAAAACAATATTTTTTATATTTGTTATGCAAATTATAGGAATGTAGGTATTTTTTTGTGGAATCTGTGCATGCCGGTTATTCATACATCCTAGCATTTGTGACACCTAGACTAATATTCTGGGATCCAAATAGAATATGTATATTAAAGTATCAGGGCATAAAATGCAAATTACCTGTCACACACACATTTTATATCGTATCAGATGTGATTAACCTGAGTGAGATTGATATAGCAAATGAAGAAGTAGCTTAATCACATTTAAGGAATATATTGTATTAGAAATGCATGCTTGTTTGATGTAGAAATCTCCTAGATAGCATTAAATGAAATGGGAGGGAATCTGGATTTAGCAGTTATTCCAATTAGACTGCCCTCCTCATTAATATGCCCATTGAGTATGAAGGGGATGTTTAGTTTGATATCACTTTTGAAACACTGTCCAATCATATAGACGGACCAATTGAAATACAGAGGTGATAAACCATTTAAAGGAAGTGGTTTCAACTCTATAAAAGTCCAAACACACAGCTTGCAGTTGAATCTCTCACAAATGGTCTCACTGACAGACTGACTGGAAGAAGAAGATAGAAAGAAGAATTGACAACAACAAGAGAGAGAATAGAATAGCTTGCTTCCCTTTGTATGCATCGTGGATTGCTGGCAGACCAT
Organism: Ambystoma mexicanum; assembly: GCF_040938575.1. Taxonomy (NCBI): domain Eukaryota; kingdom Metazoa; phylum Chordata; class Amphibia; order Caudata; family Ambystomatidae; genus Ambystoma; species Ambystoma mexicanum. The sequence continues at coordinate 772,876,139 of NC_090923.1, read as the reverse complement.
TTTGAAAGGATTATATAGAGTTCAATCCCAGGCCTTCCTCAGTGGAAAAAGGAAGCAAAGATGCCCAATGCATTAGGTGAGAAACCCAGCAGTGGGGGAAGCTGACCCATCTTGCTGATGGAGGCCCACATGTTACTAGATGGGGAGACTCAAACCAGTAATTGAGAAGGTACCCACCTGTCCTTGAGACAGCCAAAAAAAATTAATATTTAAATATAATGACAAGGACAAATATTATTCTGAGGGAAAGTATCCTCTAAAAGGGATTACATTAAATCCCAGCCCATCTTATTTGTGTAAGTACTGAAAGGGCAGGGGCATATACATTGTACATCCTGGGAAATTAGAAAATATTTCAAAAGTGTAAAAACTTCTGGAAGCTGTAAGCCCAGGTGGTGTTTATTTTGGGAGACCCCTGAGACCTTTCTGTGCAACGGCCAAGTACATGGTGGGAGCCATATAATAATCTACTTTGCACATACCTAAAAACATGATGTAATTTAAGTCTTTCTGCAGTTAAATGAAAGCACGGGGTCTGGTTACTAGCTCTAAACAACTCAACAAAATAGGGAGATGGATTATAATTGACACGCAAATTGCCCATTGATGCATGATGACTGTACACTTTTTCCACAGTACACCAACAGAAACACCATTGAAGAGAACCAAGTAAACATACATGTTGAATATACATTTTATTTATTGTAAGTGATATAGATGCAGGAATGTCAAGTAGTCTTTCTTTAAATTGAGTTTTCTCAAATAATGTTTGAAATACTGACATGTCTATTGTGCAAGGGGGAAGTATTTGTTTGTATTAAGTGAAAAATAGAGATACTTAGATAGGCAGCTATATTCTGATTTTATTTGGTTTCCTTTCAGATTAAAGCTCTTTCATGAATCCTCATTCACTTTTCCAAACATGGTCAATGTGCGCTCAGATTAAACCACATGTAGATATGGTCATGTGTGTGCTTAACAAAATATGCATTTATTATTAAATGACGAAGTGAAAAATCATTTCACCAGTGTATTGATCATTCTTCATTATAGCAAGCATTGACATTGGGATTGTATTGTGAATGATGAAAATGTACAATTTGTTTATAGTTTAATTTGATTTATTTCTATTTCATTATTAAATAGAATTTCTGTGCAGCACTTTGAGTTTCTTGTCCCATAAAGGGACATAGGCTGTAGATAATCAACACTTTTAAACCAGTGTTTCCCAGGTTAAATACTTAAAAATTTCACATGCCTGATTTGGGGTGGGTGGAAAGTTCCCTCGAACTAGATTACGCCTGATTAAAGCATCCCACTATAGATAAAAGATGTGATGCCTACATATTTGTAATTTGTCTTACTTTTGTTTTAGTAAGATATTATTTTATATATCAAATGTGCAATACTGTATCCCCTGTGTATTTGGGTACTATTGATGTTACCTGCCCTGAGGGGTGTCTGCCTATGTCTGGACTGATCATGGACATCTTACATATCATTACTTTCTAAGGGCTATTTATTGTTTTTACTACAATGTACATGAAAGCAAAAACGAGCATACACAATAAAACAATCATAGAAGGAGACAAAATAACATAATATGGCGAGACTCCTTTGGCATCGCCTCTTTGCATTACATAACATAATACCACAGCAGTTAGATAGCAAAATCAATATGGATAACGTCATCCAAGCACATCCAAGACCTCCTCTCTGACCCAACTCCACACATTACACAACCCACCCATAGTCTTGTACCCCACTGATTACAGTTCATTAACATGAGGAAATCATACAGAACGTAGGAAGCCAAATCACATGGTAAATAACAGTACAACCATTGTTAGATGCACGCCTTCCCAACAGTGAATATGCCATGGCTGACCATATAGAAGGTCCCATTCACTTTACTGATGTGCATTCAGTACATGCAATACCCATTCATCCCCCATAACACTTAGTCCTGTTTTTCAACCCAAGTCGCAGTGAAACCATGTATTCCTTTTCAGGGGTGGTCTGAGATCGGATGAGGTGGGCAGCAGGGCCCACCCCTCATGCCGCACACTGAAGGACCCTGCGTCCCCCTTAACTCCTCTTTCCATCTATAACTGACATCTAACTCTGCTTTGGTCCACTTCTTGAAATCCCTGAGCCAGTTGCAAAACAGCAGTATCCCCGGTGACTTCCAGGCCATTGGGATGGCATGCTTAGCAATAATCAACCCCAGGGGCAGAACTGAAATGAGCATGTTATGCCTTGTTTCCCTTTAACAGGGGTGTTAACTGATTATACACTGTTGGACAGTGGTCTTTATCAGTAATTCAGTAAGTTCCACCAATTTTCCAATCACCAGCTCCATGAATGCATGAACCCAGCACAGCCCCACCACATGGGCAAATATGTTCACACCTTCCTCCTAAATATCCTGCAAGGGTCTGATCCTTGGACCATGTTGGCAACTAACATGGATGTGATGTATGTATGCATCACACATTTATACTAGATCCACTAGAACTTAACATTCTTAGATACATGCTTTGCGTGAGCAAGAATCAAAACCAACTCACCATCAGTGAGCGGTTAACCAAGGTCTTCTCCCCTTCTATTCAGCAGCTCTGCTGCACCATCCAATCTGGCCAAAATGGCAGCAGCCTAGATCGCCATTAAATGTCTGCCACTCTCGGCCAAGTGCCTTAGCGTGACATTGATCACTTGCATCTCTGCGACAACCCCACCCATAAACCTCTGACCTTAGCCATCAACCTGGCAAACTCCAAAAAGTTAAGTCGCACTCCTGCATGCGCTTCTCTGAAAGCTTAATATGTGGAGGCCCTATTACCATTATACCAGATCTAAATCTGACCTCCCCATCCTATCCGTTCAACACTCCCAACCATCCTCTTACCCAACACATACCCTAGCTCAAACAAAAGAGAGACTCGTCTCTGATAAAAAATAGTAATTTCTGTCCCTCCCCTCTAGTAGCTTGTTTCCATATTAGTATCAGCATGGTTACCTGAGAAGGAAGCAGCCCGAGTTCCCCCTCTATCATTTTTACAAGCGCCACTCACCCTGCAACCGACAAAGGAAATTTCACGCACAAATCAGTCAATTTGCAGAAAACTAACATACCATCTTCCAAATTGCATTGATACACCCATTACCAATCAGCTTCCACCTTATTCTCTTGGAACTTAAAGCCATCACTCAGACTGTCCATCCAAAATGTCTGCAGTCCATCCCCCACTCTTGCAGTAAAGGTATAAATGACCAATTTCATCTGATTGACCTCCAAGCCAGACAATTCACCATTCTCACTAACTGATCCCAACAAAAACTACAAAGTAATGACCAGGTCCTGGATGAATAACAATATACCATCAGTGTACAGGGAAATGCAATGTGGAACTCACCCCATTGCTAAACAAACAGACGTATGCCTCTTACGTACAACTCTTTCCAATAGCTCAATCACCAAGGCAAAAATCGTCAGTAACAGAGGACAGCCATGGCGTGTGCCCTCTGAACTGGCCATTTGATGATGCAAGCCCATTCACCCACACCCTAGAAGTAGACCCTTCATATAACAGCTAAACCCATCCCATAAATCGAGAACCCAATCCCATCCTTTACAAAACCAGCCACAGAAACACACAACAAATGGAGTCAAGCACCTTATAGGTGCCCAAACAAACTATTGCCACCTCATCCAATGAGTCCCTGAACTTTTTGAGGATAGGTAAAAGCTTCCTGAAATTATAAGCAGTGCTCCTGCCTGGTATGAATCCAGTCTGGTCTGGTTGTGCAAGCTCCTGAACTACCTGTCAAAGACAATGGGTTAGTATGGTACACATATTCTCAGCTGTGTCCCTGCCTGCTTAAGGGAGGACTACCACCAAGGCCTCCAGCATCGAACCTGGAAACCTACCCAAGGTAATTCCTGCTAGATAAACCTCTAGAAGCTTTGGAGCAATAAATCCTTATACACTCTGTAAACATCCAGGGTTAGGCCACCAATTTCTAGAGTCTTACCCAAATTTAGGCTATCAATTGCACGCAACACATCCTGCAGTCCTATAAATGCACCAAGCTCATCCCCCTGTTAAACCGTCAGCTTATTTAATCCTGGCTCATGCAACCATCCGACATCATGATCCAAAGCAAACCCATCCCTTCTAGAGTACAATCTCTTGTAAAAGTCCCTGAACTTCCTGCAGATATCTTCCTGATTAACCACCATGGTGCCATTCACATCCCACAACTGCTTGCCCCCTTCCTCTTCACCCACCGTGTAAGGAGCAGGCCCACCCTATACCCTTCAAAGTGTTGCTATGCCAATATTCCGCACAATTCCGAGTCTCTGCCAAATCTCTCCCCACATGACCCTTTTAATCCTGCACATCCTCCCACCTCTCTTCTCATGTTTCCAACCAAACCAAGTCTCCTTGCAGCCACTGAACAGTATCAGTGAGTGCTCTCCATACCCCCTTCCTGGCAGAAAGACCGAGGCCTCTGATAAACACCTTCAGCGACTCCCATTCAGTACACCAATCATCAGTGTACCCCCAGTTATGCTCAAGAAACTGAGTAATCTCTTTATCAAGGGAAGATCTGCATGCTGGATCCTGCAGCACAGTATTAAGGAACTTCTGCATTGGAATAGGGGCCACCTGGAACCACTTTGATATTTCCAAACAAAGCGATGCATGATCTGATAGTGTCCTGTCCAGTATTTCTGCACTGACAACCAAACTCGCTGCTCCTTCCCCACAGAATGTATAATAAATACGCAAAAAAGGAGCCACGGACTACAGAATAATAGGAGTAATCATGCTTCGACCCATGTTTTAGTCGCCTTACATCAATAAGTAGCAAATCAGATGTAAGGCAGGAGAATGTCTTAGTCGCCCAGTTGGGCGACCTAGTACATTTGATCAGTGCGTCCAAATCCTTTTATAAGGCACAGTTAAAGTCACCAAACCACCCCACCCCATCCACCCGATGCGTTATAATTAATGCTTTCGTACTTTCGAAGATGCCTAATTGGACTAATAAGTGCTCAACAATAATCAATACAGTATCTCCACATATCTCCCGTACAGGTCAATCAGTGGGCCATGTGTCAATGAAGGCACTGAATTCATAACCCATATGAGAACTCCCTGCACGTAGGAGGAGACTGATGAAACCACCAAATGCCCCTCCACCTCACAGAATGTTTATCCAGCTCTGCACTCATCAGGTGAATCTCCTGCAGTATAACCAAATCCGTGTTGGGCCTCATAAATATATATGAATATATTTTACTACACTTCACAGCATTATTACGCCCTCAGATATTCCAGCTAATAATTCTTAATTTGCCAATGTGCCCATAACCAGTGCATTTGCCGCCCCCCAGTAAGGATTCCAATACAAATTACTATTCACCCCTTCTGCATTTCAGCAATAATTGCTCCAGGAGCAGAAACCAAAAAAGACAACAGGACAGTACAAACCCAACTTCCAACCCTTGTGCCATCCACACCCCCAACTCATCGACACAAACCCCCTCGCCACACATTACAGGCAACAGGCCCAACACAACTCGTCCAATCAGCAGTTCCCACCATAACATCAATTGCCTGCCCAAGAGGCTTGCAACCTGGACTGGGGGAAGGCCGCCATCTGCAAATACCAGCTACCACATCAGACCATGCCTAAAGAAAGAAATAATAACTATACCCATCATAATGTCGATTCATGCATATGTGGAATGGTCCGATGGAACGTCCCCAGCATGTCTTCCCACATCACCAGAACCCACAGAGCCCCAAGCAATATCACCATCACAGCAGAAGAATCAGCAAGCTGTAACAAAGTGGCCACTCAGCCTATCATTCCACAATCCCCAAACCCTTCTCATCCCTGCTGAGATCAAATATCCCATAAACATTCACCACCACCCTCCCTGAAGGCACCCTCCAGGGCACAAGAGCCGAAGCACAATGTGAACTTTCATGGACAGTCCAAAGGTTGTCCACATCTGCCTTCCTCTGTGGAACGTGGCTCTTTACCCAGCTCTCCAACCCTTCCAATGCCTCCTGCACGGTGTAGGAAAAGAAGGACCTACCCTGTGTCAGCAACTACAGCCGTGCTGGGTAGAACATCATGTACTTACAATCACATTCTGTCCGTATCCTCTTGTCCACCTAAAAGGACTTCCGTTGCCTATGTACCTCCTGCGTTAAGTCTGGAAATATCAGAACCTTGATCTTCCCACATGATAAAAGGAGCGCAGCCTGACATCTTTAAGCACAGCGTACCTGTGTCTGAAGTTCAAAAACTTCACAATCAGGGCATGTGTGGGAACCCTAGCAGGTGGCCTCCTTCCAGGCACCCTGTGAGCCCTTTCAAGGGTCAACCATTTTCATAATACCCATATACCCAATGTGTCAGTCAAATCTTTTTCAAGATACAGCATCATGAGCAGCCCTCTGCATCTTCTGCTTTGGTTTACAACCATCTCATAGTAGCTGTGAGAGCATCAACCCTAGCCTTCAACACTGACAGCAGGTCCTCAGTGTTGCCCACCCTTTGTTCGATCTCACTAACTCTCTCAATCACCTTTTTAAGATCCGCCCGCACCAGGAGACTTCAATGCCCACCGTCTGCACCTTATTTTCCAGTGAGGTCCTCAAGTACTGGATGGCCACCATAAGGCCATCCAGCAAAATTGTGCCCACCACAGGGGCTGCTGCCAAATGCTCCTTATTGGCTGCTGTCACTGCTATGTGGATCTACAGGGTCTCTAGGCTGGTCCAATTTCTGCTGTCCTTTCATCATACTGACGATCCCAGAAAGTTAGCAGTACGATAGCACACCACGTGCAAGGCCAGCAGAAAGGAGACAGCAATAGCCCTATAGACTTAGCCGGGTAACGTACAAAACTTAGCAGATGCAACTTTTCGGTGCGCCACAAACTGCTGCCATCGACAACAGTCTTCGGTGGTGCTTTCTAGTGGAATCCAGAAAGCGACTAACCAACAGTTCCCACTCGGCACCTCTCAGTGTGAAGCCACAAAATGGTGGCCACACCACACAGGCAGCCCAATCTTCGCCAACCACAGTTGATACCACAGCACACTTCCTCCATAGGGTAACCTCCACACCGTGCCAGAGAGTGGATCGATACAAAACGGTAGTTGGCAAAGTCTGATGAAGGAATGTATTTCAGGATTTACCCGGATACATGGACAGAGCCCAGCAAGCTCACATCTTCCTCATCCGGTGTTATTGTGGGACTATGACAAGGTAGTGAAGTGGGGTTAGTGTGAGACTGCAAGGAGAAAGAGGAAGCTGTGTCAATAGGGGACTGTAAGGAGGAACAGGGAGGTGTGGAAGTCAGGGGCTGTGACAAGGAAGAGTGAGGTAGGGGTAGTGGCAGACTATGATGAGGAAGAGTGAGGTGGGATAGTGGGGGACTGTGACTAGGAAGAGTGAAGTGGGGCTTGTGGGAAATTGTGATGGGAAAGACTGAGTTCAGACATGGGTAGCTGTAACAAGGAATATTGATGTGTGGTAGAGGGGGACTGTGATGAGGAAGAGGGAGTTGTGGTAGTTGGGGACTGTGATGAGGAAGAGGGAGGTGGGAGCAGTGGGGCACTGTGGAGAGGATGAGTGAGGGGGTATAGTTAGGGTATTTGAGGAGTAAAAGTGAGTTGGGGTAGTGGGGATTGTGACCAGGAAGTGAGAGGTGTCATATTAGTGGACTGTGATGAGGAGTAGTGGGCGATGGCAGCAAGAGTGGTCTGCTGTGGAGGCTGCTACCCACATCAAACAGAGTGTTTCTTCAGTACTTATTGTGCCGGTTGTACCTGGTTTCGAGGAAGTGGAGACACAAAGCCTCTTATACTTAGCACGGAGCATGGCACGAAGGAAGGCGGCGAGAGTGGTCTGCTGTGGTGGCTGTTACAGACATCTAAAGGAGTGTTTCTCCAGTGCTTATTTAGCTGTGCATGTCTGGTTTTGAAAAAGTGGATACGAGAAGCCTCTTATACTATATTCTGGCGCAGAGAGAGGTGGCAAGAGTGGTCGGCTGTTGTCCTCTGTGTGCTGCACTGTGCCGGCACTCTAGAGGTATTAGGATACCAACAAAATCCTCAACAACAAACTGGAGACCGATGGAGTAAATGTGCAATTTTGCTTTCTTCTTTAATAAGAGCAGCGTATTGAATCAAAACCTTTGTTAATTCGCTGGAACTAAGACACGTGGGATTTAGTGTGTCCTTTTTTTAGTTGACTGGTAATTTCAGACACACTTTCAATACGTCCCTGGAGCCGTGTGCGGCAACTGTTCCGTGTTTTTTCGTTAATACTAATGCTAGTCGCATTCCTAGGTAGCAATGGCATTACTGTCCACCAGCTTCAAGAGCGAAGCAAATATAACAGCAAACGTGGAACTGATCGCTTTAGTAGGAAAGCCATTGGTGGAAAACAGCACTGAAAAGCAAAAAGCAAAGACTAAAGAAGGCTTGACTAATGACGATGCATTGGTGGCTGAATTGCGACAAAACTTGGTTGGGCCTGGCAGAAATGTAATGCATTCAGACTTATATTTGGTGAATAAGTCAGATGCGGTCACATTATCAGTCTGCATTCCAATAGCTGGATACAAAATCACTGACTTTTTCCACAAATCTGGAACTAGCACTGAAACACGTTCAGTTAAGACTGTCAGTGCCCTGACACAAAACAGAATGTCCCACATTAATGACTTGCGTATGATTGAATTTGTAGATGTTGAAGTAGGTAGCATGGAAGGAGGTATGGAAGGGTGCATAGATGAACGTAGTTGTGAATGCGGTGAAGAGTGTGAGAGTGAGAATAACCTGAGAAGGGAGGATGAACAAAAGACACATGGTACATTAATACCAGGCTCTCCCACAGAGTGGACAGATCTTATAGACCTAGACAATTCAGTGGAAAAGGTGGATGGAAAGGATGGATTAAATGAGAGAGCCGGGGTGGTCAATTCATCATAACTTAAGAGAGATGTATGAACGAATTAGGCTAACATCTCACACTATCTCTGCCCTTATGTGTTTTTCTGTCAAAATGTATGATAACATATGGGACAGTTGAAGGCCCATACCTCGATACTGAATGAAATCAAGCTTAAGGTGGAAGATCCTGAGGAGTGGTATGTTGCTGTGCCACATAATAGGAAAGATTATTTGAATGTTGTACCTCAAAATACTTTAACAAGGGGAATTGGTTTTGCGCAGATGTGGGAAAGAACTCGGTTATGGGCAATGCTGCATGGGCATCCCACAAGCGAAGCAGGGTAACTGCTGTTACCATCAGTAGCTGGGAGAGGGGCAGCCCCAACGTCCCCGTGCCTGCTCCTCTCCTCCCCCCCCCCAGCTATGGAGACACGCAGTCTCAGCAGCACAAAAGCTACAGAAGGGTAAGGTGCGAACAGTCATCTCACCCTTCCTCCAAACAGCAAGGTGCTAAGCGCCATAAGGAAAACAACCATCAGGCAGGCCCCAGGTTCAAAGGATCTGCCCCCACCAGTGGGTCAGACAGTCGGCTATCCGGCCAGGGGCTGAGAAAACAGCAGCCCCCACCACATACACAACAAAGACCCAGGGCCTCCCTGGGTCCTATAAACGAGAGCAGCATGCTCAGAGCAAACACAATCTGTTTGTGGACCCTGAACGGGGACCCAAGCAAACAGGAGGTTCACTGTTTACTCATGTCTTCCAAATCTTCTTGTTTCTTTACCACAGAACCCGCCCACCCTACAAAAAGGGGAGAATAACAAAAAGAAGTACAAGGCACTGTACGGTGCCCACAACAAGTCGTGGGACACAAGAAGGCGGCACGGGTCCGAGGGGGTAACCTCAGGACCCGGTGCCCAAAAGTATGATACCATCATGATATGTGATATTGTTATTGCCATAACCCATATCTGTACAATAAAATCCTACAGCCTTTTATTGCCAACACTTGATACAAGTTGTGAGCCTATCATTATGGGACAGGGTTTGGGGTTCGGCCATTACTAATGCATGCATATGGGTTCAGCAGTTATAGATGTGGACACAAGTGATCAAGACATCCAGATTATTGAGGTTGATTTGTCTGTTCTGGAAAACGAGGTAAATGGACAAGAGGAAGAATATTGTGCGGCCCAGTCAGGTCATGTAATGTGTGGGGAAAAATAAAAAGTGTAAAACAAAACATGTCCAGGACACTGTGATGTCAACATTGAGCTTGACACATTCAGAGCCCTGCAAGTGTCATCACTAGAAATGGCCTTGGTCAAGGTATCCGATCTAGTGGAAGAAATGTGGTGTACCTGATACTGGTTTAACTATGAAGGGGATTGGGAAACAACATAAGAAAACCAAAACATCAAACATGTAAAAACCATGGGTAAATCCTCATGTAAATTCCTGAGAAATTTAACAATAACAGAATCCTTTAAGCGTACTAACAAAGCTATGACAGAACTTGATAAAGACCACAATCAAAGAAAGGTAGTAATTAAACATGCTGCCTTCTGTACTTCAGGCCGAACAGGCAAATTACTTCGGACACCCTCCAGCAAAGGTGAATCAATGAACATACACCAAGTATAAATTGCAACAGGTAGGAGGAGCCATTGCATGGTTCATTAGAGAATAGAGTTGTTAATACTTCATCCTAGACAGATGACTTACTCACAAGACCATCAAAGACAGTTGTGCAATTTAATATTGCAAATTAGAAGTATGATACATTAGTGGGTAATAAAGAAGATGATTTATGTAGATGTCTAAGGGAGCAATGCCCACTAAACGCCACAGTTCAAATAGAGAGGCCAGCTTTAAGCTCATTTAATGTACATATATGGCATATTGTTGGGACTGAGGGCATTTGAGAAACCTGTGGGTTCATCTACTCTGAAAGGTGGGGTGGAAAGGTACATCTTGAATTCTGAACCCACAGTTATTACCACTGTGCTCTATTGGACAAACTATATAGACCTAATATAGAGTTTAATTGGAATGGTAGTTCTCAGGAGGGGGGATCTCAGGAGAAAGCCATTGAGAAATGTGATGGTGGTTATTGCCCGAGTACAAGTAGCGAGAACACATATAAAGATGCTGGCTGTGAATCAGTGGGTGGTTGCCAGAAGTTATGTTATGTTGATTTATACTGTGCACCACTACCACCCAGGGACAGTCTCCAGGCACTTGCGTGGCTCTGCAAAAGAGGTGGGTGGGGAAGTTAGTTAGGATAGGGTGAGAAGATAGGTTCTCTACCAGGAGGAGCTGGCTTCTGTGAGTGTTGTTTTGCATGTGGGAGTTTGTGCAGGATGCCACTTGGGTTGTAACCATAAGGGTAAGATTCGGTGCTTCATGTGTGTGGTAGTGTTTTTTGTTGTTGTTAGTGTGTTTTGTGGGTTGTGGTGGATTGGTAATGCACACTGGTTAGATAGTGTCCATAAGGGATCCAGAGTCATAGGTGGCTGTTGCTGTAATGTTATACAGTGTCTTGCTGTGTAGTTGCGTTGTTGATGGTTTTATGGATTATGTGGGTGGGTCATTCTAGGAGTACTTCAGCATCTTGGAGATGCTGGGTATGAACATAGAACTGATTCTTGGTGGCGGTGCTGTTCAGCAGCCAAGCGTAATGGCTGCTTAGCCGTTGAGCTCTGTGCTATGGCCTGCATATTGATAAAGAAGACATCGCAATCTGATACTAATTAAGCAATCGCTATACCGCAGAGCCTACGAACCTCCAGGGCATACATGTGCTGAAGATTGGGATTCCTGCAGCTCCGGAGGAGGAGATACTGCTAACTGCGTGGAGCGTCCCTAATCTGCCTGGTGCGGTGATCACAAACGGCCGGACTCGACTCCATGTGCTGCCCACTGTCCCTGCGGCTGGGGGGAACACTGCCACTGCTCTACAGATCCCCACGGTACCAGCGACCTGCATGCTGAGCCCCGATCGGCAGGCACTCACATGGACAGCTGAACCCGGGCTGGAGCCCCTCGTGGATTCAACCTGCCTATGCCAATACGCCATGTCCTTGAGACACTCTGGAGGGGCTGGTTGGCCCGTCACCATCCTGTGCTGCCTCCTTGCAGAGAAATATTGAGCCCGCTGAGGCTGGCCTGGCCCATCAATGCTGTACAGACACCAGAGCATCAGGGTGAGGCGCGCTCCCTTCCAAGCCGGCAAATTAAGGTGAGCGCCACAACCCCGCTCCGGGATCACACTGTGAGCCCTCAGCAGCCAGACACCAGCCTAGACGGGCACCCAAGCAGGTGGCATATGGCCTGATGGCAGTCGGTGCTCTTCCCTCCTCGTTGGGAGAATTATATACCCTGCTTTGTCGGACTGGGGTGCGTGGATGGGGGGGTCTTGCTGCACACTGGGAGAGGGCACTCCCCCCTACCTGTGGTGCGGGGTGTGGAACGCCACCCCTGATGGACTGAGTGGCCCCTGGGCCTGGCTGACAGTCAGGAACAGCCCCTAAAGGCTGCAGACACGTCCTTGGTGGCAGGGTCACAGCGTGGACAATCCTCCAACCTGGTATACCCTGCCTAGTCCCCCCAGGAGGAGTGGTAGTACAGTTGCTCCCGGCTCAGGTCCCCTGGATCTAGGAATATTCCCCCTCTTGGAGACAAGTTAAATCGAGTGCTCAGGGCTGGTGGGGCAGCCTGGGCAGTCTGTGTAAACACTGGTGGGGGTGGCACCCTGCTCCCCCACTCTCACAAGATAACAGGGAACACGCTGGCCACCTTGTGGATCCGGACCCCTCTCGTCTGCTGCCAAGTACTGTTGGGTATTTTGTATAGATTTGGGGCCTAGCAGTATTTTCTTACCGCCAAAATGAACATAATTCAGTAATAATCACTCTTTGCATTCAGATTAGATTTGGTATATAGTACTACAGTATACATACATTATTTCAGTACACAGATACATTTAGTGGTATACATTATGTTGGTATGCGTTATTGGTGGTATTTCTGGTGAGCATAATTCCTTTGTTTTATATGTGGCCCCAATATCCAGAACCCCTTATTTTTGCTTAGTTTGTTTGTGTGATCACTAGAGAGGCCTCAGGCTTCCATTTCAGGAACACCACCTTTTCAATTGGAGTGCCACCATGGGCTGTCCTCACTGACTTATCTGCGGCAGCGAGCTAACCTGTGGTATTCATCACCAACTTATCTACATCGGTGAAATATGTCCAGGGCCTCTCTTTCTGCTGACTCATGTACCTCCAGCAGCAGGCTATTTCATTATTTTATTATTATGTTTCGTTCAGAAAACACACACTTATATACTGAATGGAATCATGCACACAGCTACCGTCAAGTCTTATTTTTAGCTACCTTAAAAATGACAATTGCACTGTCTAAACCTCTCCCCGTTGTCACAGGCATCCGCTAAGGAGATCTGCTCTTCTACCATTTTGGAAAATTCTGGAAAATGTTCTGGTAGTGGAATCTCAGCGCTTTCCTCTAGCTGTGTGGCTCTGTCTCTTTGTAAAGCTGCCACTTTTGTCATGTCAGCTTCCATTTCAATGGCCTGATATTCCATTTCATTTTCACTTAAATCAAATGTTATACAACTCTCTTGATAACAGCACACTGTCTCACTTGAATCATAAGGGTACACAGAATGAATTTTAAATATTCCTTTGGGCTGAGAGTCCAGGTATTCTCGCAACTCACCCTTGGCATCTACTTACTTTTCAGGGATATGTCCAATCACCATGTTATTTAGATCTGCAGTATAATGTGATTTTTGTATGGCCATTCCTAGTGAGGAGTTTTCCTCTAAATGAATATCTTGACAACCCTTATTATTTACCATAATTCTTACAGGCCCTTCACCAATATCTACCAATGGAATGTATTCATAATCCAGGCCTTGCTGTTTTATGGATTCATTCAGGCACACAAATGCATCAGAGTCTTTCATCTGCTGTCCATTTTTTCATTTCAGTGTTATTGCAAACTGTTTTGTAAATGCAGGAATAATAGTATCTTTCCTCATTTGTAGTTCGATTGCATAAGGAACCAGTTGTGCACAATGATAAGCCCTTCTTTTGTCTTCAAATTCAGGTGCCGGCTCACCTAGGCGTGACCCCATAATTCTTACAGGCCCTTCACCAATATCTACCAATGGAATGTATTCATAATCCAGGCCTTGCTGTTTTATGGATTCATTCAGGCACACAAATGCATCAGAGTCTTTCATCTGCTGTCCATTTTTGCATTTCAGTGTTATTGCAAACTGTTTTGTAAATGCAGGAATAATAGTATCTTTCCTCATTTGTAGTTCGATTGCATAAGGAACCAGTTGTGCACAATGATAAGCCCTTCTTTTGTCTTCAAATTCAGGTGCCGGCCCACCTAGGCGTGACCCTATATTTTGATTAAGGAAATCTAACACCATACACATTCTGTGCATGATGTCATTGCCCATGTAAAAATCATTTTGTGCTCCACTCACTATCTATACATTATGGTAAATTGTTTTCTGACCAATGCTAATTTTTAACATGCATCTGCTTGCAATTCGGTTTTCAAAGTCTGGACTGTCCAACCCAGAAACATATTGGTTTTTAATCCTAAATTTCGGATCTCCTCCCTCTCCATTATTTTTTGCAACAATTTCTCATTAATGAAGCTCCTCTCCTGCTCAAGCGCTAAAGTGGCTTTTATTGTTTTAAAACAGTCATTTATACCAACATGAACCCATGGTTGGTCATCTTCCATGTGTATTTCAGCAAGAGTGGTAATGTGTTTTTCTGAATCTGCTTTAGGAGTAATATTTTATTTGCATGTCTTTTCTTTTAAATAAAAACGTAATGTGTGCTCATCTATGGTGGTCTGCCAATTTTTCCTTGGGCCCAAGTATATTTGTACAGGTAGTTTTTCATTGTCACTCTGCATTTTGTCTTGACACATTAATATAACAGTGACACTAGGTATGCAACTATTCTGGAGATATACCTCCACAGCATCATTTGTTTTGGCAACAGTGTGACATTCATTTATGTTGCTGTTTTGTGATTTTATTTTCTTAGGTCTCAATGGTTTTTTGGTTAAGGACCACAGCACTCCATTCACCCCATCTATGAGAGGAGACAATATTTTCAGGCAATCTGTCCCCATCAGAAATGGAATTTCACAAATAGATGTGATCAATACCTCTTGTTTCATTCTGTGCTTTCCTATTTGTATGTCAACCTCAGTTACACCTATGATGGGCACCTCCTCCCCATTAAAGTTATGCACTGGACTTTGATTTTCCTTCACTGTGATCTGATTCTGTGGGGATCTCCCTTCATTGATACTCTTTACCAGCTCCTTGGATATAATTGTGGCCTGTGCGCCAGTGTCAATCATTGCAAATGTTTGGCATTTTTCTTCTACAGTGATGGGAGCATAATACCTGTCCTCAACTTCCTCTAATAAACATAAGAAGTGTGAATTCTTACTGATTTCAGGACTCACCTTTCTCAGGCCTTTTTCACTTTTGGCTAAGCACATTGGTAAATGGAAAGACATTTTTCCCTCCTTTTTACCCATTTCTGCGCGAGATACTTTATTCATTTCTCCATGTTCAGAGGTTTTTTGGAGTGTGGCCACTGTTCGCCTATCCATCCAGGTATCATCAGGGGCCACATTACAACCCTCCAACTGAACATGTGTAACAACTTCATTCAGCAATCTGTCATTGTTTAATTCTGTGCATTTGTGATCATTTATTGTGGTACGGGCCCTTTCAGCCTCTTCAAAGATATGTGGCTCAAAGAATTCTTCAGGTGATTGGCATGTACCCTCCTTTGGAGTATTTCCTTTTTCTGCCTGTGTTTGGTCATTATTTTGACTGCCCAGGGAAGGAATTATAGCATCCCCATTTACTCCCTGTTTACTGGTATTCCCCATGCATGAGTCATTTTTCTTAAATCTGTCTCTTTGTTCTCTTGGAGTTTCAGGTTTTCTTATTTCATTTGTACAAATCTTCAATGTTTGATTTAGCTCTAGGTTAAACCATACCTCTCTTTTAGAAGTATTTGCACTTTCAGTTATATGTTCATTTACTGGCATTTTCACTTTTAAATCATTAGACATCTCAGAGTCATAAATTACATCAGAGCAATCTGTCTTTTCGGCGCTGTATGTTTCCTGAGTACTTAGTCACTTTTCAGAAGAAGCCCCCCGGTCATTGCTATGGCCATCTGCCCCCTCCTTTGATGACTGTTTTTGTGCTGTACAAAGCTTCCCTATTTGTTCAGCTAACATTTTCACTTGGACCCCAAGGCACTGGAACCTTTCCATCTCTCTAGAATCCTCCTTTTGTGGCCTAGATCGATATTGGTTGCTTTCTCCCTGATTGGATCTATTCTGATACCTCTCAGGTGAGTGATTTCTATTAGGATAGTTTCTGAACTCTTGATTCATTTGTGGAGGGGAGCGTGGTGCACCCATCCTTTGGTTGTAGTCCCCTGGTGGGGAATCATTGTACTGACGTGGAGTATAATTCATGTTCTGTCTCATGTCCTGTCTCTCATGTTGTGGGTACTGGCCCCTATGTTGATTCCCATTATCAGCAAATCGATCCACATATCGGGGTCTATCCTGATTACCATATATCATGGTGTTGGGATCAAATTTCGTCTGTGTCCCCAATGTCCGGTAGGGACCATCATTTCTTTGATCTTGATTTTGTCTCTGATTATGGTTCATACCTGACATATCAGGCCAATAGCCTGCCCGGGGCCTATCTCCTAAATACCTAGGACTGATGTAGCTCTCCCTAACACTAGGATCATGTGATTGAAACATTGGTACAGAGTGTGATGACATTTGTTGATTAACCCTTTGTTCAGGTGGCAAATTATTTTTACCTGGACTTTGAGCACACTCAAGGGACATCTTGGCTGACCTGATTTCCATCACTGTTGCTGAGGGTCCTTAGATTTAGGTCTAGTATCTTTCATTTTATCACTTTCTCTACTCTGACAATAGAGTACCTCATATAGTTTTGTGCTTTGATGCACAATCCACTCAAGGAATTTGTCACGATCAAATTTACGAACTAATTGGGATATGATGTCTTTCTGTAGCCCATAGAAGTAAGCGGTTTTAAATTCATTAGAATTGGGGTCAAAAGATAGATCAAAGCGAGAAAATGCTCTTTTTAAGTCTTGTAAAAACTGGCGAGGGGATGTATTAGGCCCAGCAGTAAGTGTGTAAGCAACTTTCTTTGCCTCCTGTAATGACTGGAAAGGAGAAAAATGACACCTAATTTCTTTTTTCAAACTCCACCCATGTCATATTATGCTGTTCATTTAATCCCCTTATGATGTTGGCCGTCGGAGCATCTAAATTTAAATGAAAATATTGTCTGTAATGTTCCTTAGGTATCTGGAGTGCTTTAAAAATGTCATGAACCGCCTCTAAGTGATCCTCAATGCAGCATTCCCCTCCTTTTTTAAATGGTTTGATCAGAGCTTTAATAGATTTCATTATTTTTATGGGGCTACTTGTTGCAATGCATGGAATTGCACTACTTGGTGACTCAATCCTGGTTCCAGGTGTATGGGATAGGTAGCGGCCCCCAATGGGGGTATCAAATCCCCCAAGGGCGCTGCAACCAAGTTCAGTCACCAGCCCAGTCACTGGAGCACTAGCTCTTTGGGTAGAAATAGAATTCACCTCCACTCCATTGAAAGTAGTACCCTGCTGCCTCTCCTGGGACCTGGGAATGCACATTTGCTGTTCTAAGACTTTGCACTTTTTAAGGAGCCTGTGTGCTTCATTTTGCAGATAGTTGTTTTCATCACTCATTTTATTTATTACCTCCTGCATGTCGCACATTTGCATTTGGCATTCATTGAATTCTTTGTTTCTCTTGTCTCTTTCTTGAATCATTCTAACCATTTCTTGCTCTGCACCTTGGAGATCACTTTCTTTTTCAAAATTTTCTTTTTGTAAAATATGCATTTCTGAAACAATCCCATCTTTATCCTGTCTAATGTGATCCACTAAGGCTTTTAAGTGTACCAATTCTGGCTCACTGTCTTCAAACTGTTTCTTGCTTTTGGACAACTGAATATCAAAATCTCTGCATTTTAATTGCATGTCTTTTTGGCATTCTTCCAATTCTGTTCTTAACATCTCCTCTTTTTTACTTGCCCAATCTAAGTCAGTCTTTAACCTGTTAATTATCTGGGTATCATTTTCTTGCATTCGCAGGGACCTATTCAAAATAAACCATATTTTGGCGCATAGCCGTATTAAACAGTCTTTCTCTGCACTTTTATCGGCTGCATTCAATAACCTTGTAAGGCAGACCTGAATTATGCTGCCTTCTGCAAAAATATTGTCTAGTTTTTCTTTCTACACCTCACCCTGAATGCGGTCATGCCATTCTGAGGTACTGTTTGATGACCACGTCCCATGTGCAAACAACTTTGCCTCTAAATATTGCCCTAGGTCTGAGAATGTGGTTTCCCTTTGTGACATTCTGAAATCCGTTTTTGGTGACACACTGTTATTATGAAATGGGTTCCCTTTAATGTACAGATGGCAGTGTGAAACACGCTTGCCACGCCCAGTAGGTGCTCCATGATCACTTTCCCGGCCTGCAACGCACCATAAATATGTTGGGTATTTTGTATAGATTTGGGGCCTACCGGTATTTTCTTACCGCCAAAATGAACATAATTCAGTAATAATCACTCTTTGCATTCAGATTATATTTGGTATATAGTACTACAGTATACATACATTATTTCAGCACACAGATACATATAGTGGTATACATTATGTTGGTATGTGTTATTGGTGGTATTTCTGGTGAGCATAATTCCTTTGTTTTATATGTGGCCCCAATATCCAGAACCCCTTATTTTTGCTTAGTTTGTTCGAGTGATCACTAGAGAGGCCTCAGGCTGCCATTTCAGGAACACCACCTTTTCAATTGGAGTGCCACCATGGGCTGTCCTCACTGACTTATCTACGGCAGCGAGCTAACATATGGTATTCATCACCAATTTATCTACATCAGTGAACTATGTCCAGGGCCTCTCTTTCTGCTGACTCATGTACCTCCAGCAGCAGGCTATTTCATTATTTTATTATTATGTTCCGTTCAGAAAACACACACTTATATACTAAATGGAATCATGCACACAGCTACCGTCAAGTCTTATTTTTAGCTACCTTAAAAATGACAATTGCACTGTCTAAACCTCTCCTCATATTATCAGAACTGTATTGGTAGATGCACAAATATGCACCAACCTAGGCAGTGGGGCTGCATGAAAAAAATTGCTAAATAATCTTACAGTGCATATACCATGTCTCTTGCCCACCTCATGTTACTAACTCTCATTCAAATCAGGCCTGAGCGGTGGGAGGGAGGCCAGAACAAAGAACTGGTGGTTGAATACAGAGCCTCTGATTTGGCTGCCATTTTTCACCCTCATACACTCAGTTAAACATTGTCCTTGATTACACAACACCTACTTGGTGTCATTGTTCGGGCCTAATCTGCCATTCTACCACTAGCTGGTCCCCCAGAACAAGATTCTGCTGTCAGCCATGACTAAGCGTTCACTAGAAGGAAAGTAGTTAGGTGCCAAGGACAAATTTGTAAAAGTTTCCCCCATTGAGGAACAGCGACAGCCCAGCCAGACCCAGTTGATCCTAGCCCCCTCGGCCCCTGGTCCCTCACTCACTCCAGACCTGTCAAACATGATGTAGGCAATGGCAAAGGGATTTGCCAGGGAGCATGATAAACTAGACGACATTACGGCGAATGTGGCTTCAATGCAAACCCAGCTGGCTTGGGAGGGAGCGCGGATCAGAGAGGTGGAGATTAGAATAGGGGCAAATGAGGACAAACTGCATACTCTTCAGTTACTGCTCTCACCAAAGACATGAAATATATAAAAAACAAATGTGAGGACCTCGAATCACGCTCCCAAAGAAAAAATATTTGCATTGTCGGGCTCTCCGAGGAAGCCCTAACTGGGGACATGGAGTTGGCTGTGGAAAACCTACACCCAGATTTACTGGGCCACCCAGACCTTTCCCCTTTCTTCGCTATAGAGTGGGACCACCAAGCCCTATCCCGCAGACCCAAACCAGGAGAATTTCCCAGGCCCATCATCGCGAAAGTACTGAGCTATCGAGACTGAGACCGTCTTCTTTGACTAGGTTCCCAAATCATCTTGATATTCCCTGACTTTTCCATCCCGGTGCAACAGGAACGCTGGCAGTTCATGGGGGTAAAGAAAATGCTCCAAGGGCGTAACATCCAGTATGCTATGTTGTTCCCGGTGTGTCTGAAGCTCCAATTTTGGAGCATACTTTACTTTTTTATGGTCCCGAGTGAAGCAGTGAAGTTCATAGAACACAGATCCCTTTAAATAATCCTCCTGCTGAACCTGTGGATTAGGAATGCACTTGTTCAATTGTTTCTGTAACCCTGTCTCATTTTCAATTATCCCATAGGTAATACATGTCAATAATAGTATATTTATAGTACTTACCATCTAGTTGTTCTTTACCCAATGGACGTGCTATTCTAAATAAATGGCAATACGCTGCACAGTAACAGCGCACCTCATTGCAGTTGCTTAGTGTGGATTGGGGGAAAATACTCCCTGTGCCTTGTTGGAACAAGGGGCCAGTTGGGGTGGGACACGGGGTAGCTACACTGCTGGGTCGGGGAGGTAGGGGTTGGGGAGAGATAGTGTGGGAGGGGGGCTCAGGGTCCTTGGACGAGGCCCACCATGTCAATCTGGAAAAGTGAATACCCTTCATTTGAATGATAGACATATCTTGATGGCCGAAGGCCAACCGTCTTATGCACAGATTTATAGAAATATAGACTGCTATGCTTGACGAACAAGCAGCCATTTTAAATGTAGCAAGAATCGCCATTTTGCTTGTTAACCATTGCTCATTGCTTTCTGTCTAAAACTGCTTTGCAGCTTGCAATTCTTGCGAATTCTGCTTACTCTGCTCAACTGTTAACATTGTTGTCTGAATGTGAAAGGGCAAGGTCGCGGGACTGAGGAGTTTGTTGAAACTCCTCATGAGTAGCACAGAAAGGAATGCCTACGCTCCCTCTCTGTAGCCTTGAGGGAGAGCTGCAGGGCATTTAATCATTTCACAGCTGCCAGCCAGCCTCATACTGTCGTAAAATATGTTAGAATAAAGCAGCTAAAGGCTTGAATTATGCTCTTCTTACGGCCCCCCCCTCACAAAAACCCTTTAGAGCGTGTCGGCTCCCAGGACACGAATAGCACCTCATAGATATCAAAGCTTGGAATGTGGCTCTTCCCCCGTGTGCCGCTTGCTTCCAAGAACAGAAGCACCGTGTTCTGTTCAACAACTAGCAGATGCCTCCACACTTTCTAAATTGCACATTGTTACTAGAATAGACATCGAAAATGTCATAATTGTCATACTCGTCGGAAATGTCCATCATCATCCTGAGTTCAAAGAAACTTAATAAAAGGGGGGTATTAAACATGACATAGCTGATTGTATGATATGCGTATTGTATATATGTAACTGATGTACGTAATTCGCTCTCTTGCGTCCCTCGAGGTCTAGAAAATACACGTTGCGGGGCGTGAGACCACAGTTGGCCAATTGGGACTATTTTTGCTTGCAATAAACCCTAGCATTGTGAATTTGAACCTTGTGTCTGGCGCATTCTTTCATGTATGGTTATTGCCTTGTTTCCATATCGCGAGGGACCCCTAGGGGCCCCTTTCAAGATGGCGCCCGAATAGGGTGCGTTGTAACGGAGTAAAGGCGGAAGAACGGCGAGGACGGGACGATCGAGCCGGGATCAAGAGGTGTACGGGGCGCCCTGTAGAAGTGAGGAGAGATTCCTTCGCAGATCTGCACACATCTGATCCCTGATCGACGTACCGGGCCAGAGGGCAAAGGAGGCGAGGGTCCCCAAACGAGGCAGAAGCCAGAGAAGCGCAGACACGACGTTGGGAGAGGTTGCGTCAGAACAGGCGACTGTTTTATCATGTCAGTCATTCCCCGATTCAAACGAAAACCTGATTTTTGGTAGAGTGTTGATTTTGCAAATTCAAACATCCAGGTTAAGGATAGTTAACCAAGGGGAAGGTTAAAAACATGCCTGGAGTACTGTCCACTTTAGCAGGGCTTTTCCGCTGCGGTAGACAGTCCTTGGAAAATGGCCAAAGTTCACCGCCTGGGGGAACGCCGGCTTATGACATGTATGCAAAATATGGTGTGGGTGCGATAATATTTTGTCAAATTTGGCATAGGCAAACTAGAAAGCAACAGGACCATCAGTGGCCGATTAATGGTAGCTTTGAGATTGCGAGGATAGATAACCTAGAAAGGGTGCTGATTAGGAAAAAAGCGTGACCCGCAGCTTTTGAGACTATCAAGGATTGGAGGAGGGAAGCAATGCTCCAATTTAGGAGTAGAGAGAAGCATGCGCGTAGGCACAAATCGAAGCTTGAAGTAGCAGAAGAAAAGGAGGAGGAGGAGTGGACGGCAGGTTTAAGACGGGAAGGGAGACGTGAGCAAATGAACATAGAAGGAATATACCCGCAGCAGGAACTACACATAGCAGACGAATTAATGGAACATTTGCTAACCCATACGGGTTGAGGCCCAAAACCAGGATCGAAACCAAACACGCCAGTAGTGACTGCGCAGGCCCAACCAGTAGCTCTCATACCCCCTCCCAAAGCCCAAGCACTTCCCCGCACGCAAGCATTAACCCACACCCCAACCACAGCTCGAGCCCTCCCACAAGCGCAGACGCACAATTTCCCAGCACCCAGGAAGGCCCTTCTCAGATGCCACCTGTGTCACTTGTCCCATCTGCACCTCCCGCTCCAGAGACAGATTCAGCACCATCCGCCCCTCCTGAAGTCGAAATTGAGACCGGGGAGGCCAGAGGCGGGGCTGAAGGAACAGGATTTGGACGGGTAACTCGCAGCACGATCAGCAACGAAAGAAAGATTGAATTACAGCAAGAGGCAGAAATGTACATAGAAGGAAATGATGGGACGGCAGCATTGGCCTCATTATATGGGTACCGAAGAAGCACCGAGAGACAGGTAGTGTTGGAATGCATGGGGGAATTTTTGGTGGGAGAATGGAAAAAGATACTTGGGAATTTACCGCCACAACAATTGTTAGATTTGAATAAGTTAGCACGCAGTGAGCAAAGAGATGAGGATGTAAGAAAACATGTGTACAAACTCATTGAACTGAAAAATTAAATGGAAGATAGATATGCTGAAATGTTTGCTACACCTGAATATTGTCAGGAGTGTATTAAGAAAAGTAGGAAGGAGGCGTCGAAGTTGTATATGCAAAAATCGTGGCCAACAGTTTTTCCAGGTGGTGCAAAGCATTTGCCGGCACCGGGACAAATAGGTGATAAACAAAGATTGCAGGCATATGTGGGGGAAACAATGCGATGGAATGTCGAACAAAAGAACTTCAGTGAAGGAAGTAAGTGAGATATGTAATGGGTACCCATTGGAGATGAGAAAAGTAGCGATGCGAACGATAGTAGGAGTGTTACTGCAGCAGGTAATTGGATACAATAGAGGTAAAGGAAATGCACAAGGCAGAGGAAATTTGAATAATATGCACAGGGTGTCATTGGGATTAAATCAATGTGCGTACTGTAAAGAGGAAGGACACTGGCGAGCGCAATGCCCACACCTACAGAATAGAGGTGGGTTTGGCCAGAGAAGGCCTCATAGAGGACATCAGGGGTCAAATGGCCCAAGCAGAAATAGCATGCAGCAGCAACAGGGATATACCAGTGGAGGTAATCAAAACCAATCCTATGGTCAAAACCAAGCTCAACAGAACCAGGCATTGAACCAAAGTGTTCCGAACCAAAATCAGGGCGGGAAGGGCCAACAGAGAAATGATCAGAGTGGAGGACACCGGGGGGGAAATGGGAATATTTTTGATACACAGCCAAACACGTATTATAGCAGCAGAGGTGACTACACGTCGGATGATGTGTTATGTTCACAATAGGACAGCCCACGGCAGGGGTCGGAACCAGTGTCTATTCCCGTGAATCAGAGAGGACCCTATGTAGAAATGAGAGTCGGGAATAAGGAGCACCGTTTCCTTGTAGATAAAGGGGCACAGAAGTGTTCGATAGACCACCACTTGGTTCCGGAGATGCCACTGTCGGGGCAAAAGAATGTTTCTGTAGGGTTCGCAGGTACACCAGTAATTAACCCCGTGTCCGAAGCTGTCCCAATTACGATAGGACCATTTACGGAACAGTGTCCATTTCATCTGACAGAAAATTGTGGGGAGAACTTGCTAGGATTAAACTTGTTGAGAAAATTGGGGGCAGTTATACATGTACGGCAGATGGGGTATTCCTCACGATTTGGCCTCACGATGCACCAGTGACAGAATTTATGTCAAAAGCGTTACCAGAAGAGCTAAGTAGAGTACCAACCTGTCTGTGGGCAATAAATGACAACGATGTAGGATGTTTGAAAATAGAGCCAGCAAAAATAACTTTGAAAGAAGGTGTTACCACAAATTCCCCAGTATAAAATGTCTGTTGAAGGTGAGAAGGGATTAAAGAGTATTGTTACTGACCTGGTGAGATTGGGGGTGGTTGAAGAAATTGCAGGTAGCACGTGCAACAGCCCGATTCTTCCAGTTTACAAGAAAGTAGGCAATGAAGTATCATATTGTTTCATAATTGATCTGCCCGCATTGAACAAAGTGGTAGACCCACAATTCCCTTTGGTCCCAGATGTCACAACAATACTGACAATGATACAGGCCACTGCAGAATACTGCAGTGGATAAAAGCAGTAGATATCTGTTCGCGTTCACTCTAGGAGGTTGATCATTCACATTCACATGCATTCCACAAGGATCCACAGAAAGCCCGAGCATTTACAGCAGGGCACTAAAAGAACAGCTAGATATGCTAGAACTACCAACAGGTTGCGTACTCTTGCAGTACATACATGACTTGTTACTAGCTGCTGACACAAAAGAGATCTGCAAAGAAAGTACTATATTACTATTGATACACCTAGCGACCCATGGTCACAAGGCAAGTTTGAAGAAATTCCAGTATAATCAAAAGGAGGTGTCTTATTTGGGTTACCTACTTTCGCAAGAAGGGAGAAGATTAACACCAGAACGCATAGAAAGTATTTCTAGTATCCCTATTCCAAAAACTCAAAAAGGAGTGAGAGCTGTAATAGACATGGCCTCTTATTGTCGGCAGTGGATCAGTAATTTTGCGTTGATTGTGAAGCCGATGATAAAATTAACTAAAAAGGATGCAGTGATGCCTTTACAGTGGGATGAGCAATGTCAGAAAGCGTTTGAGCAATTGAAAGATGCATTGTGTGCTGCGCCAGTTTTAGGCACTCCTAACTATAAAAAGATCTTTAGACTATTTGTGACTGAGAGTGAAGGATGTGCATTGGTGGTTTTGACACAGGAACAATGTGGAAGAAATAGGCCGTGCGGCTATTATTCTTCCGCGCTGGACCCTGTAGCACGCGCACTACCACGATGTTTGCGATCTGTTGCAGTGGCTGCTGCGTCAGTGAAACAAACGGAAGGAATGGTATTGGGGCATACTTTAATTCTGATGGTGCCACATGCCATAGACGTTCTATTAAACAAAACACAGACGCAACACCTCACCTCTGCTAGACTAACAAGATATGAGCTCATCTTGTTTGCACCCCACATCCAAATTATGAGGTGTAATGCATTGAATCCTGCAGAATTAATGCCACTGACCATAGCAGAAATTGGTGACAACGAATCACCACCCCATGATTGTTTAATGGTCACTGAAGAAGAAACAAAGGGAAGAGTTGACTTGAGCGACATCCCACAGAAAGAGCCAGATGGGGAGTTGTTTTGTGACGGCTCTTGTTTTAAATTACCTGATGGCACATCTACGGCCGCATATGCAATTACTCCCCTAGAGAGTGTTGTAGAAAGCAGAAGAATCCCCTACAATTCGGCACAAGCCACAGAAATAATAGCACTGACCCGAGCCTGTGAACTCTCTGAGAATTTGAACGTGAATATTTATACTGACAGCCAGTACGCCTTTGGCGTGGTTCATAACTTTGGCCGACTCTGGGCTGAGAGGGGCTTCTTGACATCACATGGGGCCAAGATTCAGCATGGCCCTTTGATTGTACGATTGTTGTCTGCACTCACGTTTCCAAAGCGCTTAGCTATAGTAAAATGCAAGGCGCATAAAAAAGTATCATGCAAAGTGAGAGAGGGAAACGCATTTGCAGACAGGATTGCGAAACAAACAGCCACTGATTTGAGTACTAGAATGATGACAATACAAACAGAGGAAGTACCTTGTATGATAGAGAATGGAGCTGCCACAGTCAAAGAAATGCAGACTGAGGCCACGACGAAGAGATTCAGGGGTGGGCTGAGGGCTCTGCTGAGTTAGATTTGGAAGGATGTTGGGTGGACAAAGAGACCAAGAACTGGATGTTGCCAAATTGTTACGTAACCGCAATGGTTACAATGGCGCATAGCCCTACCCACATTTGCGCAAAGAAGATGGTACAGCATTTATCCACAGTATGGAAAAATGAGCACATAAAAAAAGAATGCAGAAAGGCTAGTGCAGAATTGTATTACGTGCCTGCACCACAATGGGAAGGGAACCGTGACTCCAGTAGGTTGTTTTGGCCCACCCTCCATGCCATTCGAGGTGATCCATTTTGATTTCATAGAAATGGAAAGGTGCCAGAACCACAAATATGTGTTAGTGGTGATTTGTGCATTTAGCAAGTGGGTGGAGGCATATCCTTTAAAAGACTGTACTGCCGTGTCAACGGCAAAAGTAATGTTGAAAGAGTATTTCTCCCGGTTCTCCCGGTTCGGGCTGCCCCGTGTCCTGTGGTCAGATAACGGCCCACACTTTGTGGGCGCAGTAGTAATACAGATCTGTGCAGGTCTACAGATAGAGAAACGATTCCACAGTTCCAGGCATCCCAGTTCTGCCGGGCTTGTTGAGAGACATAACGGTATCTTAAAGTCAAAGATAGCTAAAATCTGTGCTGGGAGCAAGTTGAGTTGGGTGGATGCATTACCCCTAGCGCTATTGTGCATGCGCACGTCTGTGCAGGCTAAAACTGGGCTCTCCCCCTATGAAATTATAATGGGGAGACCGGCAAATGTATGGTGCGCACCGCAGCCCAAAAGATTATGTGTGGTCGAGCATCCTGTGTTAAGTACGTACTGTGGCCTGTTAATGCAGAAGTTGCGTTTGATTCATCAGCAGGTCCAGGAGGCATTACCAGTGCGATACACCGGACCGGGGCACTCGCTGGAGCCTTGAAGCTGGGTCCTGATTAAGAACTTTGAGCGGAAGACATCATTAGAGGCCCCTACCAAGTACTTTTGGTGACGCAAACGGCCATTCGAGTGGACGGTCGCAAAGCATGGATCCATGCGACACATGCCAAAATTCCCAGGACTGCTGACAACTTCCGACGACCAGAGAAAGGAGACGGTCTCGGAAACGAGAGAAACTCTTGCCAGTCCACTGCCACAGCATCAGCCTGAGCGAGAAGTGAAAGATGAAACAAAGCCTACGCGAGAAGTGAAACTCGAAACAGAGCCCGAGGAGGCTGCCAGAAAGGGAAAGGGCGAAAAGTGCCCCAACGTTGCTTAGCAGAAACAACATCACTGCCGAGCGACACAAACTCTGCATTGTAAACACCAGCAGAAACAACGCGTGTACCCCTTTGGCACCCGCCAGTTTCTGCAAACGCACCAAAGCCAAAGAAAGAAACTACATCATTGCCACGGCGCTCATCACTACCCATCATTGTGCCGTAGGCTGACACTGAGCCTGATACTGGAAGTGCAACGGCACTATTCACGGATCATACAATACCAGGAGTGAAACGGTATAATTTGCAGCCTCGACAGGCAAAGTGATCCACAGATCTTTGGTGCTTTTCTTTTGCCTTTGGTTCCACTCACAGACGGAGTAGAAACCAGGGACGTAGAGGAGAGAAGTGTGAGAGTTGTGCAAGTCGGACAATTCAAGACTCACGGCTCCTCTGTGCGCTTATAATAAAGTACATGTGTAAGGAGCAGGACAAGCTGGTCGCACATAAGTACTAAGGCTGATAGAGTACATGTGTCCTAAGGCAGAGCAGGACAAGCTGGATGCACATAGTACTCTATCAATAAAGAATTGTTCAGAAATCGTCTGAGCAGTGGGAGAAAGAACAACTAATCTTGCTCGGAGTGGATAAGTGATCTAGGCTGTGAAAGGGTTGGCAGAATTGATCTGTGACATTTTCGTTGAACTTTTCTGGCATCAAGAACGAGAGACATTTGCGACGAACTTTGCCAGCAAGAAGAAGGACGATGAAGAACAAATCAATACCGGTTTCAGCCTCCTCCCGCTGTAAGCGATATTCAATCAACACTACAGCTAAGTCAATGCCTAGTCTGGGATGCTGAGGAAAACCCTTATTGATTTATTTTTATATCCAGTTCAGTACTCTGGATGACAACCCTTGTATAACACCCCCCTCTTAGAATCCCCCTGACCCCACTGAGCCAAGAAGTAGGTTTGTTTTGCAAATTAAAAGGTTTATTTCAAAATTTAAGCAATATATATATATATATATATATATGTATATATATATATATATATATATATATATATATATATATATATATATATATATATATCACACTTCTATAAATAAAAAGAGCTAACTTATGAATAGGAACAGAAGAATAAGGTGGGAAAGAATGCTTTATATGGTTCAAGGAAACACAGGGTGGAATAAAATGCAGTACAGAAATAACTTGTTATGATTTTAGCAAAAGGTAATATGATCACTTTTTCTTTTGACAATTCACTCCCCCCCTATGCAATACAGGAAATGGAAGGAGAGCACACAGTGTTCAAGAATCCCAACAAATCACACTTTATAATGCAATACACAGTTCCAGTTCTCCCAGCAAGCTTAGGGAAAACAGGGATGAGTTTTAAACACAGGCAAATTACTTTAATGTGGTTTGCAAGGAAGTGAAAAGGTGCTAAAATTGCTTTTAATTCCCTCTAGAGGTTCAGGGTAGGTGATGGCTACTTTATATTAGTTCGGGCTCACTTTAACAATACTCTATGAATGATTAGCAGATTGCAAACAAATTTTAGTAAGAGAAGCAAAAAGCTGCTGATTTCTACAGATGAAGAAATCGGGCCAAATCGCAAATCGCGGTAAATTTCACGAGTGCGTGTCTCGCGATTACGGAAAAAGTATAGGGAGTAAGAAGTTGGTTCTAGGTTCATTGGAAAGCCTAGATTCTAAGCTTTCAGATGAAAGTTAAATCTCGGTTCCGGAGATACGGATGATTTAATAAAGGTAGATTATCGGATTTAAAGTAAAACTCAAAATGACAGGTGACAGCTTGCAGCTTTAAAAATGACAGATGACACGATTTCTAGGAGGCTGTTCTAATTAGGTTAAAATAGCTTGAATTAGATTATTTTAACTAAGAGATTGGGTTCTGCACAGTTCTGGCGGTACTCACAATATATTTTGGGGAGGAATGGGCCTCGCCACGGATCTGGTCAGGTTTTGGACTGGATTCCGGTTCTGGTCTCGGCACTTCACAGCGATCTGGGTCAGCTCTCTGGATACAGCGGTCTGTGGTTCTCTGGATCTCTGGTCTGGTCTCTGGCAATTGTTCTTGGCAAAGAATTCAAACAGCTTGCCCGGCTGTGGAATAGTTTGCAAATGATTTTAAGGATGCTGAGGCCTGCTGAGAAGAGTTCTCAGTTTGTGGGTTTAGGCCCTTGCTTTAAGTTCTGAAGTAAAGTTCTGGTCTTTGGAGATTGATGGATGTGAAGTCTGGAGTCTCCCGGCAGAGCGTCCAGCAGAAAATGGAATTGAATGTCCCTACCTGTCCCAGCAGTCTCTTTTCATGTGTTTTAAAAAGTGGGTGGAGAGGCTAGCATCCCTAAGCCTGCCCCTCTCTTGATTTGATAGGTCAATAGATTCTTTGGTCCCTGATTTGGGAAGGGATAGTGTGTCAGAGTGATGTCATTTTTATGCCCTGCAGAAATGACACTCCCCTGGACAATGTGCACACAAATCTATTCCTGATCCAAATACATATTTTCCAGGTACACAGTTGTTTGACATCACATACACACATCATATATTACTAAAGATAGTCCCTGTCCCGACTCTGGCGTTTCTAGGAGCTTGCATTAAAAAATGGCAACTTATTTTCGATTTTAGTGGGTTTTGCAACATTGGTTTTTCATCAAAAATTATACAAAGGTACATTTCCCTTCCACATATATCTCAATAACTTTCCATGTCTCTAGCTTAAACACATTGTCTACAATAATCATAATTAGCGGGTTTTTGCCCCAGAACATGGTACAAATTGGAGTTTGGACTCAAATCGTGAGGGCATTTTTCAAACTAAGACTCTCAAAGTTGTACATTCCTGTCATTTGGTTACAATAAATTATCACTGTTTCTATAAACTATATATTTGTTGCAATTCAACTCCCCCAAAGTGTTTGGGTCCGCCTCCAGAAGTCTGGGTGGGTCAGTGATCACATGTCTCTTTGCTGGCAGAGGGCTGTTGACAGGAAACACTCAAAATTAACATACCCCATTCAACAGAAAGAGCCTTTTGTGTGGGCTCCAGCAGGTTGCCTGGAAGTCTCTCCTCAATCAATCAACAGGGTCATGTGATATCCTGCCTCCTAGTGTGGGAATCTCTGAGGTGTTAAGGTTTCCCAGCCTCTTGGCCTCTGGGAACAGCAGGTGGCTAGATTTTCAATTAACCAACAAGCTTTGAAGTCCCTGCCCCTCTTGCAACTCCTAAATACAGTTTCCCTGTCAGAGTTTAGACCGCTAGCGCCACCTTGGGGGAATTTGTCAGTACTGCATCCATTTTTGAGTTGTCTTGAATTACTGCATTTCAATAGAGTGGTCTTTTGCTTGATAGTATAGGACCCTTGCTTAACATTGTTTTGATGGCATCCTTACAGTAGAGTGGTGATGTGGAACCCCCAACAAGAAGGTTGTATCTTTGGAGTGGTCTCGTGCCAACTGCGCAGTTCTCCTATTCTGGCGTGAATGTGGGCGGCGATAGCTCATCCCCACATCCACCCAGTCCATTGATTTAGTTTGTTCTGGGATAGAATAATGGGCGGCGACAGCTCATCCCCACATCTACCCAGTCTATTGATTCAACATGGGTCAAAACCCTTGACACTGCACCCCGGCTGAAAAGATGATAGTTTTAGAGACTGTAAATTTAGGGAAAAAGCATGGTAAAAGGAATAAGGTACTGATTTGGACATTGGTCCTGTGTTCTCTAAGTATGGTAGTACCAACAATAATAGCCATTACACTATGGTTCCTGGAGTCCGCGCTCCCATTAGAAACACTTTTGCCTAAAGCAGCTACTGAAAGCCCGGTTCATGTAATCACTGGTACTTTGTCCCCAATGGAAGAAAGACATAGAGAAGGATATGGCAACAATACATTGTTGCTCATAATGAACATGACCCATGCAGTTTTAAAGAAAAAAGATTGCTGGGTTTGTGCCCATTTACCACAGCACAGTGGGAAAGGGATAGGCTGGTATGTACAACCGTTATCGTTGGTTTATTCATGTGAAGTATCGTTGAATGCAATGTTCTTTGGGAAATGGAACAAGAGTAATACGGGTCAGCTAGATGAGACCAATATGAATGAATTTGAGGAAGTGATCATGAGACCTGTGGGTTGTTCCATATTCCACAAAGCTTGCGTGTTTTCACCAGATCCCATGAGTAAAAATACTCGAAAGACAACAAGACTAGATAGATTACATAGGCAGAATAGACCGACCCCGCCAACAGAAGAAACATCAGTAATGACATTTCAAAAGAGGGATGAATGGAATAAAGATGCTGTGCCCCCTGCCTATACAGTGGATCACAGCCCCAAAACTGCTCCCCTATGTTTACAGAAAAAAGGTTCCTATAAAGTAGGAATGTTTAGCAGCTGCCTGAACACAGTGGTTTTAAAGCACGAAATAGAACCCGTGTACGTAGGGGACCCTGTTTACTTTATATGTGGGGCAAAAGCATATCCATGGTTACCTGGGAACTGGGGAGGTACATGCTACCTAGGTCTACTGTTTCCAGGAGTGTTCCTCTTGGAGACAGCAGAAGTAGCCAGACGAACAAAAGGTAGAACCCAAAGGAGTAGTGAAGATGGAATGATAGCAATGGATGTAGCCAAATCGTTTATACCATTCTTGGCCCAAATAGAAAATTCCTATAACATAAGAAAACTGTCTAGAATATTAAAAAATACAATAGATTCAACAACGGATATTTTATTCAATATGACGTTAGAAGAGAAAGGAATAAGACTAATGGCACTACAAAACAGGATGGCTCTCGATATAATATTAGTTGATCGTGGGGGAGTTTGCAATCTCGTAAAAACTGCATGCTGTGTTTTTATAGAGGATTGCTCCCCTACAATATTTAAAGCAATCCGGAAATTACATGTCCTAAGTTCCACACTCTCTACTGAAGAAGGGGGTTGGGGGATAGGATCCTGGTTGTGGGGACTATTGCGGTCCTGGGGATGGAAGCTAATTTCGATACTAATGTTGGTACTTGGTATATTCATAACATGTTGCTGTTGCATACAATGCCTACCAATAGTTTGTACTGAGACAACTGAGGGATGTACTAAGGGATGTATGCACATGGTGTCAAGAGGAAAACAAACGCACGGCCGAAATAACAGAGACACTGATGAAACAAAAACAGTAAAACAATTCATGGCTATAGACATTAATGATGAAGATGATGCTCATGATAACATGAAAGGTTCAGACATAGATACCCCAGACTTATCCTCATCAGAGGAGGATACAATGAATGAATAAGACGTTTGGCATACGGCCAAAAGGTGGGTTTGTCAATCTGGAAAAGTGAATACCCTTCATTTGAATGATAGACGTATCTTGATGGCCGAAGGCCAACCGTCTTATGCACAGAATTATAGAAATACAGACTGCTATGCTTGACGAACAAGCGGCCATTTTAAATGTAGCAAGAATCGCCATTTTGCTTGTTAACCATTGCTCATTGCTTTCTGTCTAAAACTGCTTTGCAGCTTGCAATTCTTGCAAATTCTGCTTACTCTGCTCAACTGAGGAGTTTGTTGAAACTTCTCATGAGTAGCCCAGAAAGGAATGCCCACGCTCCCTCTCTGTAGCTTTGAGGGAGAGCTGCAGGGCATTTAATCATTTCACAGCTGCCAGCCAGTCTCGTACTGTGGTTAGAATAAAGCAGCTAAAGGATTGAATTATGCTCTTCTTACGCCCCCCCTCACAAAAACCCTTTAGAGCGTGTCGGCTCCCAGGACACGAATAGCACCTCATAGATAGCAAAGCTTGGAATGTGGCTCTTCCCCCATGTGCAGCTTGCTTCCAAGAACAGAAGCACCGTGTTCTGTTCAACAACTAGAAGATGCCTCCGCACTTTCTAAATTGCACATTGTTACTAGAATAGACATCGAAAGTGTCATAATTGTCATACTCGTCGGAAATGTCCATCATCATCCCGAGTTCAAAGAAACTTAATAAAAGGGGGGTGTTAAACATGACATAGCTGATTTTATGATATGCAATTTGTATATATGTAACTGATGTACGTAATTCGCTCTCTTGCGTCCCTCGAGGTCTAGAAAATACACGTTGCGGGGCGTGAGACCACAGTTGGCCAATTGGGACTATTTTTGCTTACAATAAACCCTAGCATTGGGAATTTGAACCTCGTGTCTGGCGCATCCTTTCGTGTATGGTTATTGCCTTGTTTCCATATTGCGAGGGACCCCTAGGGGCCCCTTTCAGATAGTTAGCTGTCAGATAGTTGAGCACCAGTTGCACAATACAGGGGAACAGGGGAAGAAAACAGTTAAAAGATTGGTGATTGAGTACTCAGAGGTTTTTGTTCTGTAGTGCATAAATAGATATACCGATGCTAAATTCAGTGTACAATTTGATTTTTTATGAGGTTCATGGCACAACAGCTGAAAATATTTAGTTGGAATATCCAGGGCCTAGAGAACTTCACTAAAACTTGTAAAATAAAATCCTATGTACAAAGACATAGAACACATTTTTTGTTCCTGCAAGAACCCCATGCTAAGGAAGGTACATGTCGCAACATTGCCCCTTTGTGGGGGAAGAACTGATACTTCAGCTTATACTCCTCCAGAGGAGTCCTGATTCTCATAAAAAAGTCCCTAAAGTAATTGGAAATAGGAGTGTATATCGACCCCGAGGGGAGATACGTGGTGGTTCACTGCACTCTGGAGGGAACCGAACTGGTACTTGTGAATACATATTGTCCCAACATCAACTCCCCGAGTTCTTTGACCACATAGCAGATATTTTAGCGGGGTAGCTTGGAATACCACAAATATGGGGCGGAGACATGAACCTGATCCTAGGCTGCTCTCTAGATAGAACAAACACAGCATCTCGCCCCCAATCCAGAGCCGCCTGTAGACTGAAGTCCCTCATCCAATCGCTGGGCTTATGTGACGCATGGCGTATAGTTCATCCTCAATCAAGGGAATACACTTTCTACTCCCCGGTTCATGACATGTCTTCCCAGATTGATTTGTTCCTCTTACTGATTCACCAATGGGGAAAGTACTCGAAGCCGACATCAGACCGCATATATTATCTGACATTCTGCGGTGATAGTATCACTAAATATGGGAGGCCGACGTGCGGGCTGTACCTGGAGGTTCAAGTTAGCACCTTTGAAGAACATAGTGTTCCATGCTGACATTAAGGCTGACAGAGCCCTTCTTTACCTGCAATGCTCCGGGCTCCACATCCCACGGCATTCAGTGGCAGGCCTTTACGATATATGTTACAGGTATGGCAATGTCAAGAGAGGCTGGGTTTCTTAAAAATATACAGATAGACTTGGAGAAGTCCGAAAGGGCCCTGAAAAAGCTCAAAATAGAGTACTCCCTTTCCTCTGATCCCCTGGTGCTAGCACAAATATGTGGGGAGCTGTAAAATTGTGCAGCCCATTCCTCTAGGTAAATTTGTCACTTCTCCTGTCCTTAGGTGGCCAAGAAGTATGGGGAAGGAGACAGATTCAGGAAGACATTGGCGAGAGTGGTCCGGGCTGAGAGGGGGAGGTCCCAGGTAGATAGCTTCCTAGATGAGCAGGAGAATACTAAATGGGCAGACACGGAAGTGGCTGGGGCTTTCTGTGACTTTTACCGTACATTATACACCACCAAACAACCATGTGGTGAACATGCCATACACTATTTTTTTCTGAATTAGCTCCTAAGCCAGGAAAACATTTGAGCGCCCTGTCACACTGGAAGAAATTATGTCAGTCATCACTGGTCTGCCCAAAGGGAAGGCCCCAGGCCCGGATGGCCTCACTCCTGAGTTTTATCAGGAATATGCCATCTTGTTATTAGTGTGGGAGGAATCCCTTCGAGAGTCCCTCCTGCCCGAGTCACTTCGGGAGGCTGTGATCACGGATACACCTTAAACCTGACAAACCGAGCAATAATTGCAGATCATACAGGGCCCAATCCCTCATGAACTGTGACACTAAAATATGCAACAAGATCCTGGCCAACCATCTCCTCCCGTTGATGCCACATCTGATCCATCCTGATCAGGCGAGATTTATCCCGGGATGATCCACTGCGCAAGTCGTTAGGCGGCTGTTCAATGTAATGGCCAGAATAGACCCAGGGGCCAAAGCAATGGCGGTAACTATACACACTCAGAAGGCCTTCAATATGGTGTTGTGGGAGTACCTATTGGCTATAATGGAAAGGATGGGGGTGGGTCCCAACATGATTCGATATATTGAGTAACTGTACACACAACCACTAGTCAAAGTTCTGGTCAACACATGTACATCCAAACAATTCCAACTGTGAAGAGACACCCAACAAGTTTGCCCACTTTCCCCTATCCTATTCACGTTGGCCATTGAACCCATGGCAGATTATATCAGGAAACACCATGGGCACTGCAGTATCTGCTATGTTGGCCCTCCCAAGATCATATCCCTATACGCAGACAATGTGCTCTTATACGCCAGAGACCCTCATACT
Organism: Ambystoma mexicanum; assembly: GCF_040938575.1. NCBI lineage: Eukaryota > Metazoa > Chordata > Amphibia > Caudata > Ambystomatidae > Ambystoma > Ambystoma mexicanum. Next base: position 772,839,887 of record NC_090923.1, on the reverse strand, counting down.
AACCTTCACCCTATTCTACACAACATTAAGCATATTGGTGGAGTCTCTGGCTTTGCAATTAGCCTTTCCAAGACTGAAATATTCCCTCTTACTACCAAGGAGTATGGTGGCACCGTCCCCTGACCACATTAAATATATGGGGGTGTTGGTTCATAGAACCCGTGCCTCCTTACTCCGGGACAACTATGATGCAATCACGGCCCATACGGAAAACAAACTTATTAAATAGAAAACTCTTCCCCTGTTCCCTGCAGCTAAGAGGGGACAACCTAAATAGGTTGCTACTGCAACGCGAAAACTACTGGATTGATCGCCGTAACTCCATGTCCCCTAATGGGATGAACATGGAGTGGGATCTAAGTTGTTTCCTGTTACTTCTGAGAGGAATCTTTGTAGGCAAACACTCCAAATGTTGGTAATGGAACACAGCAATGAATTCTGATGTCATTACAATTTGAAAATGTTCATGCCAAACTTGAAGTACATATTTACAGATCAAGTACTGTACGAGTACCATGTCATGAATACATTGAAGAGACATTAGATACATATTCTATTGCAGCCTTATGGGGCACAACAGTAAAGAATCATACATTTTATATATGCAATTCGAACATAGCGCTCTACACGCGCCGTCACAGAAGTACTTTCCGCTTTAGCATCAGTGTTTAAGCCTGTGCGCATGCACGCCGTTACCATAGTAACTTGGATCAACACTGTCACCGTTGAACACGAAGAACACGAAGAAATGTAAGAACATGGTGAGCCAGCACTAGGTAAGAATATGAATTTAACATGCCCCACTCAACCCAAAGATCACGGCAGTTGAACAGATACATCCCTGTATCTTTCCATTTCAGATTCAATGTAAGGCGATTTTGCGATTGCCAAGGGCATGGCAGCAATCAGACAACGCGGTTGCACCTCCTGAAAAAGAAATGCGCGCAGCACAGAAACAGGAAGCAGTGAACTTGTATGTTGTTAATAAGGTACAACCATTATGAAGAAATACAAATTGAACCGTGATCATGAGTCTTCTACTAAATAGAGATTCCTGCTTTTAGGCATACCCATCTACTAGGGTAACTCCGTGCAGAAACAAGCAAGAAATAAGAGCACTGACGATACCTCGTTCTTGAGCCCAGGCAGAAACTAAAGTTTGACTCTTGTTACAAGCCTCCTACACCCAGTGCATTTTCATCGAGGTGAGTGTTTCCTAATCTTAACTTTTAACGTTTGTGCACTATAACAACACAGGCCATAGAATTGGGTCCAAATTCTAGCCCACCCTTCATGATTAAACTCATGGAGGTCACTTTTACTTATTTTCAGATCTTACTCTCGAATTTCGAGCGAAGACCAACACACAAGTTGACTAGAATTTATCAAGCTTCAATCAGGCGTCTCTGCCAGAACACTAAGATTAGTAGGTTTTAATTCCAACTTTGAATTATAAAATACATTAAATGAGATTTTTTTTTTACAAATAGATTTACATATATTTTTATTTATTTAATTTTCAGAAATTTTGGTTTGAATTGTCCATACCTGATGAAGGACAAGCAAGCCCGAAACGCGTTGTTTAGAGACAAAGAGATATAATTTGAAATCACCCTTATGTATATCTGGACTTATCTCACATTAATGGACTCTGAACCATTCTGTTCTCACTGAATATAATTTGATTTTGAAATTGTGATGATTGTATATTTGAAGTCTTGTTTTATTGCAAGCACTTTGTTGTCTGAAGTGTGCAAATCATTAAGAAGCGTGAATTGACTTTATGAATATCGTTGTTACCATGTTTGTGTAACTGTTTATTTAACTTTTTACTCTATTAAACATTGTATCCCTTATTACATTGAACTTCTTTTAGCATTGTTTTTTGCTACAATATTGTGCACAGATCATTAGTACCACCGTACTCCGTGGCCCTCATTTCACCTTTGTTTCCCATATCGATCTTGTAGCCCAAGATCAGCATCTGTGGCACCTAAATATAAATGAATAATGTTGACGTGTAAGGTACCATATTTTGGGAAACATAAAACCGCTTACACCCTGAGTGCCCCTCTGCATAGTTATTTTCCCTGCATCTAAGTTATCACTGATCAAAATGACGCTGCTTCCCAAAATACTATACACGTTCGCCAACATCCCAGTCTGGCCGGGAAAACCCTACTTCGTCACGATGCATGGTCTCCTGGGGCAGTTCCTGTGGCATGCAGGGGCAGTCTGCATGAAATGGTTGGAGATGACCCTTCCGTACAAGAAAGGTAGATTCATAGCACCACACTTGGAGCTGGTTGCCTCCACACTTAGGGTGTGGCTGTCAATATTAGCCCTTATAGGTGTTGATTGCCCATATTATCGATGGCTCCCTTTGTGGAAATTCCCCTGTGCTGAAACCAACTTGGGATAGGACAGTTCAATTGATATGGGAGGGATTGGGATATAGAGCATTGGCAGATTTGTTCCCGTATGTAAAATTCATTACACCTTCTACATGGAAACCGGGGCATGTGTCATCGGGTGGGGAGCGCCTCCAATACTACAAATCCATGCTGCAGGGTCAGCTAGATGCCCCGAATAGCCCTGTAAAGCCCCTGAGATTACTATTCTGGCCTATATTGCTAACTCTAGGGATTGCAGACACATTCTCTCTACACCTTATAAACTGATGCTCGATAAAATGGCTTCCCCCACTACACGTGCACTGGACGGGTGGTCTAAAGAAATGGGTTCTAACCTCACTGATGCCCAATGGGGACATATGTGTAAACTCAACAGGAAAGTATCACTAAACTTCAGATTTAAGTTCATGCAGTTTAAATTACTGAATAGACTATATTATACACCTGCCAGGTTGATCAAGATGTCCCCATCGGTGGAACATTGCTGCCCAAGATGGCAACACATACCTGCTGGTCAGCTTTGCATGTGCTTTTGCCCAACTATGTGAGTATAGGGAAAACATTCTAGGTACCTTATCCGTAGTGGTGAGCTCCACTGTGGCACGAAACTCACTCAGAGCATTATTCGGTATATGGCTGGAAATTCAGGGTGAAAGACACTGTGCATTTGTAAATATGGGCTGCATGATCACCAGGAGAGCTATCCTTTTAAAATGGAAAGATAAAATAAAACAATTTGAAAGAATGGTTGCTAGCATTGACCTGGCTTCAGGAAAATGAAGAATGATATGCTTGCACCCTTCCTCCCTCATTCGGACCCTGTGAAATCTAGATGGGATTCCATTCCTACTTGGCCACAATTGAAATTATTGTCTAGGACACACCTGATATACAGTATCCCTGAACCTATGATGAACATGTCTGCCAGCACTAGATTATGCACAATACACTGTTTCATTCTATTATGTTTTTTTGTTATGCACAAACTATAACTGCTTGAGATCATAATCCATCTGTTGAACTCTAAATTTGCGATAATAAATAAAGGTTTTAAAAAAAGATGTGATTCTTGATTTGTTTATGTGTAGTGTGGCTATCCCAAGCTATTGTATGGCATCAATTATGTTGGAGGAGTAGGAAGAGGGAGAATGGGTTAGTAAGTCAATCAGTTTGTTGAAGCCTCTGGCGCAGCTCTTTGGTTGCCCGGTTATTGGTTGTGGTTCTTTGGTGGTTCTTTGGCCAATCTCATCTCCACTCTAGTCATATGTCTATGGTGTTATTGTTGCCAGTGTCCTTTGAGGTTGTCATTGTCTGTTAAAAAGTCAGGTTTTGAGCCATTTCCTGAAGGTGATGTGGTCTTCCATGGTTCTAATTTCTTTGGCCATGATGTTCCAGATGTTAGCAATTCGACATGAGAACATTGTTCTGCCGAATATTCTTTTTTCGTAATGGTTTGCCTCTATTTGTAGGTTGTTGCTGAATCTCAGGTTCCTTCCTGGGCGATACCGGCAAATCGTGTCTTGCTGGAGTTCAGATCCTTGTCTGTGCAAGGATTGGTGGGCAATGTAGAGTGCTTTGAATTTGATGCACTTTTTTACTGGTAACCAGTGTAGGCTTTTCATTGCTGGAGTGATCTGGTCTCTTCTGTTTAGCCTTAGCAGGATCCTGGCTGCAGTATTATTGACCATTTGGAGTTTCTTGGTGAGTGTTTCTGGTGTTCCTAGGTAGAGGCTGTTTGCGTAGTCAATTCTATCATGGATAAGATTGTGAGGATTCTTTGAGCAAAGGAAAGGTTGGGGAGTAATCCTCTCAGCAGTCGTAGGAGGAGGAAACATTCTTTGGTGACTGCATTGATTTGCAGTTCCAGGGATAGTCCGCTATCCATGAGTATTCCTAGGTTATTTACTATGTCCGTAGTTTCTCGTTGCGTTCACATGCCGGTCCGCAAGTCTATTTGTGGGTTCTCTCCATTAAAACTTGCGGTGACGGCATCATTTCCATTTTTGCCAAGTTTTGTTTAAGGTAATTTGTTGTCATCCAGTTTCAGACGTCTGTGAGGCAGTTGTTGAGGCTTTTATTTTGTTCCTGGTTTCTGTTTGTTTTCACAATCAGTTGTGGGTCATCTTCATCATTTTAGTGGTAAGTCAGTGGGTTCAAATGGGTTTCATCAGTGGGCACATGTAGATGATGAAGAGCAGAGGTGGGAGGCTGGATCCCTGTGGGATTCTGCAGGATATATTTCTGGTGTTTGAGATGAAGGGTGGTAGGTATATTCTTTCAGTTCTGTTTGTGAGGAATGAGGTAAGCCACTTTAGTGCAGATTTCTGTATGCCTCAGTCCATCAATCTTTGAATCAGTGTTGCATGGCTGATTGTGTCAAATGCCGCTGATATGCCCAACAGTATAAGGGCTGATTGGGCATCATTGTCTGTGTTTATTTTCAGGTCATCCCATATTGATACAAGTGCTGATTATGTTTCTCTTATTGGCCTGAAGCCAATTTATGACTGGTCAAGTAATCCGCTTGTTTCAACGTATTTATGAAGGATTTGGTACATCTGGCTCTTCAGGATCTTTCCTGGGTAGAGCAGGTTAAATATCGGCCTGTAGTTGCTTGGGTCTTCTGCACTTTCTGATTCCTTTTTTATCAGCAGTTTAATGTATGCTGATTTTAAGGAGAACAACACTATTCCTCTTTTGAGTGATAGATTCATTAGGTTCCATAAGTGTGCTTCTGGGGTTCTGAAGTTGAGGATTCCTTTGTAGATGTCAGGGGGGCAAGGGTCCCCTGGGGATCTTGCAAGGGTGGTGTCCTTGATCAAAGTGGAACAGGTTTTTTCTGTGATTGGTTCTAGGCAGGTGAATTTTGCTGTAATCTGCATTTTACCTGGTATCTGTGGTCAGGCAGTCGTGGTTGCACTTTCCCAGGCTAGGTTGATTGTCTCCTGGATTGTATCTATTTTTGATCTTAGGTGTTTGAAGTCTCCCAGTATGACTAGGTTGTCGTGGTAGGTTGATAAAATGGTGGCAGCGTGCGATAGTTTTGTTGCAAAGTTGGGGTTGTAAGAAGGTGGTCTGTAGATCAGGAGGAATACTATGTTGATTTGGTCGTTGAGTTTTATCTTGAAGAGGAGGGATTCACAGTCTTCTATGTTGGTTGTGATGAGTTGAGATGCTTGGATGTGTTATTTTTGTATAATTGTGATTCCAACTCCTCTTTGGTTTCCTCTGTTTGCGTGTCTGAGTTCAAAATTGTTCAGTATTGCTTTGTTCGGGATGGCTTTTGAGTTATCTGATAACCAGGTTTCTGTAAGAAAGAGCATGTCTGTGCCTCCTTCGCTTAGAAGATCATGTATTTCTATTGAATGTTTTGCCATGGATCAACATTGAGAAGGCTGCAGTCTAGTTTGTTTGATTTTCCTTTTGGGTTGTTGGCTCGGTTTGGTGAGTTTTAGGTTGGGATTCCGTTGCTGGTGGGATTTTCTGGGTTGAACCTGTTTGGCGGCGTGGTTCTTTGGTGGTTCGTCTCTTCGTCGAGTATACTGATATTGTTTATGCCAGGATTGGTTTGTTTTGGTTTGTTCCGGTTGGTGAGTAGTGTTGGTACGCGTCCGTTGTTCCAGTCTTTTGTGATGTAGGCTGTGTTGAGGGTAAAGGATTCCAGTTTGTCCCTGATCCTGGATGGGGTATTGTCCATGGTGTGGACCAAGTTGGGGTGATTTATTACTTGCCATGGTGCATTTGGTGTCCTGGTGGGCTATGTTTTAGTAGCGCTTATTGCTTGTCCGTTCGTTGTCGCTGGTCCATCTTTGCCTACCGCGCAGTCGAATGTGGAGTGTTAGCGGGCCATGTAGTCTGTCTTTGCTCTGTTCTTTGTATATGTCCTTGTGCCATCTGGGCTGTTCTTTGTACAGTTTTTTTGGAGTTGTGGAATCATGCTGGTCATCACCTTCCTGAGGGGTTTGTGTTTCATTATGTGTTCCAAGCAAGCCATAGGTAAGCCCTGTGTTTTTTTAGACCTGTTTGCAAGAAAATCTGACCATCTGACGCACAACTTCTACATTTTAATCTACACAATGCCACAATACCCTTTCTCCAGGGCTAAATCCATGTAAGCATCTCTGCAGCCTTTAATTTTTATCCCCGGCATCCACAAACCACGAGGTTTGCAATCTCAAGATGGCCGACCCTGAAATCTGACTCGACACCTACAGCTACACTGAAGAAAGCCTGGGCCAGCTGATTCGCAAGCCTTCCCCTGAAAGCCAATCGTGGGGAACTGGCAGGCGAAAGCCGGCCCCGATGAGGTCAACCAAAAAAGGCTCTCCCATGACTGAGCCTGACCGAGCAAAGAGAGCACTGCATGCGATCCTCTCATACCCATGAACCTCGGAACTGGCCAAGGTTAATGGGACTCTCAACACAAAGGCACCGATCGGGCTCTGCACTATCTGTGCATACCTACACCATACGTTGTTATGGTGAGATTCATCTGATCCCTTCCTCCCCATAACCCATAGACACTTGTCAACACATGAGCCATCCATTAGCCAGCCCATCCTCACTACGATCACCTCCCACAGCCACTCCTTCATCCCCCGCCCCATAAATATATCCATTACACATGCGTGGCAACCCATCGCCACTACTAAAACCAGTTCCTCTGCCCCTATATTGCCCAGCACCAGCCACTACACACAGCACGCATCTCATTAACCACACCTGCTAATCAATCCAGGGCACACCCGGACCTTAATACGGTCTAAACACTACCGCTGCATTTAGCATCCAACCTCCCCTACAGCATCTCGGCCGCTCACCATCACTAAACCCACGGCAGACCAGATCCATCCCATAAACCGGTCACCCAAGGCAACATGCCGCTTGCCGCATTGTCTCTATAGCCAGCACGAACTGCTACAACATGCCATACACCGACTGTAACTATACCATATGTGCACCCTGTAAATCCAGAATGAGCTGCTACGACCTTGCTTTCTATGCACTTTAGTGCCTCCAAGCTAGCAAGACATACTGTGCTCATACCCATCTGCACCCTGTGATAGAAGTGTTATTGTGTTCATGTCCAGGTGCACCTTGTGTTAGAAAGTGCTACTGTGGGATGGAGCTGTGGAGCAGCCCAAGATGGCTGCCTAGCCTTTCAGCTCCGTGCGGCCTTGTCAATCATCTGCTCCCATCTGCGGATCTCGATATTGTGAAGGACTATAAGCTGGCCGAGTTGCTTCTGCCACTGCACTGGACATTTTGTGCAATTCTGGTCTCGATTGGCCCACCTGGTACCTGGCTGGCGGCCCTGTCGGATTTGGGCCTAGCATTCCATCCGGCCCCAGCGATTGCCTAACATCTGGCCCTCCCGCCTGGCCTGCCTGTCTCCTGGGTCCCCTCCCCGCTCCCGCTGCCCGCTGCACTGTGAAATCGCGGCAAGAGCCTGGGGGTCCTGCTGCGGACGCCGCCACACCGTGGATGCCACTTGCTGCATCAGCGATCATCGCGACCTCCCCGGCGCCGACGACATGGAGGATCCCATCGTCCTGCTGCTGTGAACCAGGTGAGCGGGGGTTGGAGCGGTGGGCGTCCAGACCTCTGCCCACTATCTGTGATACTACGGGCCTGTACTGTCATAAAGAAGCGCCCCTCATCATACTGCCTGGCCACCTTCCACTGACAGTATTGCCGCCTCTGCCCGCGGCCCCCCAAGAAAGATCCCGCTGGCACCCCAATGCAATCTGTACACATAAGGGGGCCGCGATCACTCGCCATCACAGCCTTGCTGCTCCACCGCTGACTCTCTGTTATCCACGGCGGTCCCCCACCTGCCTTTAACTGCCTACCACCACCGAAGGACACTGCGTTTGAGCCAGCTGGTCCTGGCCCATCCCAGCTCTCCATCCTACCCTTAAGCGGGCCCTCACTGCAACCATACCCATCACAACGACAATGCCTAGCAGAAATAAGGCAGGGGCCCAAGGAGGCACAATGGACAAATACACTAAAGCGGTCCCTCGAGACGACCCAGCCAGCACGTCATCGCTACAGGACGAGCCAGATTTAACCCAGCACCGTGCGGTCGAGGCCCCTGACCTCACCCTACTAATGGAATCCATGGCTAAAAGCTTTGCCTCCTCCCATGAAAAATTAGACAACATCAACGCTAACGTCGCCTCGCTTAAGGCTCGAGTGGACCAGGCAGGATCGAGGATCACCGAAGCCGAAAATAGGATCTCCAGGAACAAAGATAGCATCACCGTGCTCCAGGACACTGTGGCCTCCCTAACGCGTGACATGAAAGGAGTCAAGGCGAGGTGTGACGATCTGGAGTCGCGCTCCCGTAGGAACAACCTGCGCATTATTGGGGTCCCCGAAAATGCCCTCCAGGGGCGGATGGAGGACGCAGTGGAGAAACTCCTCAAGGACCTGCTGGACGACCCTGCTCTCTCTCTGTATTTCACGGTCGAGCGGGCTCACCGGACCCTGGCTCCACGGCCCAGACCCGGCAACATCCCCAGACCCATTATCGCCAAGATTCTCAACTACCGCAACAGAGATCTCATCCTCCGCCTGTCGCGGGAAAAGGGAGACCTGATTTTGAAGCCCATATGGTTAGAATCTCCCCAGACTTCTCACTGGCGGTGCAGCAGGAAAGGCGCCAGTTCCTAGGCGTCAAAAACCTGCTCAGGGAGCGCAACGTTCCCTACGCCATCCTGTTCCCGGCACGACTAAAGATTACCCATGACAGTAAGATCTTCTTCTTCACTGTCCCTGACGAAGCGGTGAAGTTTATTGAACTACATATACCTCTCCCCGGGCCGCGAGCCGACCACACGCCATAGACTACACAGCCTACGATGTTCTCAAAGTGTCCACGGATCCGTGACTTTTGGATGTGTTGATAGCAACCCCACCATGTCCACTCAATAACGGCGGCCTCTTGCCATGTGTATGCGGCCCACGGGCTAGCTCCTGCACTGCTTCTTTGACTTCTCCTTCACCTGCCCCCTGGAGCTATCCCTGTGCCCCGCTCTTTCTTGCGCTGTCATCTTACCAGAGCGTCTTCTCTGGTTCTCGGAGGATGTCTACGATACCTGTTTTACCGCAACAATACACTCGGGACAGCGTCTGCTGCCCCACATCAAGCCACACATGCCGGCCGCACGGCACTAGCGCCCCCCCGTTGCAGTTGCAATGTTTGCTTTCACTTTTATTTTGTTCTTCCCATTGACTGGACCCTGTTGGGCTAGGATGGGGCCCTATCCACGTTGGATCTGGTCCTCTGACCTTTGGTTCCCGGTCGGAGCGAGCCCATGGGGCATCGGGTGTGTTTTGGGGTGGGGGATCTGCACTGCATGTTGGGGTTGGGCAGTGAGGGTGGGGGGTAGGTTAATTGGGGTTGTGTTAACAGTTAAAAACATGGCTGAGAGGCGCATGACCTTAACTCAACGCTGATGTGCACACGGCAGGTGCATGAGGGACAATCCTTATGAATACTACTACTGGGATGTTCCATAATATATTGCTATGGCTTTAAACATTGTCACATGGAATATTCGCGGCCTAAGCAATTTCACTAAGGGCCGCAGGATAACTGCCTATGCCCAGCAACACAGCGCCAAAATCCTCTTTCTCCAAGAGACCCACGCTCTCGGGCGCCTAGCAGCATGTCTCGCCCCCACGTGGGGCAACAACATATTCTACACGAAGTACTCCACCCAATCCATGGGGGTTCCAAACCCTAATTCATAAATCAGTCCAGTTTTCCCTGCGCTCCAGCCATATTGACTCTGAGGGTAGATATGTGATCCTACATTGCTCACTCGCCAATATGGAATGCCTCCTAGTGAACACATATGCCCCGAACTTTGATGCCCCTGAGTTCTTTGACACCATCGCCACCACGCTTCTGAAATACATTGGGATTCCCATCATCTGGGGCGTGGACATGAATTTGATCCTAGACAAAAACCTGGATAGATCTGGGACGGCCCGCAGAGCCCCGTCACGCGGAGCCCACAGGCTACACGCCCATATGGACACAGTGGATCTTAGGGATGCATGGAGAGCTCTCAACCCACAAGTTAGGGAGTACACTTTCTACTCATCGGTACACAATAGCCTCTCCAGGATCGACCTGTTCCTCATATCGAACTACGGTTACCGCCGGACTCGTAATGAGGCCCATAGTCTTTAAATCCGATATCTTAGCTGATATCAACACCTTCTTCGAGTGCAACAACAGGCATGACACCTCTAATGGAGTGCACTGGGGGGCATTCAAGGTCTTCATCAGAGGGATGTGCATATCTAGAGAGGCTGGGGTCCTCAAGGCCATAAAAAATAGTTTTCAACAGTCAGAAGCGAAATTAAAAGAGCTAGAGAGGGCATATGCCTCCTCCTCTTCCCCGGTTGCACTGGCACAGATTAGAGCGGAATTAGAAACATTCCAGTCCCACGCCCTGAGAGAGGTTTGGTTCCTCGCCCACCCTGTGGCGGCCAGGAAGTATGGTGAGGGGGATAGGCCGGGTCGAACACTGTCCAGACTGGTCTGTACTGAGGGGGGCAGGAATCGCATCGATTGTGACAAGGACACACGAGGCACCATGTGCTGGTCCGACCAGGAAATCCTCGGGACATTCATCACATTCTACACGACCCTATATGGCCCACAGCAAGAACACAGTCTGCAAGACACCGACGCCCTATTAGTTCAGATCCCCATGACCCTCCTCTCCCGAGCGACCAGTGACCTCCTTGAGGCCCCTATCACCCTCGATGAAATAACCACGGTCATCTCGAACTGCCCCAGGGGCAAAGCGCCGGGCCCCGACGGCCTCACCTCGAAGTTCTATCGGGAGCATGTAGCCATTCTGGCACCCAGACTCCTGGAGGTGTGGAACGAATCCCTAGAGTCAAACATCCTACCCCCATCCATGCGTGAGGCACTTATAACTGTGCTACGCAAGTGGCAAACCATTGGATGAATGTGGGTCTTATAGGCCCCTTTCTCTGATCAATACTGACACTAAAATATTCGCCAAGATCATTGCCAATAGGTTTCTCCCCATTATGCCCCACCTAGTCCACCCTGGCCAAAGTGGCTTCGTGCCCGGCAGATCTACCGCCCTAAATATCCGTCGCCTGTTCAATGTCCTGGCTAGTATTGACTAGTATTGACCCCAAAGGCATTTGATATGGTGTCCTGGCAATACATCTGCGCGGTGCTCCACAAAATGGGAATTGGCCCACGCATGAGGTCGTACATCAAACTCCTCTACACAAGCCCTGCTGCCAGAGTCCTGGTCAACTCCAGGGCCTCGGCCCCCTTTGGTCTCCACAGAGGTACCCGCCAGGGCTGCCCATTTTCTCTGATACTCTATGCGCTCGCCGTAGAGCCCATGGCTGATAACGTAAGGGACAAACATACGCACAAAGGTACACGTCTCCGTGATACTCCCGAGATCATTTCTCTATACGCCGACGAGCTGCTCCTATATATTAGAGACCCGACTGCCCACCTAGATCCGATATTAAGAGACATAACCAAAATTGGCACCTTCTCGGCTTCACCATAAATTATTCCAAATCCGAAATAATCCCGCTCACCCCTTCCACTACACAACTGTCCTGCGAATTCCCCCTTCGATGGTCACCGGGAGGCATCAGGTATCTTGGAGTGCAGGTGTCCCTCACTAAAGATTCACTGTTGGCTGACAATTATGCGGCTGTGGCGCAGCTTGCTGAAGCTCAAATGTTGAAATGGCGCAGTCTCCCACTCTCTTTGTCGGGTAGACTATCTCTAATCAAAATGATTATGGTCCCTAAATTTCTCTACGTCTTTGCAAATGTGCCGATCTGGCCCGGAAAACGATATTTCAAGAATCTACACGCTGCGTGTGCCCAATTTCTGTGGCACTCGGGCGCGGTTCGCAAGAAATGGCAACACATGACTCTCCCCTATGGTAACAGGGGCTTCACCGCCCCCACTTTTGCCAAATATTGGACAGCTGCGCAGGCCCAAAATGCTACACACTGGTACACGTTCTCAGACCCCCCCCCCCGCATGTGAAGCTCGAGAAACTAGAGAGCGAGAACGTTAACACCCTCTCCCTAATCCTCCATCATACATATCATGCCGACGCCCCGGCAGACCCCGTGGCGGCCACTGTTAGGGCCTGGAAACATATCTTGCAGACACAACCTGATCACCACCCGTACTACAAATGGCTGCCCATCTGGCAGCTCCCGGGCCTCAGCCCCACACATGATAAGCTTTTGATGAAACTCTGGCATGATCTAGGCTATCGAGCCCTGACCGACTTTTACCCCGACGGGAAGTTTATTACTCCGCAGACGTGGTGCCCCGGACACCTAGGTACTGCATTGGAACTGCTACAATACTACAGGCTGAGAGCGGCATTCCGCGCCTGGTGGCCCTTATACCCAGATGAGCCTCCAGACTCACCTCAGATCCAGTATATATCCAACTCGGCTGGTGCTAGGGGGATAGTATCTGCGCTGTACAAACTGTTGATGGCCGACCCCACAGACGTGCCAATCAAGGCGCGAGATACCTGGAGTGAGGAGCTGGGCCTCCCCATCACGGACACAATGTGGGGGAAAATGTGCACACACACCCGGTCCACCTCTCTAAATGCCAGGCATAGTTGTATGCAATACAAGCTCCTTAACAGACTATATTATACACCTCAAAGACTGGACAGGTTTGCACACACCCAGGCCCGCACCTGCCCTAAGTGCGGTTCTCCTGCTGCTGATCATACACACATGTTCTGGTCCTGTGACGCGCTGGGCCCATACTGGAAGGCCATAATTGATGCTCTCTCAGACATTACAGCGTCCCGTATCCCTGCAGAACCCCTAGCTGTACTCTTCGGCCTGTGGGATAGCCCAAAATTGAGGAAAAGGTCTAGGTTTCACAATGTCGCCACCATAATAGCCAAAAAATGCATATTACAATGTTGGAAGCGCCGATCCCCCCCCCTCGTTTGAGATGTGGATGAGGGCCTTCACCTGGATTCAATCGTGCGAGGAGGACTATATCAATACCCTCCCGCTGGCCTCCCGCTCTGTGGAATGTGTGGACAGAATTTTGTACATATTTAAATAACAAGGACGACCTAGAACTATTGTCCTCCCACCCTCCTGGTGATGTAATCTAATCCACTGCTGAGCCGCTTGGAGCTGGGCAATGGCCCCACCGATATCTACCTAACATTCCCATGTATTGCACTACTATGTATATACCTGTCACTTTTGCTATGTTGTACAGTGTGTTGATTGTCTGTTCTCTCACCATGCCAATAAAGAAAAGTTTCAACAACAAAAAAATGGAGATTCCTGCCGGGTGCGGTGCGCACACGCCTTGCACCACCCATAGGTCCCATACCACCCCCTAGGATAAAGGATATATATATATGTAATAAAGGTCCCCACCACCCTCTAGGATAAAGGATATATATATGTAATAAAGGTCCCTCATCACCCCCTAGCATAAAGGATATGTATATGTAATAAAGGTCCCTCACCACCCCCTAGGATAAAGGATATGTATATGTAATAAAGTGCCTGGTAGGGCATGAAACGCGAGAAAAAAAAAAAAAGAAAGAAAGAAAGTGCTACTGTGTTCATGCCCATGTGCACCCTGTGATAGAAAGTGCTATTGTGTTCTTGCCCAGGTGCACCCTGTGATAGAAAGTGCTACTGTGTTCATGCCCATGTGCACCCTGTGATAGAAAGCGCTATTGTGTTCATTCTCAGCTGCACCCTGTGATAGAAAGTGCTATTGTGTTCATGCCCATGTGCACCCTGTGCATCTAGACCTTGCTGCTATGATATGATCCATGCTTATACTCCATACTCACAGTTAGTGCCCTAACAATCTAGGTCATACTTGCCCTACGCTTGCTCAGCTGCTACACACACAGATTCGAATCTGCATCGCCCATATAGCACCACAGGCACCACGACACTCAGAGGACATACCACCTGCAAGTTTTCTGCCCCCCCTTAGTAGAAGTCCACCTGACTCGTTCACTCAAACACCCTCTCCACATGTACCGCCTACAAACCCACATAATAGACCACAAACCAAGACCAACTGCTATTCCAGCTCCCACCTCAGACCCACATCCATGAGAAACCAGCTCCTACGAACTCGCTTCTGCAACAGAGTAATAGCTCCTAATCGCATCATGCACGCCATCATACCTGCCACACACAAGTTCAAAGTGCCCACCTCAACCATTCCTACCTCCACACCCTCCCGCAACAATGCAGCTATCGAATCCAAAGCCCACGCCACAGAGATTCACGACTTAATCACTGATCTTGACTTAGACATCATCACCCTCACCGAACATGGCTTCACGAAGCCTCTGGCCCTTCCCTCTGCCTCACATTCCCAACAGGCTACACCGTGTTCCACAAAGACAGAATTACCAACAAAGGAGGGGGAGTTGCGATCATCGCCAGAGATTCACTGTCCATAAACAGATCAGCACTACATTCGAAGAACACACAGATGCTCTATCTATCAAGCTTGCCATCTCTGCTAGCGAGACGATCACCATACATGCCATATACCACCCACCAGGCCTACTATTAGAATTCCAAGCCAATCTGCTCCAGCAGATAGGACACAACCTAAAAAACAATAGCAAAACCATCATACTAGGTGACTTAAATCTGGGCCTCGG
Source organism: Ambystoma mexicanum (assembly GCF_040938575.1). NCBI lineage: Eukaryota > Metazoa > Chordata > Amphibia > Caudata > Ambystomatidae > Ambystoma > Ambystoma mexicanum. Next base: position 772,824,742 of record NC_090923.1, on the reverse strand, counting down.
AGACCCCAAAGACAAACAAAGCAAAGCCCTTGACAAAGCTCTTTATGACCTAAAATTCATCCAAAGAGTCAATGACCCTACACATACCAAAGGGTGAGTACTAGACTGAATAACAGACCACAACTGTTACATTGACATCAGTTCGTCACACCATGCCCTTGGACTGATCACTTCCTCATACACTTCTAAATCCCAACCAAACCTCTACCTAAACCGATGGCACTTATACCACCAGCTGCCACCAGATCAGCCAGACTCCTCACTAAAGAAAGAATACTCCCCCTCATAGAGGCCGCTCCATCCCTGAGGCCTCCCTTCTCCACAGACCTGATTCCTCTGGTTGACACATACAACCTAGTCATCAAAACAGCCATAGACACCATTGCACCTCTAACCAAAAAAAAGCCAAACTGAGGAAACACTCCAACTCCTGGTTCACCCAAGAGTTATCAGACCTAAGATCCCTAAAATGTACAGCACTCGCCACATGGAAAGCAGCCCTGTCCTAACCCACGCTAGATGCCGACAAATCCCTTGCCTCCCACTACAAAAAAGAAATCACATTAGCCAAAGCTGCTTCATACAACTCCAGAATTGCCAATGCTCACTCTGAGGTGAAGGAACTATTTGCCATCTACAAAGAGCTTGCACACCCACCCACCAATACCCAAGAAGCAGTCTAAGATAAAACATGGTGTAACAGTATACAAACAGCCATGCTGCACAATATAGACACAGTCAAAGAGAAAATAAAAAAACACTGCAATGCCTTGCCTAAAACCAAGCCCCTATCTAGCCTAGCACCCACTTTGGACAGTAAAGATTCTAAAGCCTTCTCCTTCAGACCAGTCATGGAATCTGAAGTTACAGCCATCATGGGACACATTAAACCCTCCTCATGCAAGGGCGACATTTGCCCCGCAGCGCTCATCAAAGTGTGTAGAGAGCCACTAGCACCATTGATTACAGCCATCATTAATGGCCATCTTTCCTCGGGCATAGTCCCCCCTGCTCTCGAAGAAGTCTGGGTGCACCTGCTGCTCAAAAAACCCTCACTCAACCCAGATATGCCCAACAACTACAGACCCATAACAACTGTACCATTCCTGCTCAAGATACTGGACAAAGCAGCATACCTTCAGATACAATTTCTGGAAGAAAACAACATCTTGGGTAAGAGGCAATCAGACTTCCAGCCATGGCATGGAACTGAGAGCGCCCTACTCAATCTAAAAATGCAAACTGAACAAACCACAGACAAAGGCAAACCAGCGCTACCCTTGCTATTTGACCTGTCTGCAGCGTTTCATCTGGTAGATCACACAAACTTATGCAGACACCTCAAGAAGGCAGTTTACTTCTCACAGCAAGCTACCACATGGATCACCTCCTTCCTTGAAGGAAGACTAATGAGGATATTTTCAGACCAAGCATGCACCACCCCCACACCCATCCATTGCGTAGTCCCGCAGGGATTCTGCACATCACCGACTCTCTACAACATGCTCCCTCTCTTTAACGACCTTGACAAACACAGCATAACCTACTCCAATTATGCTGATGATACGCAAGTATTACTGCCACTCACCGGCTCATACGAACCGGACGCTGCCAAACTCAGTGAGATCTATGCTATCATCCAGGCTTGGATGGCGGCCAATGGCCTTTGTCTCAATGAAGACAAGACTGAAATACTCATAGCAGGCACCAAACAAACCCTCAACAAAGTGGACAGCAAATACTCCTCCTTCATCACAGACAGCGCTCTCATCATCACAGCTGAAACAGCCTAAACACTAAGAGTCCACATAGACTCAACCCTATCCATGTCAAGACAAGTTAGCGCCATTGCCTCCTCAGCAGCTCTAACCACAAAAATCATAGATGCCGTCAAACCGTACCTCTCACCACAAAACTGCCTGTCCATAGCCAGAGCCACAGAAGGGGCTAGAATGGACTACTGCAATGCTCTCTCCTTAGGCACTTCAGCCAAGAACTTAAAGAAACTCCAAACCATTCAAAACAATGCCCTTAGGGCAGCCCTCAGCATACCTAAAAGGGAACACATCTCCCAAGCCCAGAAAGATGCCCACTGACTCCCAGTCAAAGAGCGCATCCTATTCAAATCCCTTTGCATTGCACACACTTGCTTAGCAAACACAGCACCCCCCTACCTCTCAGAAACTATTCACCACGCCACATCAGAAAGACCCAAACGCACCCTACACTGCAACCTGCTCACCATCCCAACCTTCAAAAGAGCTAAAGCTGGAGGCGCTAGCTTTGCAGTCCTTGCACCAAGAAACTGGAACGCGCTACCACCTACTCTAAGGAAAGAGACCTCACGCTCAGCCTTCCGCAAGATGTTGAAAACACAACTATTACACTAACAACATACCCAGACACACCCCAGATAAAGAGTCACCTCTGCACCCATCCAGTGGGGTTAGGCATGCCTAGATCACAACCCGAAATGTATGTCTACTCTGCTGTATGCCTATGTAAGTAAGTGTACATGTCCTGATGTTGTTCTAAGCCAATATACGTTGCAGCGCCACAATGCCGAAGGTCCGTTGCACGCTTTACAAATGCAAATGAAATGTTTAAAAAATGATTATTTATCTTGCCTGTTCTGGCTTCTTTGTATTTTTGTTGTGAGCCATGGTGTTTGAGTTTTGGGTTGTACCCCTTTGAGTGCGCATCCTCTTTGGATTGATGCATTTCCTGGTCATTGGGGTTTAGTCTTTCTTGTTTGTGTTTTGTTGTTGTTTGTAGTTGGTGAGGTAATGGATCTTGGTTGAAGACCTTTGTGGTTTGGTTTGTTTATGGCTCTCTCCTTTCTGGCTCCTGTGTATTGTGTTGTTATTTATCTTAGGGGTCCTTTGGTTGTGTTGTTAAAATAATGTTAGTAAACCCTTGCAGTTTGGTTGTTTAGTGGTATTTTCTTTCAGGCTCTCATGTGCGAAAATGCTGTGGGTGGATACGTCTGGGTTGGAGACACAGCGATTGTTCAAAGGGGACTGGTACCTTAGCTATCGGGGATTGTGTGGGAGCCCAACAAGTCAATGCAGTAACACCTAGATTCGGGACACCTGGATAGAGGGGGAGGGGCCTAAATAGGGGCCCTTCAGTCAATGCAGCAACCTTAGACCTGGGGCACCTGGCTAGAGGGAGATGGCGGAGAGGTGCACAGCAGTAATTGCAACAGCACTTGGACCTGGGACACCTGGAAAGGGAGCCACTAAAAGTAAAGAGGAGGCAGAACCATCAGCACAGTAACACCTAGACTTGGGACACCTGCATAGAGAGAAAAGGGCCTAAAGAGGGGTACAGTAGTACATGTAATAACACTTCGATTTGGGACACCTGGATAGAAGGCTACAACAGTAAGTGCAGCAACCTTAGACTTGGGACACCTGGATAGAGGAAGAACGGTCTTAAAGAGGGAACAACAGTCAATGCAGTAACACTTCGATTAGGGACACCTGGCTAGAGGGAGAAGGGCCTGAAGAGGGGGCACAAGAGTCAATGCTATAACACTTCAATTTCGGACACCTGGATAGAGGACCATAACAGTAAGTGCAGCAGCCTTAGATTTGGGACACCTTGATAGAGAGAGAAAGGCCCAAAGAGGGTGCACAACGGTCAATGCAGTAACACTTCGATTTGGGACACCCAAATAGAGATCCACAACAGTAAATGCAGCAACCTTAGACCTGGGACACCTGAATAGAGGTAGACAGGCCTAAAGAGGGGCACAGTAGCCAATACAATAACACTTTGATCAGGGACACCTGGGCAGAGGCAGAGTGGCCTACTATGGGGGCACAACAGTAAGCGCAGTGACACTTAAGATTTACGGTTTGCCAACTCAATCAGGTTAGATGCATTATATGGGTACCTAACAAACTTAGGCTAGATGCAAGATATGGCTACTTGCCACACAAGTGTAGTAACAAGAGGTGTACTAACAGCATTCTTAAAGGTACAAGAAGTATATATGGGGACTTACCGGGTTACTCCGACATAGGTAATTCCTCCTTGCATGAATCCATCCCCATTCCCATTGAGCCTCCATAGGGCTCAATGGGAATGGGGAGGGAGGTAATAAAGGGCAGATTACTTCTGGCCCGTTATTGCCTCTCTCTTCCCCTCGCGGGACCCGGAAAGTACACCTGGTTTTTCCAGGCATGTGATACGGGTCCCGCAATGGGAAGCTCGTAATCGGTGCCCCCGGAATGAAGGGGGCCGGTCCCGTACTGGCCCCCTTCATTACGGGAGCACCAGCCTTATAAAAGGCCCATTGTGTCCTGTTCAATGGCTGACCATCTGCTTGGATAATCATTGGGCCGCCCTTCACCTCATGCGCAGTATGAAACTCTTTGTCGCGTCAGATACCCCACCTCTGAATCGTGTTTATATTTCATTTGGCGGTTTTAGCATTTTATCTTTCTACATGTGTGCAAATCTAATATGTATCAACTTAAACAAAAATTAGCTCTAAAGTAAGTAACATATCTCATTCACATTTACCTACACTGGATACCTATACAATTCCAACATCATGCCCAGTTCGCTGCACCCTTCGTCACAAATGTGGCACATGCAATATGAATCCCTCTTCATCATGGGGACCTTTCCTGATCACCCCAAGAGACATTGGGCCTCATTCCAAGGTTGGTGGTAGTCATGGCGCTATTTGCGCCATGACTGCGACTAATAACGGGTCCGGCCCCGGTCTAGTTCAATGGGGACTTACCGGTGTAGTCCGACCTTTGCGGGACTGGTAAGTCCCCATTGAAAATGCCATTCCCCATTCCCATTTGAGCCCCCATAGGGCTCAATGGGAATGGGGAGTGCGCAGATAACGGGTTCGCATATGTCAAGCCCGTTATTTACGCCCTGGTCCCTTAACGAGTCCCGTCCATAACGCCAGGTCAGACCAGGCGTTAAAGGAGGGACCCGCTAAGGGACCTTGTAGTAGGGTGGTAAGGGATTACTGGCACCGGTCTCCTTACCGGTGCCCTATATCCCTTACCGCCCAGCTTGGAATGAGGGCCATTATGTTTTAAATTACTCTTTAACTGACGCTTTTAATGTTTTCACAATCATTATTTCCTTTTGTTAACTTCTTTTTTCATGCATATGCCTCTTCTCTTTAACTTTTTTAATTTCTTACTATGCTATGACGCTTTACCTTCATTTCCTCTAAAAAGATGTTTACTTTTGAGCCTACAACTGCGATATACAGTGCTGCATCCTTTTCTTCACAGGCCCCTAATTTATTTCACCCATGATTAACCATTTGTCTTCCCTTTCTGTAACCTTATCCAGATAACACCAACACACAGAAGTCCTTCAGAATTAAGCTTTTTATTTTGCACTCAGTTGCATTGTGAATTGAAAACAAACTTACACATCACTTCTATTAATCTTATTACAACTCTATCTGCAACTTTACCTTTGTATAACAGTGAATCTGTCTCTACTTGTCTACTTCTCTATAATATTATATATATGGTTCACTTCACTCCTCGCTCGACCTCCCCAATTTGCTTGGATTTTTCATACCTCTAATGTTCATCCATGTATTCTCTCTCACCTTTGTAAATGCAGGCAGCAGGCCAACATATAAGGTGAAGTGACATGAACCCATATACGTAAAATCTTCTGTCATGCAGTGATATGCATGTTTGGCTATCCGTTTGCTCTTACCTCCCATTCTCATTTCGCGATTTTCCTCTTTCTTCAACACATTCCCCATTTTCCATGGTCAACTCTAGATCTAGCTTTTAACTACTGCATAGGCACTGGTAGCCCCAGAATCTCCCAAACTACCAACATTTAATATCAAGCATTGACTAAGCCAACAGTTATGGCTTTTCGGTACACATGGAAGAGACATTTGCCAGGCACTGCCTTAATGTTGCTACATAGCCATAAGATGACAACAGCTGGAGAATGGTGTGTATACATGGAAATATAATAGCAGTACCTGGCAAATGTATATTAAATACACAGAAATGTTTCAAAACTGTTGTTTTTATTTTTTAATTCTTGGTTTTAACAAACTTAAATGCAAGGAACGAAACACTGTTGCAAACGATTTGGTGGAAGGCACACTGGCGTAAGAAATGTTGTATTACACCAGTGGCACATTGACTTAACTTTCAGAAGTTTGCTAAGCAATAACACTGGCAGACTATTTACAACACACAATTTGATGTTACTGCTTATTGGATCTACCCCAAAAGAATCCCAGGAGGGTGTGTTTTTGGTGTGTCTGGTCAGGAGTGGGAATGGCCATGGAGAACAGCATGGTCACTGGCAGTCAATGGGTGGGTAAATACAACACAATACCCAAAGGCTGTTTGTCACTCCTCACAAGACCTGTCTCCGCTCAAATCGTAATAGAATAGTTTCACAGTGGAATAATTTCCACAACTAATGGCAAAAACTAAACTAAAACACTAAACTACACAATGTTGCTTCCTCGGTTCCTCTTGTTCCATCCAGCTTTTTCAAGATACCTAACATCCAAGCAAAACAAACTTTGCCTATATCCTGATTCTATTAACTAAGTCACATGTACTAATCTCTTAGTAACCCCAACCTCTATACCCTATGTTCCTCTTCCTACCATAGGTTCACCTGATGGGATACCCCCTGGGAAAGCTTTGGTTCTAGGTGTTTATGGCGGCAGCTTGCACAGCAAAAACAAAACAACTACAAGAGACACTCATTTCTCGGTTTTAGCCCTCTATTCTATGTCACCATTCAAAACATTCTCATACTGAACATATCAAATGTTTAGGAGCAGACACAGCCTATCATATACAAAAAATATACTGTATTAATGTATCATGCCCTACACAAATACATATATATATATATGCTACGAAATTTGCAAACCTAAAAAAGGGTGCATAAACACCCCATAAAATACAACTCAGTGATCACACAGAATTGTTGAGTTAGTAAAGTGTGCCATTGTTTAAAAAAAAAACGAATTTCACTCATTGCTTCTTGGCACAATTTCACTTTTTGAAACAAAGCATTTGTCTCGACTGTCAAGTAGCTGGCATAGGACAAATAATTATTTACATAAAAATGTACACACGAGATCTTCGGAGGAATCGCACAAACCACTTCCAAAGCAATATTTAATCTGTTAAAAACAGGTGGCACTGTCTCCCGATTCTGGGACCCTTAGCTTATTTTTCTAAAACATTGGAGTGCCATATGCTTTGAAAACAAGCATTTTACTTTTGGTAGAAAGGGAAGGAATGAGGAATGAAAGCACATGGAGGAAGACATGACATCATGGGGGTACGGTGGGGGGGCAGCACCAGGCAGTGAAGAAGACACTATGGGGCGAGGAATAAGAAATAACTGGCAACATGAGGGTGAATACAAAAATGCAATAGATGAAAGCTAATCCAGCATCAGTGCACAGGAGCATTGTAAAACATTTGAAGGACGAGTGACAGCACAAGTGGGGGAAGGAGTCACAGGGCAAAGGGGGTGGAGTAACAGTACCAATGGGGCGCATGATCAACAGCTCAATGATGGGTGCAGCGTCAGCGATATAGGTGAGGAGTGAAAGTGCAATGGGGAAGGACCAATAGCTCAAGGGATGAAAGAACGAGGAGTGTCAGTGTAAGGGGAGGCACGGCTTTGCAAGGGGGAGGTGTGACAGCTCAATGGGGAGGTGCTATGTGAGAGGTGCAACAGCACAAGGGGGAAGGAGCAACAGTGCAAGGGAGGAAGAAGAGACAGTGCAAGGGGCCATGGAGAGACATAGCAAGGTTTGGGAGGAGAGACAGTGTAAGAGGGAAAGGAGGGTCAGTGAAAGGGAGAGGAGAAAGGGCACGGTTGAAGGAGGGACAGCACAAAGGGGTTGGAGGGAGAGCACAAGGTGGGGAAGGGACAACACAAGGAGGTAGGAGGGACAGGTCAATGGGGAGAAGGGAAAGTGCAAGGGGTGTGTAGGGACAGCACAAGGGAAGAGGACGAGGAACAGCCCAAGAGGGGATGAGAGAAGGCACATGGGGGAGAAGGAAAGGCACACAGGAGTAGGGAAAGTAGGAGCAATAGCATAAGGATGGAGCAACAGCACAAGTGGAGGGGTGACAGCACAAGTGGGAGGAGCGGCAGCACAAGGGGAGGAGGGCCAGCACAAAGGGATTTGGAGGCCCAGCGCAAGGGGATGAGGAGGGACAGCACCATGGCAGGGAGATGGGACAGAGCAAGGGGAGCACAAAGGGGAGGGGGACAAAGAAGGTAGGAGCAATAGCATAAGGGTGAAGGAGCGACAGCGCAAAAAAGGGAGGAGCGACAGCACAGTGGTAGGAATGACAGTGCAAGGGGAAGGAGGTACAGCGTAAGGGGAAGGAGAGACAGTGCAAGGGGTCGAGGAAGGACAGTGCAATGGGTGGAGGAGGGACAGCACAGGAGTAGAGGAGGGACAGTGCAAGGGGGACGGTGGGCCTGCTCAAGAGGTAGCAGATACAGTGCAGGTGGTGTGAGGAGGGACAGTGCATGGGGGCAGCTGGACAGCACTGGAGGATGAGGGAAACCCCCAGGAGGACAAGAGACTGTACAGGATTCAAAACCCTTCCATTGCCAATACAACCCAACAACAGTCCAAGATCAATAAGACACAATGACTGTTTGTAATTTGGAGCTGGTGTGTGCCCTGTGTAGAATGTTTGATTAAGGGATCCTGTAACCGTAAAAGAAAAATGTGTCCAGCTCTTGGATGTCATTTGGTGGTAGCCAGGGGACACTGCATGACCCCTGTAGTCTCTCTTGCTATCCCTGAAGTCTCCATTGCTACCCCTGCAGTCTCCCTTGCTGAAGCTCCTGGGTACTGGAGTAGTAGGGGAAACCAGAGCCCCTGGTGTGTGCGCGCCCTGCCACACCAGGTCTGGGGGGGGCAGCCCAATCCTCACCCATCAGGGGAAAGGCTGAGCTGGGGCTTGCAGCACGAGAAGGAAGTGCTCAGTAGGAGTTGGAGCTGACTTTGAAATGTGGCACGTGTCACGTGCTACATTCAGCTCCAACCCCTTCTCCTCCAGCTTCCTTTGTGCCTAGTGCCTGCAATGATACTGTAAAAAAAACTCTCAAAGTGAACATGAGTATGTGCTTATATGGGAATACTAGCATATGTTGGTGCCGCCCGCATGAACATGTTTTATTTATTGGCATATTTTGAAGGCACCTGCATGACAATGCATTGGGAAATGTGCGTGTGACATTTGGTGAATTGCATCTATTGTACTTTTTTTCATGAGTTACCCTACATCCTACAAAACCAATTGCAAACTGTGTGGCCTTTTACTCAAATGTTTACAGAAAGTGTGCTGTGTAATGCACCATATTTACCCATTATTCAAAAGATATTCTCATGGGAGGGGAAAGGACCCCTCCTCCCTCAACCCCCGGCAACACAAACCCGTTTTTGTCAGTTCGGGCCCCATCGCTATGCTCGGTTGCAATCACATACTTGTGGCTAATATTAACACCCTCAAATAAAACAACTCACCAAACACCACTGGTGGCTGGTATATTTGGGGAATCTATACAAAAAAGGGGTAACCTGAACTAGAATCCCTGGTCCTTCAGGTAAAATAGGCAACAAAAAAACATAAGGTGTACCAGTAGATAAGACGACTCACTATCTCAATGAATTGAGTATTTGAGGATGAGTTGTGTAGAGTTGTGGAGAATTGTGATTATGAGATGTGATTTGTATTTTTTAGATTTGGTACATATTGGATTTATTGAATAAAATGTGTAGAATATATTGAATTCATTGAGATAGTGAGTCGTGTCATCCCTTATCTACTAGTCCACCTTATGTTATTTTGGGGGCATATTTGGGGACCAGACACCACCCTCTTCTTTCTACGGTAGGTGAACCATTTAAGCTTTGCTTAAAAAACATGTTTACTTCTTTCACTTGCAGTAGTGCATGTCCCTGCAGCAGCATAATCATCATGGACATTGCACACACGTGTTGGCGGTCTGCGCCGGCCCGGGGTGTGGCATGCTCTGTGCTCTGTCAAGGAGCTTGGGGGGCACTCAATTTTGTGCTACACCACTGATAGGGCTCTGCTCACCTTGAACACATTCAAGTGTGATGTGAATGGTTGAGGGGGGGCACAGACTCGACCAGGACCCTGCTCTGGTGCAACACTGTTTACAAAAATAGGCACTGGACATGGAGTCTCAGAAGTGAGAGAGCGATGGAGTGACCCATCCATACTCCTTGAAAGGGCTTTGTGGAGGCTTCATTCATGGGCCGGTCCTGGGGGGGGGGTGGTCATTGACTAACACACCTCACACGTAGAGCTCTGAAAACCATAGATGCATTGAGCCCCACTCTTGAGGGAAGTGTAGACCCACAGACCACACCTCAACCCGTTAAAAGAAGAGTCATCTATCAAAGCCTAGGATATTAAAGTGTTAAGTTTGGCTTTGGGCTGTGGGGGACAACATGTGGTTGTTTGTCAGATAACTTAAAGATAAATGCACACTGAGACAGATGACCTCAGCCTACACCTGCACAGTAGGCTTCTATTATCAAAGTGGTAGCCGACTCATTGATACATGTATAACCAGGGAATTGTGTTGACACTAAATCCTGGTCAATCATTTAATTGTCCTCCCTTGCTCATGCAGCATTTTGCTCCTAGATAAACAGACACCACATGATATTTTGGTTTGTTTAACACATCAATGCCACAGATAACAAGTACATCTGTGTCCATTTATCTATAGATGTTTCATTAACTATCTGTAGCCTGCATTAGAGATTTCAATTACCCTGTTACAAGGTCAGCATTATGTATGTTTTACATATAGGCCCACATCGAATCTGGAAAATAACCTTCTCCAAATGTGTGATTGGTGACAAATCACGCCTCCTTCTGTGCCTCGGTTCTGAAAAGAGTTCACCTGGAAACACAGGTGTTGAATGCATCTAGAGGTCGGGTATCAACACTTCCTGTGATATCACTTGGGGGTGGGGTCAATTGGCATCAATTCCTGTTATGTCCTCATAGGTCAAAGGTGAAGTGGTGTCACTTCCTCTAAACATCGAGTTTGCACCTGCCCAGCTCAGCTAGCTTGACATCTCCTGGTCTTCCCTCAGTGTTTGTTGGCGTGTGTCCAATGTCGATTGGAGTAGGAAGATCAGTGATTTTCAAATGTTTCAAGTTGATTTGTTGCATTAGGGATCTTACAATTTACAATGTTTTCGGCGGTCTGAAGTTTTCTACTGTGCTTCAAATAAATATGTTAGTGGCACCAGAACAACTTGTCAGCCCAAGCATTACTTATTAACTCTCCCTCTAATAAAAGGCAGAGTCAGTAGTGTACCAAAGCGCTGTGAATCCAGCAGTAGTGATGTCAGAACCTGCATGGTAGAAATGAAATATCATAGCATGAAACCCTGCACAGTCGGCTCTGGGCTCTTGCTCACACATCACAGTTAATGAACAGCAGGAGCACGTTTGTATGTAACAGCCATGACTTGACAGTATCTGGTAAGTACAGATTTCGGTCAATATTGGCTCTTTTTCCTGGGTGAGTCCTTAATTTTGATTATAGTTTTTAGTTGTCTGCACCATAGAGCACCTATATTTTGACCGTTTCAATACCCTAAAACCTTTATTTTTCCAATCAGTGTCCTTTATCTGTGCGCCAACTTTAACGATCTTTTATGCAGTAGTCAATTTAGTCTTCAATAATCACTCATGATTCACTTCATTGTGTAACTCATATTTATTATTGTAGTTCCTCTGCATGAACTTGTAATTCTCTCATTTGCTGTTACATTTCTCTTTATATGCTTATATATACGCTCAAAACGTGTTTCACCATAGTTCATTTCCTATGGTTCGTCAGGAGAGATTCTAACAAAAAATAACAACAAAAGAAAATGTCTAATGTTAGCAGACCTTTTCCTAAATCAGCCTATTTTGCAACATGCTCTTAGACAGAATATTCACCTCCAAGGCATTGTGCTGCTAATATTATGGCACAATCTAGCAGCTCCCACACCTGGAGACCCCAAAAAACGAGGAGTGCCAAAAATTAATAAACACAAATATCTAGCTCAATTCCGGTAAACTATCTGCAATTAGCAGTACGCGTTGTACGTGCAGGTGTGCATACACGTACTGTGCACATGAAGACCAAACCTCCATATGAGCACAATTACATGGTCGCTCTAGACTTATTCTTCCTTCCAATCTCGAGTGCCAATTTTGCAGCCTGGTAACAGTATCCAGAACGGGAAGCCTACATGTAGCCCGTAGCTCAACTAGCCAAAATCACTCTGGCTGTGAAAAGGAAGATCACAACACAGCCCCAGCTTTGAAAGTGACACAGACACGTGACATGGTTCAGTACTCCTGATTGGGAAATATTAGACAAGCCACGATTGGATTAAATTGGCATAATGGAACAAAAAATAACATTTAGAATGTATCAATAATACAAATGAGTCAATAAAGTGCACAGGAGCAAGAGTTTATTGCATGCAACAAGGCAGGGAGTAATTGAAAAAAATAATTCAACGAACAATACAAAATGGCAGTATTTTATAGCACAAAATACTGTGACATTGCAAAACATTATTTCAGAATACTTTTAAAATATTATTTGCTGAATGGTTGCTGAAGATCGCTCTATACAATGCCTAGCCTTATTGGCATATCCTACCCCTCATGACCACCCTGTTAGCTACTTCATAATAATGACTTCATGATAGTACTATTCTAGTTTCACAGACTTATGATTGGATAATCAACATTTGTATTATGTTTAATTTAATCCTTGGTGTTCAATTGGTGGAGCTCCTCTGGCCTTTTTAGGGTGAGCTGAATCAGTCATTGCTGACTAATGAAATTGTGAGGTGTGAACAGTATGTGAAAAGTTCAATTATTGGCATCCTGTTCTCATGAGAATTAAACTTTGTCACCATCTTACTGTTCTCGCCCTTCCAGCTGTATCACCCAGCAGCATAGTATTGATTGGAAACATGTAACTTCTCCCATTCCTTTCACACGTTTTTTTGCATGACCTCATGTGATGTTCTCCTCACCCCTTTGCCTTTGGACCGTACACCTGTTGGGATTATGTGTGGCATTACCTCTGTCTGGTCGTGTGGTCTGATGACGAAAATCATTCCTGTAATTCATTGATGTGTCCTAATCGGTGTACAATCAATATTGCATCTTCTGTGCTGAGCTATAGCCTTTGAAACTTCCTTCGTCCTGGATACTGAATTCTCCCTGGGCTGAGAACTTACATTATCCATGGTATGTGTCACCACTCCTGGGCAGAGGTTTTCCTACAGGGGGTGATGTGCTTCTTCTGTATGACTGACTACGTCCTGTGCATGCTTCTACAAGTGGTCTTCTTCTCACCAGGCCTGTGACCTTGTGCTTGTTAGTTTTAAGAACATGGGCAGAAATGGTTATTAGTTATATATTTCGGTATCCAGTAATTTCATCGAATACAAACCAATGAATGCCAAAAGCATCGAAAAAAGCATTGAATGCATTTTTTTTCAAAGGTAAACGTTTTCTTTTAATTATAATGAGTTTTAAGGGGTAAGAAAATAGGGGTTGGGGGACTCCCCCATAAAAAAAATGAAAACAAAAAATGCATTCAATGCTTTTTTTTATTGCTTTGTTTTAGATGCTAAGGCATTCCTAATTAATCCCTGTGCGACTTTACACCGTGTTCAAGGCTACTGGCCTTGCCAGCACATTCCTCATGCACAGGCTTGAACTGACTGCCTTTTTGCTGTGAAAAACTATCTCTGATGCTTTGAGGCCTGCTATTCAAATGGCCCATGTGTGGCCTTCAATTTTTATTCCTGCCGAGCTTCAGGAACCTAAGAAGCATTAATGTATGCATATGTGTATATATATCATGTGATACATTCTCTACTCCTTAGTGTTTGTACTCCACACTCACAGCTACCTGGTGGGTTTCTCGTTTCTTCCAGTCTTTGCTGACGTGTGTGTATTCAGTTGGGCTAACTTGTCTCCTGTATCCTCTTTAGTCTCCCCAAATATGCTTTCTGTCCTCTCAACAAGATCATTAACTTTGCTACCAGGACTCTATTTGAACTCCCTCTCTTCACATCTACTTCCTCGTACCGTCACTAGGCTGCCAGATGATGCAAAACATGGCCAGATTTACATTTCTTCTCCTGGTTCACAAATCTATCCACGGTAATTCACCACTGTATCTATGCTCTTCTATGCAACTCTATAAGCATTCTTGTAATCTTGGCTCTGCCTCCTCGACTACCCTTGCGGCTCTCAAGCCTCCCTGTGATTCCTCACTTCCACTCTTTCTCTCTTCTTTCTCCACTTGCATGGAATTATCTTCCCCCAGACATCTGAGAAACAGTCCACATGGATTTGTTCAAAACCAAACTAAAAACCTACCGCCTCACCTCTGAGTTATCCTCTTCACCTACCTCTCATCTATCTGCTGGCTAACATTTGTCCCTCACCTCTAACCTGCCTCTGTCTCTCACTTCCTCTGTCTCCATTCTAGCACTTTACCCATCATGGTCAAGTTCCGAGCACAGCTGGCCATATGGCCTACCTGCACTTTGAAATGTCCATTGTTGGTTGTCCTTAACCTATGTATGTCCCCTTATGTATTGTCCCTGGTAACTGTTCCATTTACTCCCCTCCACGACCTGGTCAGAATGTCCCTCAAACTCACCCCATTGTAAGAAGCTCACTGCTTCCTATCAAATCTGATTTATTATCTATGGTACGTTCTTTTGTGATCAGAAGAGCATTGTTCCTCCTGTAAATAAATACATGCATGCATTATTGTCTCTTTGTTGTCTTATCATTGCCATTCCTTCCCTGGCTTAAGGCCTACCTATTAATGCACGTGTCTGTGTGTGTGAGTTTTGCTGGCTGCTACCTATCTCGCATCACAAAGGGAACTATCATTGCAGCTGCTATGTTGTGTTTGTTGTCAAGATCTGTTAATGCTCGCTTTATCTAATGAATGCTTACTCTGTTACCTACCGTGCCCCCTGTCTCTTGGGCCCACTCGCTTGCAGCTATATCTGTGTGTGTGGCAAGTTGATACTTGGCGTACGATTGCTGGTTGGTAGTGTCTGCCATCGTTCTGTGCATCTACACTCAAAATGCATGTGTGCACTTGTGTGTGTGTTGCTGTTGTACATTTATCTCTCAGTGAAGGAATATGGTGGGAATGACAGGATGATCTGCTTACGACCTGGACCTTTAGCCTTGAATGTGTGTTCTGCCAGTGCATTATGTGTTTTCTTAGTTTATAATTACTTTCAAGTGTGGGATGTAAGGCACTCAACCCAACAAATGTTTTGGCCAATTATGCCACAGCATTTTCCGTTCTCATGCCAACCACAAAGTCAGCTTTCTGGCACTCCTTTACTCTCTCTAATGTCTGTAGCAATGATGTTGGTGATATGTTGGTGGCTGCACCACCAAAATGTGCCAAAACCAAAAGGAACAGAACCATGAGTGCAGACAATATTTCTCAAGAATCATAATTGTCTGTGTTCCCCAACCAAGGCCGGACCTGTACAAATGTGTGAAAAACATATTATTTACATCAGCTCCATTTCATGTTTCCAAATTAGCCCTCTGCAAGATGGCCATTGAAATGGTCTAATATTGTTGTTCACTGTTAGGCAAGATTGTGTGCAGTATCCTTTGGAAGACTACAGCAACCTGGACCTCCTGGCAATAGGAACCCAACCTTTGGTATAAGTCTGTACTACACAGGTTGAGTTTCTATTGCCAATTGTTGTTGTAATCTTCCAAAGCATACTGCACACAATCTTGCCCAACAATGGTGGCAGCGGTGGGATGGGAGGGAGGTGCCTGAAACTACCTGTGCTTAATTCCCTTGCTTACAGGAATGCACCCAACGGTGATTGACCGGCTGGCTGTCCGGCAAGGACAGCTACCCTGCTGTGTGATTGACGGCTAGGCTGGAATGAATTTTAGAAACCTGCATAAGAGCCGAGGCTTTTGCCTTGGAAGGCAGAGTTGACCACTGGATGAAGGAATCTGAAGAGGAACTTGTAAGATACACCTGCTGCAACTCCTGGACTGTTGGTTTGCCCGGTTAAGCCCTGCTGCTGTGCTGAAACTCCAAATTTGCATCGACTAGAGAAGCCCTTCAAAGTGTCACGACCCTCGCCCAAAACCCCCTCTGGCAAACCCATTGGCCTGGTGGAGTCAGGACTCGGGCCTCTAGAGCCTGGCATCCTCTTCAAAAGCCCTCATGGGGCCAGTCCTGGCGCCTATGGTGTCAGGCTCATAGACCATGAACAATGTGCTTGGGAACTACTTTATTGTATTGTCAGCCAACATGGAGGCATCCACGTAGCTTGGTTCCTAAGAACCAAGCTATGCAATCTAGTATTTTGGGTGTGGCAGGCCTGTAACTACTTTCCCTGGTACTACTTTACCTGGGCTATATAAACCACACCCTGAATGCAGAACATGCTTCGTGTTACTTTGCAGCTTGCAACGTGACGCTCACCGTGTCCAGCTATTCCCTCAAACCTCGGATAAGCAGAACCTGCAAGGAGACAAAAGGAACATCATTAGCAGCAGCATCTTACCTGCAGTCTTCATCTTTAAACACTCACAGCTACTGAGAACAGCTTCCCCGAATCTGCACGCCTCCTGGACAGAACGACCTGAAAGTGGAAGATAGAGGCAACATTAAAGAAAGGTGTAGAGACATTTACAAATTACGAACTGCTCAAAAGGCTTACCTGGCTGGTAGCCTCTCGGCTGGCACCACTCCGGACATTCCACTCGCGCTGAAGAACACTGCGACCTTCAAGGAAGGAAAATACAGGTTAGCAAACACAAGACTTCGCAGCGCTGCGCATAGCGCTTACTTACCGCATCATAGCGCTCTTAATGCGCCACCATTTACCAGACGGGCTCAACCAAGCCAGTTTGTGGCGCTGACGCTCCGCATACCTAAGGGAGAAAAAAAAGACATTTTAAACAAAGAAAGGCATGCAGGATAGCAACAAAACTAAAGAACAGCAATAAGACCTACCTGAACAATATCAAACGGGCCGGCGTCAGTGAAGTAACTGGACCGCACTCGCCCATGAAAGACAACACGCCCCTGCAAAGAAGGCAGGACGGAGAGCACGCCTAATTCTACCACAAGGCAGAACCTTCCCCGCAGAGCACACCAGGGCAAAGCTGAGAAGCATACCAGCGAGTAACCCAGCTGGGTGGCGTCCCTGTGGATATCAAGTTAGTATAACAGAACACAAAGCCTACCATAACAAATCCACCTGGGCACCATGGAGACATCAGAAATGGACCAATTGGCCCAATTACTAGGAGAGCTTCATGCTGAGGTTAATTCTGCCTGACAAGAGACTAATGCCCTCCGGAGAGACGTAATAGTGACCAAAGAACACACTGAAAAGATTAGCAGGCAATACTTGCAATCACAGGCAGTACAGACGCCTCTACCTGGAAGCAATTCAACGATGCAAAACCCCGCCATACCACCCACTCTGGTACAGATCACGTTACCTGGAACAGTGCCCCTGGCACCACCAGAAAGGTTCTCAGGTGACCCACGGAAGTATGCGGCATTCATCAATCAGTGCCTCCTTCATTTTCTTTGTAGGCCTGGAGCATTTCCAAACGACCAAGCTCGGGTAGCTTTTGTCTTATCATACCTGAGTGGTAGTGCAGTAGATTGGTCGGTGCTGTTGGTAACCCATGACGATCCTCTATTACATGACTTTGGGGGTTTACAGAGAGAAATGGAAAAACGTTTTGCTCGCCATACCCAGGAACAAGCAGTAGACAATGAACTCTTGTCCCTCCGACAGGGGAATCAGGACTTGTTAACCTACATTGCTACCTTCAGCAGACTGGTTGCCAAAGCTAGGTGGCCAGAAAACAAAAGAACCATGATATTCCATCGAGGCTTACGAGGCGAATTAAAGGACGTCTTAGCCCAGGTGGTTGATCCACCCAGAGACTGTGCAAAATTCATAAATCTGGTCGTGCATCTAGACCACCGGTTGCAGGACTGAAAGGCAGACAAGACTAAGATGGACCCTCGGACTGTGTATGTTCGACCAAGGGAAAACACACCCTGTGTACCTGAACATGCTGTAGAACCCATGCAGATTGGAGGGATACGGCCTCCATTAATAAAACAAGAGTGGGACAAAAGAAGACAACAACAGCTTTGTTTGTATTGTGGGAAACCAGGACATTTCCTGAAGGACTGTCCAGTAAAACCCCCAAGAAGAACAGTCAGGGCCACAGAGAAGGATGAAGCTAAGGAATCGGGAAACTACCAAGCTCGACAAACATAGAGGTCAGTTTGTAGAGTGAGAAGAAAGAGTTGCTGACCTCGCACTTTGCAATACCAGTGATCTTAATTAACCACCAACAGTCGTCAAGAATGCATGCCGTTGAAGCATACATCGATAGCGGAGCAGTTGGAAATTATATTGATCAAGAACTGGCAGCAGAGATGGGGCTTCCTTTGTGTTCTAAGCCAACTATTGACAAGGTAACCACCGTGGATGGGACAGAAATTGCTTTCGGACCAGTAACCCAGTGCACAGCCAGGGTAAACTTGCTGTGTCAGGACGGACATCGGGAGTCTATTTCATTCGATCTCATCCAGGCACCTCAGTTCAGGCTAATACTAGGAATGCCATGGTTGGTTTCTCACAACCCTTTGATAGACTGGTGGGCACGAAAATTAACCTTCCCCAGTGACTGCTCCCCTGCCTGCTATTACCAAGAAGAGAAACGCAACGTCTGTATCCCCATGACTCCCAGAGCGACAGTATCAACCCTGGGAGCAACTAATACCTTGCTAAGTGAATAACATGATTTCCAGGATGTTTTCCAAAAGGACCAAGCCAATACATTGCCGCCACACAGGCCCTATGACTGTCAGATCGACCTTGTTCCTGGTGCACAAATCCCTTGCGGCAGGATCTGCGCTCTCACAGAACCAGAAAACCTTCATTTGAAATCCTATTTAGACCAGTACCTTGCAAACGGATTTATCTGTCCTTCGAAGTCCCCTGCAGCCAGTCCTTACCGAAAAAGGAAGGAGACTTGAGAACCTGTATTGACTACCGCGCATTGAACCAGACCACCGTGAAGAACCGCTACCCCTTGCCACTCATCCCTTAGATGCTAGACCAAGTTAAAGATGCCCAGGTTTATACCAAATTGGACCTTCGAGGAGTGTACCACCTGGTCCGAGTCAGAAAAGGAGATGAATGGAAAACCGCCTTCCGTTCTAAGTACGGCTTGTTTGAATATCAAGTCATGCCCTTCGGGTTATGCAACGCTCCTGCGGCATTCCAATATTTCATGAAGGACATCTTAAGGGAGTTAATTGATGTGTGCGCCTTAGTGTACATAGACGACATCTTAGTATACTCAGCCTTGGAACAAGATCATGTCAGGCACGTTCGTTCAGTCCTCACCAAGCTCCGTCAACATCACTTGTTTGCAAAGCTTGAAAAATGATTTTTCACGTCACCGAAGTAGAATTTCTTGGTTTTATCCGTACTCCAGGAGGCATCAGAATGGACGTGCACAAGGTGGACGCCATTCTGAAATGGCCTTCACCGACGTCTCTGAAAGGGGTACAACGCATGCTGGGCTTTGTGAACTTTTACCGCCGGTTCATCCCAGACTTCTCTCAGGTTGTGCACCCAATCACAGTACAATTACGAAAAAACAATAAAAAGTTTGCTTGGACCGAAGAAGCAGAAGAAGCCTTTCAGGAACTTAAACAAAGGTTTACCTCAGCTCCAATCCTGCAACATCCTTGTCCAGACCTCCCTTAAGTCGTTGAAACTGATGCGTCCAGTCTCGCAATGGGGGCGGTCCTTTCACAGCGAGACCCGGAAACCGACCAGCTACATCCTGTGGCCTTCTGGTCGAAAAAGTTTTCACCTCCAGAGATTAATTATGCCATCACGGACAAGGAACTCCTGACTATCAAATCCGCCTTTAAAGCCTGGAGGCACTACCTTCTGGGGGCGAGACACACCATTACAGTCATCACAGACCACCGAACCTGCAATATCTCAAAACAGCCATGGCCCAGTCCTCACGCCAATTACGGTGAGCCCTTTTCTTCGCCGAATATGATTATGTAATCACATTTCGACCAGGAGTCAGAAACGGAAAGGCGGATGCCTTATCTCGCATGGGCATAGATGAAATAGTATATACAACTCCAGACCCAGTACCTATTATGCCTGAAGACAAACTCTTGGGTATCACAACAGCCTTAACACAAGCAGAACTACGAAAATAAATCCAACAGACAATGAATCCTGATGCCTACCTCGCATGGCAAACTCATGGAGAACAATATACCATCAAGGACCACCTACCCTTTTTTAGGGATCGCCTATATGTACCCAAAAAGGAATTACAACAGCATATTATTTCAAACTATCACGATTCACTGATCAAATGGCATCCTGGGATCACCAAAACCCTAGCTAAGGTGAAAGAGAACTTTTGGTGGCCTACCTGGCGTAAGGACATCATTAAGTATATTCAGTCCTGCGGTGTATGCGCACAAAATAAATCACAGAAACAAAACCCATCTGGTCTCCTACAACCAATGGACATTCCTCCAGTTCCATGGCACACTCTTTCCCTTGACTTCATCACTGATCTACCTCCAAGCCAAGGGTTCAACACCATCCTTGTAGTTATGGACTTATTCTCGAAGATGGCCCATTTTATTCCTCTCAAAGGCCTCCCAGATGCAGCCACTTTAGCAAAAGTGTTCCTGGAGGGTGTGGTTAAGCCACATGGCTTCCCTTTGGTTCTGGTCTCTGATCTAGGCAGCCAGTTTGTTTGTAAAAATGATGTGCAATGGTGCAGATCGATGTTCGGCTATCTACCAGTCACCATCCCCAAACGGACGGCCAAACCGAGAGAACCAATCAGACACTCGAGCAATATTTACAGTGCATGCTGCACCACAAACAAAGGAATTGGAAAGACCTACTATGGATAGCCGAATATGCATATAACAATTCTTTGCATTCAAGCACGGGACAAACGCCCTTCTATACCCTCCATGGCATGCATCCACGTACCTCTGAACTAGACCTTCCAGTCAGCTTGGAAATGCCAGCGGTAAAGACTCTACACACAACCAATACTCAGGCTTTCAAAAGGGCAAAGGAAAACCTTATTCATGCCAAAGAAAAACAGAAGAGATGTGCGACCAACACCGGAAAAGGGCCCCTGATTATGAAGTAGGAGATAAAGTTTGGTTAGACGCTAAATTCGTACCCATCAAGGGTACCTGGACCTTTCATCCCATATTCTTAGGTCCCTATACTATTAAGGCAATTATCAACCCAGCATCCGTGAAACTGGATGTACCACCTAATCTACACATCCTCCCAGTATTCCATGTGTCCCTCCTGAAACCAATGCAATCCGGCACACGTATTGGGACACCACCTAAGCCCATACTTGTTGACAGGGAACCAGAATTCTAAGTCAAAGATATCTTGGACTCTAAATACTCTAGGACCAAGCTATATTATCTTGTCAATTGGAAAGGATTTGGACCACAAGATAGATCCTGGGAGCCCAGTGAGAATATCCACGCACCACGTCTTATCAGGAAATTCCATCGGAACTTCCCAACCAAACCTGGCCAGACAGAAGGAACACCATGGGAGGGTGCTTAGGGGGGAGTGCTGTCACGACCCTCGCCCAAAACCCCCTCTGGCAAACCCATTGGCCAGGTGGAGTCAGGACTCGGGCCTCTAGAGCCTGGCATCATCTTCAAAAGCCAGTCCTGGCGCCTATGGCATGTGCTTGGGAACTACTTTATTGTATTGTCAGCCAACATGGAAGCATCCACATAGCTTGGTTTCCAAGAACCAAGCTATGCGGTCTAGTGTTTTGGGTGTGGCAGGCCTGGAGCTACTTTCCCTGGTACTACTTTACCTGAGCTATATAAACCACACCCTGACTGCAGAACCTGTTCCATGTTACTTTGCAGCTTGCAACGTGACGCTCACCGTCTCCAGCTATTCCCTCGAACCTCTGAGAAGCAGAACCTGCAAGGAGACAAAAGGAACATCATTAGCAGCAGCATCTTACCTGCAGTCTTCATCTTTAAACACTCACAGCTACTGGGAACAGCTTCCTCGAATCTGCACGCCTCCCGGACAGAACAAGCTGAAAGAGGAAGATAGAGGCAGAATTAAAGAAAGCTGTAGAGACATGTACAAAATGCAAACTGCTCAAAAGGCTTACCTGGCTGGTCGCCTTTGGCTGGCACCACTCCGGACATTCCACTCACGCTGAAGAACACGGCGACCTACAAGGAAGGAAAACACAGGTTAGCAAAGGCAAGACTTTGCAGTGCTGCACATAGCGCTTAATTACCGCATCATAGCGCTCTTAATGCACCATCATTTACCAGCGGGGCTCAACCAAGCCAGTTCGCCCCGCTGAAGCTCTGCATACCTAAGTGAGAAAAAAGAGACATTTTAAACAAAGAAAGGCATGCAGGATAGCAACACAACTAAAGAACAGAAATAAGACCTACCTGAACAATATCAAATGGGCCGGCGTCAGTGAAGTAACTGGATCGCACTCGCCCATGAATGACAACGCGCCCCTGCAAAGAAGGCAGGACGGAGAGCACACCTAATTCTACCACAAGGCAGAACCTTCCCCGCAGACCACATCAGGGCAAAGCTGAGAAGCATACCAGCGAGTAACCCAGCTGGGTGGCGTCCCTGTGGATACCAGGTGAGCATAACACAAGGACAACTTCTCCCCTTGAGTTGGTCGGACAATCAACTCCAAAGTGAACTCGTTTGGATATCCTGTCAGAGCTTGCTGTACTTCCACTGCTGCTGCTGCTGGAACCGAAGTGCCAGGGAGAGTAACACCAAATCGAGAGGATTGCTTTTAAGTCAGACCCAAGCACCATGAAGATCCTCCGGACTTCCCTGAAGCAGGACCGACCAAGCTTGAGCCACCTCAACAGAGTGCTGGACCCCATATGCAAGGAAAGTCTGAAGTGGTATCCGAGAACCGCAGTGTTGCTATTTGGTGTCAGGCGATAAAGTGCTGCTTTATTGAAGTTTGCCCATTGCTGCCGCCGACCTTCTCATTGCAGTGCAGGAGTCCCCAGGCATCCTCTCTCTTGTTCCCACGACTGAGGCACAGGAACACAAGGATCTGCAGAGCTGTACAGGAACAGAATCCAGCTGGAACCATTTCTTCTAATCAAAGGTACTGTAAAGTCTAAGAGAATGTACCTCTTGTGGTGTAGCCTTACTTGTTCTCAGTTAAGACTTGTCTTGGTTAACCTTGCAGAGTTGCTTGCATCTTTGCCCCTCACAAGCGTCCCAGCTTGTGGCCCTTCAAGTGACCTTATTTCTACAAACTTTTCTAAAAACATTGTGCAAGACTTTTACTTACCTGCAAAAAACATCTTAAGCTCCCCTAGACTTTGTTCAACTAACATTGGCTGCCCTGGCTCCCTGAGAGACTCTTCTACCTCTGACTTTGTGCTTTTGCCTTTTCCCCAGGAAAGGGTTACTTTTCTTTGCATTGAAGGGTTTTAAAAGTACTTACCAGTTTATGAATAGATAGACTGGTGGGCACGAAAATTAACCTTCCCCAGTGACTGCTCCCCTGCCTGCTATTACCAAGAAGAGAAACGCAACGTCTGTATCCCCATGACTCCCAGAGCGACAGTATCAACCCTGGGAGCAACTAATACCTTGCTAAGTGAATAACATGATTTCCAGGATGTTTTCCAAAAGGACCAAGCCAATACATTGCCGCCACACAGGCCCTATGACTGTCAGATCGACCTTGTTCCTGGTGCACAAATCCCTTGCGGCAGGATCTGCGCTCTCACAGAACCAGAAAACCTTCATTTGAAATCCTATTTAGACCAGTACCTTGCAAACGGATTTATCTGTCCTTCGAAGTCCCCTGCAGCCAGTCCTTACCGAAAAAGGAAGGAGACTTGAGAACCTGTATTGACTACCGCGCATTGAACCAGACCACCGTGAAGAACCGCTACCCCTTGCCACTCATCCCTTAGATGCTAGACCAAGTTAAAGATGCCCAGGTTTATACCAAATTGGACCTTCGAGGAGTGTACCACCTGGTCCGAGTCAGAAAAGGAGATGAATGGAAAACCGCCTTCCGTTCTAAGTACGGCTTGTTTGAATATCAAGTCATGCCCTTCGGGTTATGCAACGCTCCTGCGGCATTCCAATATTTCATGAAGGACATCTTAAGGGAGTTAATTGATGTGTGCGCCTTAGTGTACATAGACGACATCTTAGTATACTCAGCCTTGGAACAAGATCATGTCAGGCACGTTCGTTCAGTCCTCACCAAGCTCCGTCAACATCACTTGTTTGCAAAGCTTGAAAAATGATTTTTCACGTCACCGAAGTAGAATTTCTTGGTTTTATCCGTACTCCAGGAGGCATCAGAATGGACGTGCACAAGGTGGACGCCATTCTGAAATGGCCTTCACCGACGTCTCTGAAAGGGGTACAACGCATGCTGGGCTTTGTGAACTTTTACCGCCGGTTCATCCCAGACTTCTCTCAGGTTGTGCACCCAATCACAGTACAATTACGAAAAAACAATAAAAAGTTTGCTTGGACCGAAGAAGCAGAAGAAGCCTTTCAGGAACTTAAACAAAGGTTTACCTCAGCTCCAATCCTGCAACATCCTTGTCCAGACCTCCCTTAAGTCGTTGAAACTGATGCGTCCAGTCTCGCAATGGGGGCGGTCCTTTCACAGCGAGACCCGGAAACCGACCAGCTACATCCTGTGGCCTTCTGGTCGAAAAAGTTTTCACCTCCAGAGATTAATTATGCCATCACGGACAAGGAACTCCTGACTATCAAATCCGCCTTTAAAGCCTGGAGGCACTACCTTCTGGGGGCGAGACACACCATTACAGTCATCACAGACCACCGAACCTGCAATATCTCAAAACAGCCATGGCCCAGTCCTCACGCCAATTACGGTGAGCCCTTTTCTTCGCCGAATATGATTATGTAATCACATTTCGACCAGGAGTCAGAAACGGAAAGGCGGATGCCTTATCTCGCATGGGCATAGATGAAATAGTATATACAACTCCAGACCCAGTACCTATTATGCCTGAAGACAAACTCTTGGGTATCACAACAGCCTTAACACAAGCAGAACTACGAAAATAAATCCAACAGACAATGAATCCTGATGCCTACCTCGCATGGCAAACTCATGGAGAACAATATACCATCAAGGACCACCTACCCTTTTTTAGGGATCGCCTATATGTACCCAAAAAGGAATTACAACAGCATATTATTTCAAACTATCACGATTCACTGATCAAATGGCATCCTGGGATCACCAAAACCCTAGCTAAGGTGAAAGAGAACTTTTGGTGGCCTACCTGGCGTAAGGACATCATTAAGTATATTCAGTCCTGCGGTGTATGCGCACAAAATAAATCACAGAAACAAAACCCATCTGGTCTCCTACAACCAATGGACATTCCTCCAGTTCCATGGCACACTCTTTCCCTTGACTTCATCACTGATCTACCTCCAAGCCAAGGGTTCAACACCATCCTTGTAGTTATGGACTTATTCTCGAAGATGGCCCATTTTATTCCTCTCAAAGGCCTCCCAGATGCAGCCACTTTAGCAAAAGTGTTCCTGGAGGGTGTGGTTAAGCCACATGGCTTCCCTTTGGTTCTGGTCTCTGATCTAGGCAGCCAGTTTGTTTGTAAAAATGATGTGCAATGGTGCAGATCGATGTTCGGCTATCTACCAGTCACCATCCCCAAACGGACGGCCAAACCGAGAGAACCAATCAGACACTCGAGCAATATTTACAGTGCATGCTGCACCACAAACAAAGGAATTGGAAAGACCTACTATGGATAGCCGAATATGCATATAACAATTCTTTGCATTCAAGCACGGGACAAACGCCCTTCTATACCCTCCATGGCATGCATCCACGTACCTCTGAACTAGACCTTCCAGTCAGCTTGGAAATGCCAGCGGTAAAGACTCTACACACAACCAATACTCAGGCTTTCAAAAGGGCAAAGGAAAACCTTATTCATGCCAAAGAAAAACAGAAGAGATGTGCGACCAACACCGGAAAAGGGCCCCTGATTATGAAGTAGGAGATAAAGTTTGGTTAGACGCTAAATTCGTACCCATCAAGGGTACCTGGACCTTTCATCCCATATTCTTAGGTCCCTATACTATTAAGGCAATTATCAACCCAGCATCCGTGAAACTGGATGTACCACCTAATCTACACATCCTCCCAGTATTCCATGTGTCCCTCCTGAAACCAATGCAATCCGGCACACGTATTGGGACACCACCTAAGCCCATACTTGTTGACAGGGAACCAGAATTCTAAGTCAAAGATATCTTGGACTCTAAATACTCTAGGACCAAGCTATATTATCTTGTCAATTGGAAAGGATTTGGACCACAAGATAGATCCTGGGAGCCCAGTGAGAATATCCACGCACCACGTCTTATCAGGAAATTCCATCGGAACTTCCCAACCAAACCTGGCCAGACAGAAGGAACACCATGGGAGGGTGCTTAGGGGGGAGTGCTGTCACGACCCTCGCCCAAAACCCCCTCTGGCAAACCCATTGGCCAGGTGGAGTCAGGACTCGGGCCTCTAGAGCCTGGCATCATCTTCAAAAGCCAGTCCTGGCGCCTATGGCATGTGCTTGGGAACTACTTTATTGTATTGTCAGCCAACATGGAAGCATCCACATAGCTTGGTTTCCAAGAACCAAGCTATGCGGTCTAGTGTTTTGGGTGTGGCAGGCCTGGAGCTACTTTCCCTGGTACTACTTTACCTGAGCTATATAAACCACACCCTGACTGCAGAACCTGTTCCATGTTACTTTGCAGCTTGCAACGTGACGCTCACCGTCTCCAGCTATTCCCTCGAACCTCTGAGAAGCAGAACCTGCAAGGAGACAAAAGGAACATCATTAGCAGCAGCATCTTACCTGCAGTCTTCATCTTTAAACACTCACAGCTACTGGGAACAGCTTCCTCGAATCTGCACGCCTCCCGGACAGAACAAGCTGAAAGAGGAAGATAGAGGCAGAATTAAAGAAAGCTGTAGAGACATGTACAAAATGCAAACTGCTCAAAAGGCTTACCTGGCTGGTCGCCTTTGGCTGGCACCACTCCGGACATTCCACTCACGCTGAAGAACACGGCGACCTACAAGGAAGGAAAACACAGGTTAGCAAAGGCAAGACTTTGCAGTGCTGCACATAGCGCTTAATTACCGCATCATAGCGCTCTTAATGCACCATCATTTACCAGCGGGGCTCAACCAAGCCAGTTCGCCCCGCTGAAGCTCTGCATACCTAAGTGAGAAAAAAGAGACATTTTAAACAAAGAAAGGCATGCAGGATAGCAACACAACTAAAGAACAGAAATAAGACCTACCTGAACAATATCAAATGGGCCGGCGTCAGTGAAGTAACTGGATCGCACTCGCCCATGAATGACAACGCGCCCCTGCAAAGAAGGCAGGACGGAGAGCACACCTAATTCTACCACAAGGCAGAACCTTCCCCGCAGACCACATCAGGGCAAAGCTGAGAAGCATACCAGCGAGTAACCCAGCTGGGTGGCGTCCCTGTGGATACCAGGTGAGCATAACACAAGGACAACTTCTCCCCTTGAGTTGGTCGGACAATCAACTCCAAAGTGAACTCGTTTGGATATCCTGTCAGAGCTTGCTGTACTTCCACTGCTGCTGCTGCTGGAACCGAAGTGCCAGGGAGAGTAACACCAAATCGAGAGGATTGCTTTTAAGTCAGACCCAAGCACCATGAAGATCCTCCGGACTTCCCTGAAGCAGGACCGACCAAGCTTGAGCCACCTCAACAGAGTGCTGGACCCCATATGCAAGGAAAGTCTGAAGTGGTATCCGAGAACCGCAGTGTTGCTATTTGGTGTCAGGCGATAAAGTGCTGCTTTATTGAAGTTTGCCCATTGCTGCCGCCGACCTTCTCATTGCAGTGCAGGAGTCCCCAGGCATCCTCTCTCTTGTTCCCACGACTGAGGCACAGGAACACAAGGATCTGCAGAGCTGTACAGGAACAGAATCCAGCTGGAACCATTTCTTCTAATCAAAGGTACTGTAAAGTCTAAGAGAATGTACCTCTTGTGGTGTAGCCTTACTTGTTCTCAGTTAAGACTTGTCTTGGTTAACCTTGCAGAGTTGCTTGCATCTTTGCCCCTCACAAGCGTCCCAGCTTGTGGCCCTTCAAGTGACCTTATTTCTACAAACTTTTCTAAAAACATTGTGCAAGACTTTTACTTACCTGCAAAAAACATCTTAAGCTCCCCTAGACTTTGTTCAACTAACATTGGCTGCCCTGGCTCCCTGAGAGACTCTTCTACCTCTGACTTTGTGCTTTTGCCTTTTCCCCAGGAAAGGGTTACTTTTCTTTGCATTGAAGGGTTTTAAAAGTACTTACCAGTTTATGAATGTTTTGTTAACCTTTGTTTTATTCCTATATCTAACCTTTTGCACCAAACTCAGTATTGCTCTAACTATACCAGTGATAGATCCATGTCCACAGTGTCCTAGCTATTTAAGTCACCTGAGGATGTGGGAAGTGTCTGTGTGCCATCCCCAATGGGTATCATCTGATTTAATGTTAATGTTAATGTTAATGGCGCTCTGGCGGCTCTGAAAGAGGGAGGGGAGGCAGTTAGTGGGAATGAGCTGAAAAAGTGCAAGATAGCAATGATGTGCTGTTGGCAGCCCCAGCCCGGTGGGTCCATTGGCTGGGCTTGGGGTTTTTTACGGCCGGTAGTCGTCGTGCGTTGTTGTGCAAGTCTGTGTGCGGTTTGTTTTGTTGTTGCAGTGTAGTGAAGTTTGTGCAGATTGCTGCATTTTAGGCTTGTGGTTGTGTTTGGTTAGAGTTTGAGAGGTGTATGCAGAGGGTTGAAATTGTTAGTGGATTGGTTAATTGCCATTCACTATTTCATCGGAGTGTGGCGCTTGCTAAATTTTAAATATTCTGTCTAGATGTGAGGCTGGCTAGTGATCACCTTTCCATTCAAGTGTTGCACTGGTCATCATTCGCAGTTTTTGAGAAACTAAGAGTGTGTTTTGGAGTGTATTATAATTGTTACATGTTTTGCTCCCTTCTAAAGAAGGCTTGTATAACTGACTGCTAAATAAATTAATAATTGTTTAATCAAAAAAAACTAAGTGTGTTTATTTGAATAACTGTCACTGTGAAACTCTGTGTTACAACCCTGCTGCTCACATTGACCTCTCTTGGGATAAGCCTGGCTGCTGCGCCACACTACCAACCTGTGTAGTGCAGACTTATACCAAAGGTTGGATTCCTATTGCCAGGAGGTCAAGGTTGCTGTAGTCTTCCAAAGGATACTGCACACTATCTATCTTGCCTAACGTTAACCATTGTAAAACCTGCAGACAAGGGACTCCTCGCCTGCCTGTGTATATCATGTTGTATGGTATTTCCAGTAGAAACACTATATCACCCTCAAATAAATAAAAGTAATAATACAAAATAAAATACAAATAAAAGGCAATTCAAACCCAGCAAATCCCTGACTACAAGTCACTTTTCCCCCTTCTGCCAGATTGCTTTTATATCTCTTCTCTATTATCAGGTGGCCACAATTCAGCACTGTGTTCTTTTTGCTGAGCACCACTCTTTACCTTTTGCATGTGCCCAACTGCAGTGCCCCTTTAGAGCACATATGTTCCTCCATCTCACAAGGCCCTTAATATTACCATCACTCTGTTCCCAGGTCTCTCCATTGCCTTCATTTGCCTTTAGGTATTGCTTGCTTCATGCAAAATGGAAAAAACAGGAAAAGAAAGGAATTATAAAAAAGACATTGATGCTTGCCTTGGACTCTCCTTCTTGCTGTAGAGGAGGTTCATTCTAGTTCGCAGTCACAGAGCTGTAGTCATGCACAGCTCGTACATAATGTCACTGTCAACTGCCTAACTCTCAATAGCATCCCCATTCTCCCACACTGCCGTACAACTTCTGGGCTCCCGGATCTCATGATGTTACGCTTTCTACCCACACATTACATCACCATCTATTTCATTTGGCACACTATTTGCTGCATCAGTGTAGCTTAAATGGCATTCAGAATATCCTGTTGAAAAGGACAGAACACCAGCAATTTACAGATGCCAAACATTCCAGTTTACAGATGCCAAACATTCCTCTGGTCATGCAGATCCTTAGAGGGGCATAGCGCAATGTTGAACAGAAGTGGCCAAATGACCACTTACCAGTCACTATCTCTTGCATGCCTTCTTCCCTCTGCAGACGAATACATCACACAGTGGCAGTATCTTCAAAATCCTGCTGTACCTTTTTGTGCCATTTCCAGCGTGGTCGCTGTTGCTCTCTGTCCTGCCACGCCTCAGAACAAAAAACAAACTTGGCCCTCCGTTCCCCCACACGTTGTCGTAGCCCTCATCTATGATGCTTTTTAACATTTTCTTTTCCTGACATTGCTCCCTTCTGTACATCTTCCCCCACCCCTTCATTTATCGGAGTGCAACCCATTGACCTGTGTTTTTCTTTGAGGCTTGTATGATGATATGTTATTTATAACACACCAAGTGGTTTCTGAGCGCGGACCCAGGGATAGAACCTGTGTTGATTCGTGTCATTTTGCTTCCAAGGCGAGCACGTTGCGCTGAGCTATCCTCCCGGGCCTGTTGCCCGTCTGGATTTTCACACCAACCCTCGCGGCCCCAGTCCCACAGACACAACCCCACCGTGCATCCACCAGTGCGTGACCGCTGCTCAATGGAGTCTGATATATTAGTTTGCTGCCACCACTGTCTGTTTGTCTCGGGCGTGTAGGAAGCGACATCTTGACCACGACTATACGACTTTAGTAGAGATACTCTGCGGTACATATAGTTCCATTTCTTCATGTTGGAAAGAGCTTTCATCTAGGCAACTGTCTAGAAAGATGGTCAAACTATATATGAGCAGACACATTTTAACAATACACTAAGTAACATTCATGTAAAGAAACAAGTCCGTCAGAATCTCTTGCCAGGTAATCGTGGAGTAAATATAAGAACGCTTCCCAGAACAGGAGAATGGAACTATTCTGAATTCAAAATGGCCTAGAAGAAGCTCAGCATATGCCATGTGGTGTTGAAATGAAAGAACTTTGGGGATTAAATGGGCCTGCTTTTAGCGATTAGTCTTTGCTGGCAGCGTGGTTGAATTACACAAACACTTCATTTATTAAAAACATAACAATGTGCATGTGGTAAATGTAGGCTAAGAAAGAGCATGACTGTATTATGTTTCCTCCATGCAGCTTCGTGATATCTATGGCCCAGTGTTCACCATGTATCTGGGCCCCCGGCGTGTGGTTGCACTATGCGGATATGAAGCAATTAAAGAAGCTTTGATTGACCACGGAGATGATTTCATCACAAGGGGATCACTTCCATCATTTGAAATGATCTTTCATGGTTATGGTGAGTGCTTAAGGAACATTAAGGCGATATATGGCCAGTATAAGAATGAAAGGCCCCATTTCCTCCTCTGGTAATTGCCATTAGTAATGGTTGTGTACTTTCTTTGTTAACAATGCCTTTTGCAAAAGGGGCTCATCTGAAGTGTGCAAATCCTTATATGTCTTCATTGCAGGGATCGGGGTTCTCAATGGAGAGCAATGGAAGGAGATTCGACGGTTTTCCGTCATGACCTTACGAAATTTTGGTATGGGAAAAAGAAGCATCGAGGAACGTATCCAAGAGGAAGCCCAGTACTTGATGAAAGAGCTGAGAAAAACCAAAGGTGCATTAGTGTATAGACCCAGTCCTTTTCCTTATATTGTCTTCATGGGAAATGTGCATTTGCAAGTATTTCAATGTGACTTGTTCTATTTAGTTTCACTGTGTTTTCTTTGTTCTACAAATTCCTAAAGCCCAGAGGATAAATTAGGCGATATCCATAAATAGAGCCGGTAATTGAAATACCACCTACGTTTACATCTACTGTATTACTGTTTCGTGACGTATTTATGTCATACAGTATTCGAGAAATATTGCATGCAGTAAATACTGCATGATTATGAGGATGAAAAGGAAGCTAATTTTATAACTAAAAAGGAACACGTATATCAACCCAGCCATCGTAGCAAGGTAAAATGTTTTTAGCGTTTTTGTGTAGTGTTGATTTCCCTTCAACTACATAGAGAAAATGTCGACAGGGAGCCCGCAAACGGAGAGATATATGGCCAATTCAGATTCTCAAATCAAATTCTCATGCCCTTTATTTTGAGTGCATTTAAGGGCCATCATTGAACCTTCTGTGTTTTTTCATACATTGCACAGTAGCATAGTATATTAATTTTTAAGTCCCACAAATGGATGGACAGGCATTTAAAAAGTATTTTAAAAACTTGAAAATCTGCATTTTCGCAGTATATGCACATTGCTTGCTACATAGCTGCGCTGTGTTACATAACAGGGTCTATCAATTTTTACATATGTATAAATGTTTTTATTCAGTTGTCCTTGGAAGTTGTATTTTGAGATATATACAGTATA
This sequence comes from Ambystoma mexicanum, assembly GCF_040938575.1. Lineage (NCBI taxonomy): Eukaryota > Metazoa > Chordata > Amphibia > Caudata > Ambystomatidae > Ambystoma > Ambystoma mexicanum. The sequence continues at coordinate 772,791,992 of NC_090923.1, read as the reverse complement.
AGAGATAATGTGAGAACAGTGCAAAAGCATGAATCGATTCTGTATCAGTAGAGTGAGTGGGTAGTGGTCAAGAAGAAGGCACTAAGCTGGCTAAGGGTAGTTAGGGTGTGGGAAAAGTGTATGGATAGAGAAAGACAACACATGTAAGTATGGTGAGTAGGTGGGGTAGTCAAGATTAGGCAAAATGAGAGAGAATAAAGAGGGATGGAGTATGGTGGGTTGTTGGGGTACAGAGGGTGAGGGGAGGTTGGGTGGAGTTAGAGAAGGTGGGATACAGTAGGTGTGCAAAGATAAAGACACTAGCCATGGCCACAATAATATGTGCACAGTGATTATGTCATAATTTGCACTTTTCAGTCTGTTAAACATAAAAAACATAACTAGTTAGAAAATAAAATCCCAAAAAGAAACACGTGCTTCTGGTCTTGTGGGTAAGCGTCTGCACTGGGAATAACACAACCTGAGTAAAACCCTGGTAGCAACCTTGACATCCCTATAAAGATAACTTGAAAAGTACACATACCATAGTGTCACTCAAATATATAAATCCTTGTAGAAATACGTTAGGCGAAAACATATACAATTGTGACATTATTCCCCCAACTTCAGTAGGAGACTACAAATACCATAATGCAATTCAGAAAAAGGCAACACAGTGATTACTGCATCGATGGGAGTCCATTATGCCTATCATGTCATTGGCCATGGCGTCTGGCCAAAAAGTGTAACATTTTGGAATTATTCTCCCATCTTCACTAAGAGACTACAAATACTATAATGCAATTCTGCAAAAGGCAAAAAGAAATTCTCTCAGAGCTTCCAGAGAGAACTGGGAACACAAGGAAGGGGTCAGACCCCTCAGGCCATGTTGCTCTAAGTGGCCTTTTAACATCTGCTAACTTATTAGGCAACATGGCCTGAGGGGGCCAGCCGCTTCCTCGCTTTGATGCTAAGCAGAGTCCTGTTTACTGCATTGATGGGAGTCCTGGATGTCTATCATGTCACTGGCCATTGCCAGTGATTTGTTACCCCGATGTCACAGTAGCTGTAAAAAAGAAAAAAAAAGAAAAGAAAAAAAATATATATATATATTAAAATAATGTCTTTATCCTTAGCCGTGGGTCCAGAACTTCAGATATCTTCGGGAGGATAGCTCTTGGGCAAGTTCTCGCCTTGAAAGCAAGATGACACAGAGCAACACAAGTTTGATCCCCGGGTCCGCGCTTAGAAACCTCTGGGTATTAAGCTCGTTATAAATATCATATCATATCATATCATATCTATAGTCATTTTTATAGCTACGGCTTTCAGGAAAAATGGCAAAAGATAAAATGCTTTCCTACTCTTCCAAGCCCTCACCATGTGCCCCCAACAGCTATACCATTTTCCCACACTGCCCTGATTGCCTGTCCTCTCTCATTCCACCCACAACACACACTATTTCCGAGATGCAGTTTGCTTTGAAATGTCAGCTATTTGCAGCTATTCTGTCCATAGCCGAAGCTACAGAAAAGCTTTGTGTTGCAAACTCAGTCCCAAGACCCTCCAACTCCCAAATGTCACTGGCTGTAACCCCTCACCTCTAAACTGATGGCATTTGCATGTTATTGACCTGCAAACAGCATTTTACCTGCGTTTCATTTTCCGATACCCTCGGCTATTTCCGCTGATGTCTCCTGCATCGAGCAAAAACAAAGATGGAGGCTGTTTTGTTTATAAACACCCGGTTTCTCTGCAATTTACTCAAGATACAGCCAATTATTTTAGAGAAGGTGCATTCCCTTCTCAATCAAATATTGAAAAAACTACTGGACAAAATAACCCCAAACCACAAATGAAAATTAATGGAAACTAGGATGAAACTTTTTTTGTAAATTGTTTAACACATCTTTACCAAACTTTGCAGTCCGGGGGGGCCTGCGTGTCCATAACTGACTTCAAAATACCGGCCAAATCTATCACACAGGCCAAAGGATATTAGCAATTAATTTTGAAGGGATTCCGATGGGAGTTCGACTCACCTTAACTATAGGATGGTGGCCACCGCTGTATATTATATATATATATATCACACAGCCCACGGTAGCGGCCATGTAGTTATGGTTAAGTTGCTAAACTCATAGGAAGAGCACTTTTTGGGTGGCTTATAACTTCGCTCCCCCTGGAGGAATCCTCACCAGAATTTGCAAAAAAGTATATGGCCTGCTCTGAATTTTTTGGTGAGGTTTCATGCAGGGGGGAGCAAACTTATAGGGGGTCCCAACATTTTTTTTCTCCATAGACTGAATGGGGAAAAACTGTGCGTACGGCTACAGCCTGAAGGGCTGGACGGATTTTCACCAAATTTGCGGCAGGAGCGGGAGCTTGGGTAGGAAAGCCTGCTTTTGTGTGTTTGGTGGAAATCTGACCAGTAATTTTCTTGCACAATACTGAAATGTATTTTCATGTTCGCTCCACGGACCAAAATGTCATTGGCCTGCGGTACACCGTGATGTCAGCATACATTGTACGCGGCCGGTGGTTGGCTGGAGGAAAGTGTGCTGTGCGTCAAAGTTTTTGGTAATCACCACCATGGTGTATCAGAGGATAGTGGCATGCCGAAAGGCGTTGGAAAACATGGTTTATAGGAACGGCTGGGTGAAAGAGGGCGAAGCGAAGATATTTGGCAATGCTTTGTGCTGTAGGCTATGGCTGCCGGTGGTTATGTTGCCTTAGTGCGTTTGCGTTGTTATGCAGCGGTGGGTTTGTGGCAAAATGTTCCCATGCTTGTCTGACTTGGCTTGTAGTGGTCGTGGGTAATGTGTAGCTTTTTTACTGCATGGGCATGGCATGTAGAAAGAGCCTAGGGCTTGGTCACCACCCCCGCAATGTAATGCCTCCATGCATGGGAGAGCAGTGAGGCACTTAGTGGTTAGGTACGCAGCCGAGACTAGTCACACCATTGCTGCAAGGGAGGTCATAATGACATGGATAAATGAAAGGATTGTTTGTCAGCGCAATGTTGCGATATGGACCTTTCCTGCAGCTACTGACATACACTGCATTGTATATGTTGGTCAGTGTAGGCAGACTGTATAGGGGATGGAGAGTGCATTGGAGATAATATGAGGATATTTGCAGTTGGTGTACTATGTTGTGTTGTGCCTGCAATGGCCTTACTTCCTTGTGTTCATGGCTACGGCCCTTGGCCATAACAGTGCGGGCACTGGTTGGAAGTAGGTGTGAGAATGTTGCCTTGTTTGGGTCCGTTAGTGTAGCTATACCTACTTGTAGACAGGAAAGCACAGTGGGAAATGTTACCATGCATGCCTCTATTGCCTTCCAGTGGGCGTGTGGTAGGACTAGGCAATTGGGTGCATGAGCGGAGGCCTATGGCCTCCGCCTATGTACCAAAGAGCCTAGGAATTGGGCACAGCCTTTCTTTAGAGAGGGCAGTCAGACATTGGAACATGGAAGGAATTTGTACGCCGGTGCTCACATATACTTTATTGGTGGGCAGTTGTGGAGGTGACTATCATTTTTTAGTGAGTGCAGGGAGACTCCATTGGGGATGGGGACTGCATTGGAGACACTATGAGGATATTTGCAGTCGGAGTGCTATGTTGTATTGTGCCTGCAAAACCCATACTGGCTTGTGTGTATGGCTGGGGCACTTGGACATAGCAGGGTGGACACTGGTTGGAAGTAGGTAACAGAAAGTTGCCTTAATTGGGTTCATTACCGTACTGATATGTACTTGTGGACAGAAAAGGTAAGTGGTCACATGTTTCCATGCTGACCACTGGTTGGAAGTAGGTTGGAGAATGTAGCATTGTGTGATTTCGTTCGTGTACCCATACATACCGGTAGTCAGGAAAGGTACGTGTCCACATGGTACCATGCATGCTTCTATTGCATTTTACTGGGCGTGTTGAAGGAGTAGGCTATTGGGCACATGGGTGGAGGCCGTAGGACTCTGCCTATGTACCCAAGAGCCTGGGCCTTGGGCACAGCCTTGCTTCATGGAGGGCAGTCAGACATTGGCACATGGAAGGAATTCGTAGGCCGGTACTCACATATACTTTATTGGTGGGCAGTTGTGGAGGCGACTATCATTTTTTGGTGAGTGCAGGGAGATTCCATTGGAGATGGGAAGTGCATTGGAGATACTATGAGGATATTTGCAGTTGAAGTGCTATGCTGTATTGTGCCTGCAAACCCCATGCTGGCTTGTGTGCATGGCTGGGGCCTTTGGATATAATAGTGTGGGCAATGGTTGGAAGTAGGCAACAGAAAGTTGCCTTGATTGGGTTCATTACTGTACTGATATGTACTTGTGGACAGAAAAGGTAAGTGCATGCCTCTATTGCCTTCCACTGGTTTTGTAGTAGGACTAGGCAACCTCCGCCTATGTACCGAAGAGCCTAGGGCTTGGGCACAGCCTTGCTTTAGAGAGGGCAGTCAGACATTGTCACATGGAAGGAATGTGTATGCCGGTATTCACATATGCTTTATTGGTGGGCATTTGTGGAGGAGACTATCATTTTTGCAGTGAGTGCAGGCAGACTCCATTGGGGATGGGGAGTTTATTGGAGACAATATGAGGATATTTACAGTGGGAGTGCTATGCTGTATTGTGCCTGCAAAACCCCTAATGGCTTGTGTGCATGGATGGTGCACTTGGACATAACAGGGTGGCCACTGGTTGGAAGTAGGTTATAGATTGTTGCCTTGATTGGGTTAATTACTGTACCAATATGTACCTGTGGACAGGAAAGATAAGTGGTCACATGTTTCCATAAATGGCTCCATTACTTTGCAGTGGCTGTGGCAAAGGATTAGGCTGTTGGCAACAAAACCGGAACGAAATGCTGAATGTATGGAAGTTCTGTGATATTGCTATGTGGATTGCACACATATGTACAAAAAGTAGTGTAGGTGTTCGGCAGAGCACCTGAAACACAATGTAGGCATGTATGGGAGGACAGTGATGGTGTGTGAATTGCACACATACGTAGAAATAGTGCATTGGGCCCAGGTAGAGTGCATTGGGGATGGGGAGTGAGTTGGAGGTAATGTGAGGATATTTGCAGTTGATGTATTATGTTGTGTTGTGCCTGGAAAGGTGTACTGGATTGTGTGCATGGCTAGGGCTCTTCGATGTAACAGTTTGGCCACTGGTTGGAAGTAGGTTTGAGAATGTAGCATTGTGTCAGTTAGTTAGTGTACCCATATGTACCGGTAGTCAGGAAAGGTACGTGGCCACATGGTAGCATGCATGTCTCTATTCCATTTTAGTGGGTGTGTTGAAGGAGTAGGCTATTGGTTGTATGGACCCAAGAGTGTAGGGCTTGGGCACATGCTTGTTTTAGGGAGGGCAGTCAGACATTGGCACATGGAAGGAATTTGTACGCAGGTACTCACATATTATTTATGGGTGGGTAGTTGTAGAGGTGACTATTATTTTTTGGTGAGTGCAGGCAGCCTCCATTGGGGATGGGGAGTGCATTGGAGACAATATGAGGATATTTGCAGTCGGACGGCTATGTTGTATTGTGCTTGCAAAATCCATACTGGCTTGTTTGCATGGCTGGGGCCCTTGGACATAACACTGTGGGCACTGGTAGGAAGTAGGTAACAGAAAGTTGTTTTGATTGGGTTCATTGCTGTACCAATATGTACCTTTGGACAGAAAAGGTAAGTGGTGACATGTTTCCATGCATGGGTCTATTGCTTTGCAGTGGATGTGGCTAAGGAGTAGGCTGTTGCTAACAAACCCACACCGCAATGCTGCTATGTATGGGAGTACTGTGATATTGGTATATGGATGCAGAGATATGTACAAAGAGTACTTTCACTTTGCCTTAGGTCATTTGCATACGTTATTATAAGCAAACTGTGTGCCATACAATAGACTTGTAAATATGAAAGTGTCCTAAGGTCTGCACTTTTGCAGAATCACTGTGAAGGACATGGTGTAGTTCGTAAAGGAGCATTGGTGAGATAAGACACCATTTGCATTAGGAGTGGTGTGGCAATGAGCAGAGCCTAGCTTCAGGGAGTGCAGTAAGAAAGTGGAACATGAAAGGATTGTTTTACTGCACCCATGTACGCACATATTAACACATAAAGCGTTGTGGGGTTGGTGCGCAGGCGAAAACCTTCAGAGGCTATTGGGGATGGGGAGTGTATTGTAGATGATATAGGGATTTTTGTAACCAGTGTACCATGTTGTGCTGGGAGTGGCAAGCGCCTACTGCCTTGTATGGATGGCTATGGGCCTTTGACATAACAATGTGGATATTGTTCGGAAGTAGGTTTCAGAATGTTACTTTCTTTGAGTCAGTTCTTATACTAATGTGTAACTCCAGCGTACACGGTTGGAAATATGTATGTCTCCTGTGGATGCTCACTGTCACAGCATGGTTGTAGAGGACATTTTACAGTTGGCCCACCAGTACAGGTGGCGTGAAGTGACTGCACTTGAATACCGTGTACGTCATTGGCCTTGTTGCCATTCACAGACTGAGATGCCACAATTATTGTGAAGTATCGTATACCTCTCATAATACCCTGCACTTTGAGAGGGAAGGAAGTTAGTGCGCCATGACACAAGTTAATAAGTATTGCACATGTAAAGTATGGATAATGTACAGTCCAACACACATACATTTGCATCCGACAACATCATGAACGCCGTTAAGTCCAGCCATATACAGGATGGCAGGCCATCTGACTGTTACCTTTGTTTGGCATACTTGTTGAGATGGGCAACGGAAGCAGTTAGAGCTTTTAGTGTATGCAACTTTAATGTGTGCATCGCTTCCATTAGCTATGCCTTTTGCCGCATACAACATTGGAGAAGTCACTGGCATCAGTGACTTTACTTGTGGGCAGTTGTTCCTCACGGCGTGCACTCCAGGTATTTATTTTATATGCTTGCCAAGCATAGCAAACTCTGTCATGTGAGCACCTAGCTCTGGAAAGGAACAACATTAAAAAAAGCAAAAGCAGACATGCGCACACAGAGTATATGGTTCGAGAACATTTGTTCCAGTTGGTGCATTCACCACTCTTTAATTTCTCAAACAAAATCCAGTTACCAATGCTGTCTGTGCAGTTCTGTACTTCTGTTCTCGCCTAGCAAAGTGGGAAAAGGAGTACGCATCGGTGCTTGGTGGCCCATGTGGAAGAATACATTTTCTTTGAAAGGTAGAGAAGGTAGCATCTGGTGACTCTGGGATGCTTTACAGAATAAAGGTTTGCAGGTTGGTTCGTATAGCAGGAACCGCAAGTGGACATACCGGGCCATATCAGTCAGCCCAGATAATAAAGATGGAAAAGCAATTGCTTATGGTAATATTCCAATGGATGGTCCACCAGCTGTCTATTGGAAAGTGGATGGAGTGCCACGCGCAGTAAGGTGCAAGGTATCTAAGTAGAAAGAGGAATAAGAGCAGATGTAAGTAGCGGGTATTCGTTGCAGCGTACAGGACAAAACTTTGCGGGAAGGATAATGTAGTAATAGCTGCCTGCCTGATGGACCATGAACTGTGTGATAGTGCATAGTGTCATATGTTAACCCGTTGGCTTGGCCTCTGGCTTGTAGGTAATACTGTGATTGTACGGCTGCACTCAAGAAAATGTCTTGGAACCTTTTGGGACTAGATGCTGTTTTCATGTGTTTTCTTTTCACAAAAGTTGACAGTGGTAGTGAGTGTAGTTGGACCCATGGCACATTGTGTCTGTGGGTCTGCAAAAAAAGTAATACAACAAGAAACCTAATGGGGGTCACGTCGGATTGCTGGAGAAAGGAGGAGAGGAGCTTCTTTGGTAAGAAGTGCGTCAATGAAATGTGAGTGGTAGATGTTTTTATGCTGGTTGATTGCTGCGTGCACCAGTGGCCATTGTAATGTTTAGTACACTGAGGGGGCGTAGACATAGTAATTGTGTGAAATGGCATACAAAGTGCAAAACAGGGAATGTAGCAGTGTACGAGTGCGCAGAAGGGGTGGTGCTTTAGTGTATGACTTGCGTTCCATTTTCGTCTTGCCCTGAATGTCTACATTTGGAGGGGGTGTGGAAGAATAGCAGCGAAAGAAAGCACAATGACAGTTGCAATTTAATGGGAATGATGGAGACATGGCAGTGTAACAGCGTTTTTCTTTTGTTACTGCCATCAGAAAGGTACGTGTAATGTACAGAGTCAAAGTGAGCGGTAGAGTACATTTTTAAATATGCATTCTGAGGAGCACATTAATAAATGTTAATCGTAATACACATGTGATGTAAAGGTGTACTTACATCATTTTGGCAAATTCTATGCTTCTATTGAGTAGGCGTTAAATTGCAGTGTACAGCGCATGGGATTGTTGCAGATTACCTTTGGGGCACATGGACAGAGGAACTGCAGTGTAAATGATGTATTTTTTTTTGCTACACTTCTATACAATATCTGACCTTGGAGCTAAAAATGCTTCCCCCTCAAGGCTGTTTTATAATGAGCTTGTGCCCTGTTGAAGGAAGGGTATGTTAGGTTTCGATTTCTAGAGATGATGCAGGAAAGAAAGAAAGGAATCAGCCGGCAATGTGTTTTGATTGTAGCATGTATTTATGAATGTTGGTAGTGTGATTACGGTGAAGGTAGTGCAACGTACAAGTTGATATGATGGTGCGGTACAAATGGTGCCATGAATGTACAGATGGCAAAATATATAAAATGTGCTTTTACAATTGGTAAGGGTAATACAGTTATGTGTAGTGTGTTACGAGGCAACGGTGGGGGATGTCAGACTATGTTTGCCGCTTTAGCAGATGTGGGTGGGTTGTCCATCGTACGCAGTTTGGTGCCGTGCTGCATTACCTTGTTTGGGGCTGCTGCTCAGGAATGGAAAGCAGTTAGTGTGAATGTTTGTGTAACATTGTAAGGCGGTTTTGGGCTTTAAATGGTGTTGTCTATACACAATAAAAAAGGGAAACAGACATTTAAAAAGTTAAGCATTATGGCAGTGGTTGCAATATGGCTGGGAGCTATGATCTATGCACTGCAGTGAAATATGGGTTGGATACGTTTCTTGGAAATGGTGTACATGACAATGAAAATGACCTAATGGCCTACAATGTGCCAGTGGAAAGCATGGAGCAAAATGTTGCAGCAGTTACAACAGTTACGTAATATGTATTGATGCATGCATGAAGTTGTATTGTTATTATTGTGCAGATTGTAGGGTAGGTTACTGTCATGTTGTAAATTCAGTGTGTGCACTTATGATAGGCTTAGGTGACCAGTGTACGTAGAAAACAGGTTATGTATTCTGTTGAAGAAATAGCAGCCAATGTCAACTGTAGTGGCTAAAGGGTAGGTGGCTGTGTTATGAGTGGGGTTAGTGATACGTGTATGTATGATTGTCTGTACAGTTCTGCAGTGCAGTGGCAATAGTGGGCAGGGTGTACAATGTTAAGTGCATGGCTGGAGGCCCTTCAATGTAAAAGGTGTAGTGAAGCGTGTAGGGCATAGGCACAAGCTGCATTGTGTAAACCCTTGTGCATTGTAAATGGTGGTATTGGTATGTGTATAGTACAAATAAGTGCACTTATTGCACTGTGGATATTGTGGAGAAGTATAATAGCAATCGTTGCAGACTTACTGTTTGGATTGAGGAAGGCCTCCACTGTGTTTTGTGTATGGAGTGTAAAATTATGTGGTACTGGTTGCTACATTATCTGTGGTGAAAGAAAACAGAATATGTTAGCGCAGGTATTTCATTAGTTTGCAGTCCACTACATAGCATACTTTTCTTTATTTTGTGGACCCTCATAACTAGTACTTCCTAAGTACTATGCTTTGAACCACTGTACTGTGCAATCAGCACAGTTCCTGTGGTCCTTTGCATAATCATTGGGTCTGTGAAAGAAAAAATAAATCCATGCTGGATTAAAAAGAAACCTTCGAAATTTCGTTGCTGCTATGGTGTACAATGAATGATAGTGATGTTTGGAGTGGTTCCAGCACTTTTTAAGGTGTACTCTTGAAGTAGGAGGAAATGTAATGGTGTACAATATCTGGACTATACATGTTGGTAGGATGGGTGGTGTTGTAGGGCAGGTGGTGATTTGTAAATGCTTACCTGCTTCCTTTTTGTACCACTGTTTATTTATGCATTTGGTTGCTGCTGGTGGTTTTCAAGTATTATGACATTGTTCTGTGCTAGTGCAGAATTGTGATGGTAGTTACGTACCTGTTGGGGTACTGTAACTGCTCATACTTTGGAAGTGTTTGACACTATGTTTGTAGCACAGTAGTTTTTGAAGGTTGAGTTGGGTAGTTGTGATGCTGAAAATAACATTGTCACATTCAGGTTGCAGTTAGATACCAGGTGGCCTGTTCATATAGGGTACGTAAAGGGTACGTAGGGAAGCGTGTGCATTCCTGTGGTTACTTGGACATCTGTGTACATCTTGAAGTGGTACTGTCCCTTTGCAGATTTACATAGTGATATGTCCATATGTGTTGGATTTGTATGAATATAGAGCTGATGACTGATTTGCATAAGTGGTGATTTTAGAGGTTATTGAGGATACTTTTGAACCCTCATACTTAGCACTTTCCCTGGTAGCCACCTAGTATCTAACTGCAACCTGAATATGACAATGTTATTTGCAATACTACCCAATTCAACCTTAAATAACTACTGTTCCAAAAACATAGCGTCAAACACTTTCAAAGTATGAGCAGTTACAGTTCACCAACAGATACGTAACTACCGTCAGAATTCTGCACTAGCAGGTTCTCCACCAATTGAGGCCACTGTACTGCATACATTAGAAAGCATTTGTCATGGTGAGAATGCAATGATACTTCCATCAGTCCAAAGCACAGACTACCTGCAAATCTTGCAAATGCCTACTTAATATTCTTGAAGCCAAAATGTACTCATTGATCTACAAACCTACTACACCTTACTCTCCAGCACCAACCAGTATCTTGGCTCTCCAAGTGGTTTTTGGCTGCCTGTTTGCGAAGGTTCACTGCTCTCAGAATTGTCTACAGTTATTTGTACTTGAAGTTGTTCTTCTTGTTGGTGTTCATTGTCCAATATGTTTTTGTTCCATGTAAATTTGTCATTTGTAATTGTACTTTCAGTGGCTTTGAAAGCATCTTCACAGGAGGTGCAGGTGGCTAATAAATCTTCTTCTTTTCTCCATGGTTTGAAAAGTTGCAATAGAGCCATGTAGTACTGTTCTTTGTGTTGAGGAGGTTTTAAGGCAACTTCATATGATTAATTGGGCTGCATTTGGTAAGTCTCACCAGGCTGCCTCCACAACTTTCGACTCTGTATCTACCTTTTTCCTCATTTGATGTAATGTTGTTTTTGCATGATACGTTTTGGGCTACCTGGGACAAGCACAAGGCTTCTAAAGTATTAATTCTGTTTGGGTAGTATGTGTCCAGTAAGTTGGTCTTCAAAATGACCTGGCTGTTGGGATCACTTTTGGCTATTGTTTGTTTGTCTTCGTATGATTTAAGTACTCTTCTTCTGGATTCAGCAGGCTCTAAGTTTAGCCACACCACGTTGTCAGATTTCCGATATAAGGCTGTGCCGGTTAAGCGGTCAGCAGCGTCATAGTTGCCACATTATCTATGGGACAGCATTTTAATGGCAAAGCTGTACAATTATTGTGCCAGTGTTTTATCAGAGGATATGTCATTCTAGAGGTCTTTGAGCTCTGTTTTCTCTGCTTTGGTTAAGTAGGCGGTGACATATCGTGCAAGAGCAGTGGAATTGTCTACAATGTACTGTACATCAACATTGGCATTCCATAAGAGGGCAATAATTGCATTGTAATCATTGATGTACTTTGAAGCTTTGCTCCTTTTTATGCAGTATGTGTTTTTAGGAGATTTTCCTTTCACACTGTGTCGAACCGAAGACATGAAGCTGTTTACTTGGCCTGTTGTTGAAACTGGTATAGGGAAACCAAAGTGGAATTTGGTGTATTATTTGCCTCTGTTCTTCTATTTACGTTGACAATACTTGCCACACTTGTGTCTTTGGAATTGCAAAATATGTGCTCGTAGGTCACTATGGGTACTTTCCAAAAGAATTTTACAAGTGACATATTTGTGAGTGAACTGCAAAACAATTTCATCACTTTCCACACCAAATTTAGGAACATTTATTTATCCACAAAAGCATGTGGATGTGTGGTGCTCCTCTGGCTTGATATTCTTTTCTCCACTTCTCTGAGGGGAGGAAGTGCTTTATTGCAAATGAAGTACAGCATGGCAAGGAAGTGATGATGAAAGTAGCATGACATATTTACTGGATCAAGAGAGAACAGCTTTCCTGGTGTTTTCATATCTACACCTGTTTTGCTTTTGTTTGCTATGCGCAGGAAAGTGTGCAAGTCTTCTCATGCATACTCAACACAACTTAAAGTGACAAACCATGTGGGAGGGCCAAGGTTGCGTAGTATACAGTGTACATCTGCGTGCCATCGGAACCAGTACTCTTTCGTACCATGCATTGTTTGCCAAGAGATGTGTAACACTTGACAGTAAAACGTCGTCCTTCTCTTGCACCTTTTGAAGTAGTTGTGTAGCAGACATGTTTTGGAAATGGGAACCTGTTTTTAATGTGTGGGCAACTCCATAACATAGCGTTGCTAGTTCACTTTCAAAGAGCAGGTGTAAGATATCCTCCACGTTCTGTCTAAATCTAGGGTCTTCAGAATACATTTGTAAACAGTGATATTCTGATGATGTTATTTGTGTGCTTCTTTCATCATATCTTCCACCTTTTCCAGTGGAGAACAGTAGAGAAAAGGCTTGTGCTTCCACACTTTTTTCCCATATACTGATTGGCGCTCCTTTGGCTTGCCGCATTTGATATGTTTCTAGTGCATCATCTATGGTGTCTTTGGAGTGCAGTGGGTGAATTGTATAGTGGTCTAAAATACTAGAGGCTGCACTAGGATCTAGACATTCAAATTGGCCACTTGTTGAGAAGTCCTGAATTATTTTGGTTGTTTCTCTCAGGTTTTCTTGAACGTTTATTTCCTTGTAGTATTAATTGTTTTCTTTAAGGTACTGCAACACCTCACTAACTTTGGTTAAAGTCACTAGGTGTTGCCAAATTTGTTTGGCTTTTGTAACTACACCATTTACCAGGATAATCAAAGATTCAAGTATTGGCCTTTGCACTCGTAGAGTGTCTACATTTTCTTTGAGATCTAACGCTTGCAATTTACCAATCAATCTTCTTAGTGGTTTAATTCTCTTCAAAATTACTATGAACAATTTCCGCTTCACGCTTATAGCACTGTCTACAAGAGCTTCTAGGATGACTTTTACTGTGGTAGGTTTTGAGGGTTGAGTGTGATTTCTGCCCTCTACTTGTAAGGTTCTGAAGGACTGTGTGGTGGAAATGTTTTTGTAAAATTACCTTTTCAGAATGCTTGCTTGTGATTACATTACCATTTTTATGTGATCTCTGTTGCACTGTATTTATTGTTTTTCTTTACATTCTCACATTTTGTCAGATCACCTACACTGGTAGATGCATTAGTTTTCCTTAATGACTGAATTACCTCTTCTCTTTTACTTTTCTGTTCACGTTGAGATTGCAGTGGATGGCTACTTTCTGTGTTTGTAGGTTGTGTGGCTCTCTGTGTTGCTTTCTACGGAATTTCTATTTGGTATGCATTGTACAGTAGCTCTTGGTAAAGAAAGGGAAGTGTGGGTGTGCACATTTTCACATGTATATGTGTGCAATGTGCGTCAGTGGGTGAATGGGAGGGTAGGTAACTATTTAAGTGCAAGTGTGTGGCTGTGAAGTTGTGTGTAAGGTTAGGTTGGGGACACTATGTTAGTATGTGGGCATTAATCTAATGGTGGCGACATAACAAACACTTAGCACCTGTAGACGTGTGATCAGTAACAATGAAGTACATACTGCTGGATGGGCACACATTTATATGCTACAGTACAACAATAGTGCACTTGTTTAGTAAGACATACAAGTGCATGCTGGTATTGTACTTTGTTGATTGCATAGAGTAGGTTCATTGTAGGCTGTATTTTGAAGTGCACACTCCAGTAGCTTTCCAGAGACAAGTGGGTACTGCTCCTATATAAGAAGATGGTAAGAAAATATGTTGGCTAATGACATAGTGCTTACATTTGTAAATTACATTGTTCAGAACTATAGGGGGATGTCTTGGTAGGAAGATGAAGTGTTTGTGTATAAATGGAAGGTGTACAATATGAAGGCCGCTTTGGAGCAAAAGCATGTTTGTTAAGGGAGTAGGTGGGCAATTTGGGAGTTTAGTGTATCACTGGTTATGAAAAAGGTGTCTCTATTAGTGTAGGCCTATTTACTTGACAAATGCAGTACTGTGCATTTTGGAAGGATGAGACAAAGGTGCGGAAAGATGTACTGAGTGCAAAGCACAGTGTTTTTGGGTGTCCATTTGCATGCAGGTCTTTGCATATGTATGCTTAGTACATGAGTGCAGGCATTGCTGCAGGGTTTTAATTTCATTATGCACATTTACGAATGTTACTGTTGTGAATGTGGCAATAACTTTTTTTATTGCTTAACTGCTGTGGTTATGTATGACGTGCAGGTGGACACTGTTGTTGTGCTTGAAATGTACCCACTTTGCATAGTTTGGTCAGAAAGGCTGCCTGATAATTGTATGTGTGATTTGTACAAATTTGCTAGGAAGTCCTTTAATGGGGGAAAGCATTGCATAAATGACGCAACAAAAGAACACAGTAACCTTTTCCGTATACCAATGCCTGTTGTGGGCAAATGGAACCTTTTGCACCACCTACCACTGTTGGAGCGATTTAATGGTAGGTGATGGTAGACATAACAGTACAAATTTTGAGTACATACTCCTAGGTACACTGTTGCTACGCACACATAGCTCTTCACCTGTCATGGCCCTTGGGCGGGTGAAAACACCAGATTTTGTAATTGGCGTGTGAAAGCCTTTTGATTTCTATGGGCGTTTACAGAGCTTGGCGGGTGAGAGAGCTGCCGAAGTGGCGGGTGACACCCGCCAAAAGCATGTGAGTTGAGAGCTATTCTCACATATAACACAGTTGGAACTGTACTGTAGAAAAAATAGTAATACCTACTGGGTGTGGTGATGGGTTGCGATGCTCATGTTTGTGGATGCAGAATGCGGAGGTCGTTGTACAGTACTTTCTCGTAGACGTGCTTTTGATTTACAGGAAATGTCACCTCTGTGTGTGTAACTTCTGTTATGCACGGTTCATTAGATGTGATAGCATTACATGCACAGTTCTTGGATGTAATTGGTGGGTGCGTATGTAATACTTTAACAGTAGCCAATCAGGGAGTGCTGCTGAAAGAGAACTTGAAAGGGAAGAAGGACTGGCCCTGCTTTACTGGGCCATGACCCTCGCGGTAGTTGGTGAAATCGCACGTGTTACCTGCTGTCCTTTGTAATGTCCATGCTATGGAAATGGGACTACGGTTTGGCGATTCACGTGTGTTTCTGCTTTTGTGTTCCATGGTAGGATGTTCTTTTTTGCCCTAGACAACGTTAGTGCTTGTAGTGTAACGTTTGTCAGTGGCAGCACATTTTCCCCCCTACTGCAATTAAAAATCTGTTGCAGTATGTACAATGTATGCTGCAGACACACATGTAGTAATGTACGGAGGACAAGCCGAGAGCAACCCCTAACAAGGAGCACACATAAAGGTAATTATTTACACGTCCCTTTAGCAAAATTAGAAAAAAACACTTTGCGCAACTTCTACGAAGACACCCACTTTCTATAACTCTTAAAATGTGTTTGTGTTTTGCTGCGCCTTTTGGGGCTGTGTACGTGCTACATACGGGTCTTTTGAGGGTGGCTGGAATAGAATTGGCACTGTGCAGGAGTTGGGATTGGTCAATATGAATTTGTGGGTGTGGTGTGAAGCAACAGATTGTGCCAGAATGTCTGTTTGCCAATAGGAGTGGACATGGCTACGGGGATGGGAGTGCCATTCAGGATGCCAACTATGTGGCTGTTTGGCGACTCGTGGATACATTGGTACAAGTTTAGGCAGAGCGTTGTGCACTAGCAGCACACCTTGGTTTCCATAATGTTGATGTGCACTGGTGCAGAATACATGGGATGCAGTTGTTGCATTTGAGTCTTTTTTGTGCCAGTTTGGTGACGCTTGCTCATCCAGACAGTATTATTGTTCATTGTGGAGGGAAAAGTTTAGTGCACGTTACCGGCATTTTACTGCAGTTTGCATTGAAGCAGACATTTCGTCAACTTATGGAAATGTTTCCAAAATCACACATAATTTCTTTTTCGCATTGCCCAAGGACAGATGTGGCTGTGTTCTTCTTTCTCTTTTCCACAAATGGAGAAAGTGCAGCGCAATGGGAACAAGGCTGTTTGCGCCTTTTTGCTCGACGTTGGCATGTTCTTTCACAATGAAAACATTACATTTCATAGTAGGAACATTTTTCGTTCAGATGGAGATCATCTGACTGATGCTGGCAATGAAATCTTTCTGGGTATTATCCAAAATGCTGTGCAGTGCTTCCTGCAAGTATAGGATGCATTATCCCTGTGGTTGTTCACCACTTTTAACGTTGAAAATACACCCAGCATAATGCTTGCATTCAACTTCTATTTTTGAACAGTGCAATGGGGATCTGAAAAGAGTCTTTCCCCCCCCTCTCTGGCTGTGTAGTATTTTTCCTATTGTTATAAGACATGCCAGAAAAGCCAGCAGTGGAAGGGATATTTGGCAAAAGGTACCAACCACAGGGATAAAAAATCATATGTGGCGAGCAGAAGATGAGGGGTGCACTTTACTTGGGTAGGGGGCAGTGTTTGTCATCATCCCAGACTGCAGCATCAAAAGCACTTTGCAAATGTTCTCCCCTACACAGTACTGCCTCACAGTATATGCACAATACAGTGTCCTTTGAAAGATAGAGGTCTGTTGCACTGCGTATGTCCTCCAAGGCTGCTTGCAGGACGCCGTGGCCCACTGGAGTGTCCCTAGTGGTGGCAGGAGCAGATGTGGAGGATGCTGTAGAGGACAATAACCTACTGCCTGCTTGGAAGGGGACAACCCTCCAAATAGCTGCCTGATAGTTCACTTTCAGGTGCCGATGTTTGGAGGTGGTGCCATAGCTGTACAAGCCCGATTTTCCATGACTGAGTACTATGTTGCACTCAGTGCACTGTACCTGGTAAGCACAAGATTTTGGCCCATCTCCAACAGTCCTAAATAGTTTCCACACCAAGGATTGCCACTGGCTGTAGGCAATGGGGATTCTTTCTGCTTTATTCTCGTTTCCTTTTTGATGTCCCTCCACATTATGACACCTGTTCCCTTGCTTAGGACTTTTAGAAGGTGGTGTTGGTGGTGAGGGTGTGGGTGCTCCTGAGTCAGAGCTACTAGCAGAAGCTCAGGTGGCCATTACTTGGAGAACTAGTTTGCAGGCACACAATTGGTGAGAAAGCAATGTCTGCCCGAACCGATGTGCACCGGTGCTATTCTCTAGAAAGCCAAACAGAGCACTTGTGGGGTGTGCTCTTTTTTGGGGCTGATGTGCAGCATGTGACATCACAAAGTGGCACTAACCCTTTCCCTACAACATGTACATGTAGAAGGAAGAGTGGAGGATCACTGTAACACTCCATACATTGCAGAAAAATGTCCTCTTTCTATGTGTATGGATCTGGGACGTGTCCGCCAAATAAGGGACCACGTGCAACGTTGATCCGTTACCATGGTGATGTCACAATTGTTCTCCATTTGCAAGCTTGTCTGCCGGACATATATTGGACGTTATACTTTGTGGAACGTGCATAGTTCACGCACCAATACTCTTGCCATCCCCGGACTACTTAACCATATGGCACACGTACATTGCACATTTCTACCTACGATTGCTGTGAGCACGATACAGTAGGTGCAATGTTTACCTGGATAAATACTCGCAGGACATGGGTGCACGCTTCCAGCTACTGCAACTACAGCACACGTTTATTTACCAGGCAATACAGGACGATATTCACATGTGTGCAGTTGTGCCACAGATAAACGGACGCTCCTGCAACTATTTACAGACAGTTGTGTGAATGCAAACATGTGGCCCGTAGTGACGAACTATGGATGCTTTTATTGTGATTGCGCATAGGGCAACCAGGTGCAGCACCCATTTTTCTCTCTTGCAATCATCCCCACTAGAGCTATGCCCTTCACACTTACAATGGCCTTGTTAAATGAAAAAAAGGGACAAGCACAATCAGTACAAATTAACTTATCAATATTTATTAGCACACTTTCATAGCGACTATTCGGAAAGGGAAGGGGGACAGGAAACAGATGCATATATTGGGATTTTCCCATTTCAACAAGCTGCTGGTGAGGGGAAGAAGGGATTGGGGTCTCATCAAAGCGTCTTTCATGACACTTAATTTGCGGGGATGGGGTGCTGGGAAATGGGGAAGGTGGGCATGTGCAAGTTGGGCAGTGATATCTTATTTTCCCCATTATTATGATTTTTTTATTTCCTTGATTTAATTGAAAAACTCATTTCCAAATTTACACGCAGCTTTAACCCTAATCAATAAATAAACCAGTTTAATTAAGAGACTCCATATTGGGAGGCCCTCTTGGATAGATGAAAGTTGTGGAATAGGGCAGTCCAGTGATCCACTTCAACCGGGGAAGTTTGCTCCATTCTCCTGTATTGTGGGATCCATTGTTGTTGGTGTAGCCTTTGTGGGCCTGTTTAGGCTAGGTTTTTCAAAGAAGCCGACCACAGCTATCACCCAACTGGTTTTTTCTCCACTCATTAATTTGGACCACCAGTCGTCTTGACGGTAGCATTATATGTTCTTCTACAAAATTTCTCAAGCAGGCAAATTTGAGGAGCAACTGCTCGATTTTGGCGTCCAGGCGGTCAACTTTTATATACCCAGCGTTTACTTCAGTTTTGGTGGCCGTATGTTCCTGTGGAAAAGGTGCTGCTTCTGGTGTACTGCTTTGCATTCCGGTATGTTCTGTTAATTCACATGAAGTATTACATTGTGATTGTGTTCTTCTTGCCACCGCGGTACCTACATATGGGGTTACTATGCTCACTCATTTGGTCATGCGGCAAATTCTCCTCCAGCCATTCCAGGGTGCTTGCCCTTGCAGTAACTCTTTCCCTTTTAACAGTGCGGCAGGTAACAATGGGTGTATCGTCATCACTCATTTCTTCATGCAGAGCATTCTCCTCCAGTCACTCTAGGGTGGAAGCCATTGCTACACACAAACAGAAAATATCATGCTTTGCTATTATTGTACACTACCGGACATGTGCAATTACAACATAAACTTTTGTAGTTGCTCTGACGTTCTGTTCTCGGTAGCTACCGTTTTCTCCGCTGCCTCTTCATTCTTTGTTGTGTTTGCGCTTTATAGAATTTTCCTACAGACTCAATGGTACTCCCCTTCCAATGTCCTTTCACTATTTTGTTTTTTTTTCCTATAGTGCAGCATGTGTACATTCCATTGTGAAATGTGGAGGCCATTTTTGACTTATTTATAAGCACAGTATATTCTAATAATGAATTTATCTACAGAATATTTACATTTTCTAAAGCACAAAGTGCTTGACTAATTTGGCAGACAAATACAATGAGATGTGCAATACCAAATTCTTGCAATGATTTAGATCACTTTTACCAGATCTATAAAATGTTTGATACTGTTCGCGACATTAATCAAGTAAAGTGCACCGTATATGTCAAAATATTGCTATCTGTATGAGTTCTAGTATCGTGAACAATATATATTGCACTTTCTTGAATAAAAGATACATGGTGCTTTAAGCAGCATATTATCATAACGTGCATAGTGCTTTGCAAGATATTCGTATCCATCCAGATGAATTCCGGTCTCATGGACAATTAAATAATACAGCACTGGTCCTAATGTTTGAGAATTTTAGCAGCAATGTTTCAAAATACAATACCATAAAGTGCATTGTGCTATTTAGCAGCATTTTTCCAGTAAAGTGCATTGTGCTTTAAGCAGCATTATTTCAATAAAGTGCATAGTGCTTGATACCTAATTCTTGTTAAATTGAATATTACTGCACAGGTCAAATTAAGTACAACATTTTTAAATGTCTTAGCAGCAACCTTTCAAGAAATGTAACACCATACAATCCATTGTGCTATTTAGTAACAATGTTTCAATAAAGTGCATTGTACTTTAAGCAACATTGTTTCTAAAATGTGCATAGTGTTTGACACCTTATTCTTGCCTATCTGAGGTAAACATTACAAACCACTTTTTATTAGATTGGAAAATGTTCTACAATTTAGAGGTAATTAAGTGAAAGAAAAACACAGGAAGGGATAAACAAACAAAGAATAGGGGAATGGAAAAAAGAGGGGGGATCCCAAGCACTGAATATTATTAAAAGGTGAACATCACTCAGTATATATTTTAATTATAAATTAGTTTACTAACAGGGAAATCTGAACATTATTGATTCAATTTTCCAAATTTTGGTGGGAATGAGAAAAGAAAGGAAATTAAAGAACAAAGAGAGAAGAAGAGTAAATAGAGAATAGAGAAAGATGGGAAACATTCATTAAATGGAAAATGGAAAAAGTGAAAAAATATTATTGAAAAATATATTTAAAAAAATAAGGAGGGGACAACAAGAGAGGAAGAAATATATATGAAGTGCAGTACAAATTACAACATTCTTTCAGAATGATTACAGAATCTAAGCTTTACAATTCATTGTATTGGAGTCAAAAACAAGGGGGCATATATATTGTATTGTCCTTTTTGACACAATTTTGGTGCCTAAAAATGTATAAAGCTCCCCGTCTCGTCAAGGTTATGTCCTCTTGGTTTCGAGATCTAATATTAATTTTGTCTCCATCTGTTGCAGTTCAAGCTCTTGATTTACACCCCGAGAATGTTTCTTGATGTGATGTAATCCAAAGAATATCAAACCTTCTACTTTTCCCGCATGTTTGTCTCTCATATGTATGGTTATTGGGTAGGAGCGGTCAACAGTTCTTAATCACTCTCATGTGCTGCAAGATTCTTCGTTTCAATTTTCGACCATAGATCAGATGGACACACTAGAGTGTACACCACAAGCTCTGGGTTGCATGTAATATTAGTTTTCAGCTCGACCAAGCGGCCCAGTACAGGATGTTTCTAGCTTGTTTTGTTCATGGCATGGTGTACAGGCCTTAGATTTTGTGCACTTATGGAAACCAGCCGATTTTGCATTTAGCCAGAGATCTGCAGCGAAGGTCTTTATTATAGGAGGCATAAAGCTGCAAACCAGTTAGTCTTTTAGAGACACTGATTTCCTGAAAGTTATGTTCACTCATTCTCCAAGGACTGGAGATAGTACTTCATCCAATTGTAACACATTGACGATGGAAAAATGTGTGTATGATTTTCAAGTGGGTTCCCTAGGTGAGAATTAGTCTGGTTTGATTGTTTTCCACTGATTCAATTTCCATTTTATTGGTGGATAATAATGAATCCCTGTCGAGACTTTTCGCTTTCATGTATGCTCTTTCTAAGATATCATTAGGGTATCTTTGTTTTTGAAGGTTTTGTGCAGATATTTGGCATTCTTTATCAAAACATTCCAGTTTTGAGCAATTGCGACGTATACTTATAAATTCACCTTATGGTATGCTCCACTTTAATGATGTTGGATGATTACTGCTTGCATATAATGGCAAATTGGAACTTGTGGGTTTACAATGGAGTTCTGTTACAATTCCCCCTGGCTTGATTTAACCAGTACATCAAGGAAAAGTATTGATTTTCTGCTGTGTGACTCTGTTAATTTATATATATATATATATATTCAGTTGAAAAGTAATTGCTATGAAAATACAACGAAAAAAATCCCTTGAAATTCAGCAGACAATTCAAGCAAAGCCACCTTAACTACTTGCCCCTTATTGCAGAGCGTATGACCACAATAATGACCTCAGAGATTACATCACTGATGTCATCAGACATAACATCAAATATGACTTGCCTGATAAAAACATTGATTACATTAATTACATGTTCAACTTTTAGGACAATTTATTTTCCATAAAATAAATACACATTTTTTCAAAGTACATTTATTGCGCTGTAATTACTTTAAATTCAGTGTACGGTCTTTAATTTGAAGTACGTACAATAATGAGAACAATAAAAAATAGTATAGTATGTAAAGATTATTTCCTCTGTCATGTCAAATATAAATTCACTTACATATCGAAAAGTAAATCTTCAATTTCTAAGCTTCATTACTTTTGTGTATATGTAATTATGTCGGATTGACATTGTTTTAGAATTCCCATGCTTAGAATTCTTATCATATATTGCAATGCATAAGTGCATATACTTTTTGTACATGTGTTTTTAGGACACTTCTCATTTATAAAACAATTCGTTTATATGCTATTTTTATAATAAGCACAATAGAACATCTAAATCTGTATATTTAGCATTTTCCTAATACACAGGATTCAACATGTTTCTATTTCAATCTACTCCTATTATATGAATTTTCTTACTGCTTTATATACGTATTATATTATCTGATGTGCACCCCTAATTGGTCAATTTAGAATCAATGGTAGTAGAGCATGAATATAAATATCTAGGTCTGCTTTTTTCAAATAGCGGGCTTTGGAAAAATCATATAAGTATAATCCCTGAGCAGGCTCCGTTGGCTTTGGGCGGACTTATGCGTTTTTATCATCAATTTGGAGTAAAACACCTGGATGACTGTCTAAAGGAACTGCAGGCTAAGA
This sequence comes from Ambystoma mexicanum, assembly GCF_040938575.1. Lineage (NCBI taxonomy): Eukaryota > Metazoa > Chordata > Amphibia > Caudata > Ambystomatidae > Ambystoma > Ambystoma mexicanum. Next base: position 772,769,164 of record NC_090923.1, on the reverse strand, counting down.
TTAATACATTGATTCATTATGGGGTGGAAATACAGGGCTCTGCTCCCTGTACTCCTCTATAAATAAAGGTACAAAATACCACAGGCTGGTAGGTTTACCACCAAATACTCCAGCAGATGCTCTACGCTATGATTTGGGTGTGGTACATATTACCCTTTTAGCAGAGCAGCGTTTTCTGGACTTCTTCTTAAAATGTTTATATACCCCTTTACCGAACCCTAATCTCTCTCTGGTGGTCTCGGAACTCGGCAAAGACTCAAGTAAAGTCAACAAAAACTGTTTCTTTAGCGGACTGAACCTAATATCCCATTGTAGATGGACAGCTGAGGAAGTACAAGATACACATTTAAAATCTTCTCGTAAATCCTTGCTTAAAAAAGGGCAGCTAAGATTGAAGTGAGGGGCTTTTCTGCACAAGCTTTTATGCTCCCCTCGCTGAGGTTTTACTATCTGGCACTAGTGTTCCTGATATCCCTACCAACAATAGATATATTACAAGCTCATGACAGCCGTAGGCTATTCCTTATGGCATGTATTAACGTACTTTCTCTGCAAGCGAGAATACCATGATTAAGATTAGAGGAAATGTTCCCTGTTGCCTGGGTTGCGGGGGGGGGGGGGGGGGGGATATCCTTCATTTTTTAAAAGTCTGTTGGTTTACAATTCAGATGAGGAAGTGCTGGCTGAGGCAACATTTTAATCAGAATAATATAAGAACATGTATCAGTGCAATGAATTTTTTTATAAACAGTAACAATGGCACATGTTTATCCGACGCATCTAATTTTATTAAGGAAAAATTTAAAGTATCACATATTTTATGGAAGATGACTATCTAGTTTTGTATGATGTTTTACAATGTGTTGGCTAGGGCTTTGTCTTCTGTACGATGTTACTGTATGGATTATTGTGATTCTAACTGTGTTTATGGATTCAATGGCCAAATAAAATCTATTTTCTCTTGGATAAAAATCACTTATTACATTAATAACATTTTCAACATGTAGGACTATTTATTGTCACATAAAAGAAACTTGCACAAAGTCCAAAAAAGTGGACAGCACTCTAGGAGCAGCAGTTTGGATGAGTGGATGAGTACCCAACACTGCCAGACAAACGACCAAAGTATCCACATCAACAAATATCCTTTATTAATTGTGCTGTGGGAAACGAAAACTGCTGGCAACAACGCATTTCGCGGTAACAAACCGCTTGTTCACATTTAAAGGTTCTAACGCAAACAATGGACTAATAAATATGTCTAAGTCTCTATGGTCTGGCTGCCAGAATGTCTTTAAAAATGGCTTTAACATTCGGGCAGTACTAGTGTACAAAATGTGCGGACATGTTGCAGTAGAGCATGTTTACATAGAACAGTCACATTTATTTTCAAAGTTAGAGCACGTCCACAAAGTGTTTGCAGCAGAAGTCAGCACATGGATAAAGAGTTCATATAAATAAAATCCGAATGAAGTCATTGCACAAAATAAACATATGCATGTTTTGCACATTTTTTTCAAATGAAATGGTTCACCAATAAACCACAGCTCTTAAAAAGAGCATTCATCATTTTGACAAACACCATTCTGCCTTCTAAGCAACCAATACAAATGCTGTCAGTATGGCTAGCTTACTGGTACTCTACAAATAATCATTTAGTCAGATCCTGGCCGTAAACTGGCAAAAAGCGTAAGCTGCACGAAACCACTAATGGAGCGTATGTGATGCTTTTCCATTGTGCTGCCCGATCACTTTGTGTGTGTACATGCAAATATAACCAGCGAGCCGCATATAATGTTAAAACCCAAGTGGGTTGCATGGAACCTTGAATACTATCCCTGAATATTAAAAACAGGTAAATAGCTTGATGGAAGCTAACTATAATATTTGATGACTAATGCTTTAGCAATCCCATTCTGAATGTAAAATGGATTTTTGTTTGTATGCGGTTTTGATTGCAAATATCATTTCAGAGTGTCACTTGGAGGTTCAAAAAGCAATGATAGCAATACTATGTGCAAAAATGCAAATTTGTGCAAGAAATGCAGTATTTGGCAAAGTGCTAAGTGTTTATCATATGGGCAAATAGGCAACCATAAAGTGCTAAGTGCATGTTAATAAAGTGCTAATGCAAATGCCAAAATGAACCTCGATTTCTGGACTCCACATATCAGAATGGCATGCCTATAATATAAACATGTTAAAAATACAGTATACAAACAGGATGAATAGCACATCAAAGACATACATTAACATATAATAAAAAGAGGGAAGGACCGGTAAAACCATGCTAGATAATCAGCAGAGAATTCAAATATATGGGCCATTGTATGTGGTTGACTAAGTGACCTCCGGCCAATGCAAACCTTCATATTGTCCAGAAAGCCAGGCTCCAAGCCATAAATTGCAATGTTCTATGGAGTCTTATGTGTAAATTGAGCTAAGAGTTGAAATAACCCTCCAAGGGAACAGACCTGCAAAGCCTGTGTCAACTATATCAATAATGATATACAAATAAATCTGACAAAGCCCCCTATACAACAAAGGTAAGAGGACCTGGTCATATCTAGCACCAGAAAACCAAAAAATCAAGAAAACATGGAGAGGTGGATAACATGTATACATAAAATCAGTTACCCAAAAAGGAATAAAGTTCCTCATCCAAATTGTGTTCTTTTGGACTTTTGTTTTCGAGGTCCAGGATGTATTTAGTCTCCAGTTGTCTCAAAGTAAGTTCACGAATACCCCCCTAGAAGATGCCCAAGTAGCCAAACCTGTCTAGTTTTTTGGCATGCTTAGCATTAAAATGTACCACCATTGGATAAAATGGAGCCTCATTTTTAATAGAAAAATAAAGGGGGGTCTGGGAATCTCTCTACCAGCAGGAACACAGCCCAATGACCTGTTCTTGGGTAAATAACCCCTGGGAGAGACTCTACCAAGTCTTTAGCTCACTGTCCCTTTCACAGAGAAGACATTACCCCACATATCAGCCTTTGTCCTGCCCAGGAGCAGTCCAGCGCCGAAATGCTAGGCAATTCTCCTCTGAACAAGAGTACCATCAGTAACCCCAAACACATGTTTCAGGCTTGTTGGGCATCATCAGTGAGGTGAAACTGGTGCCTCTCTAAGAACAGTGAGCAAGGGGTCCACGTCTGGATCGCCCTGTTAACTTAGGGTGAAACCCAAAGTTAATTTATGCAAAACAAAGGGGGGTCTGGGAATCTCTCTACCAACACAGACACAGCCCAATGACTTGCTCTTGGGTGAATGACCCTGGGGAGAGACTCTACCAAGTCTTTAGCTCACTTTCCCTTTCACAGAGAAGAAATGTCCCCGCATAACAGCCTTTGTCCTGCCCAGGGGCAGTCAGGCGCTGAAATGCTAGGCAATTCTCCTCTGACAAGAGTACCATCAGTAACCCCATACGCGTGTTTCAGCCTTGTTGGGCATCATCAGTGAAGTGAAACTGGTGCCTCTCTAAGAACAGTGAGCAAGGGGTCCACGTCTGGATCGCCCTGTTAACTTAGGGTGAAACCCAAAGTTAATTTATGCAAAACAAAGGGGGGTCTGGGAATCTCTCTACCAGCACGAACACAGCCCAATGACCTGTTATTGGGTGAATAACCCCTGGGAGAGACTCTACCAAGTATTTAGCTCACTGTCCATTTCACAGAGAAGAAATGTCCCCGCCTATTAGCCTTTGTCCTGCCCAGGGGCAGTCCAGCGCCAAAATGCTAGGCAATTCTCCTCTGAACAAGAGTACCATCAGTAACACCATACACATGTTTCAGCCTTGTTGGGCATCATCAGTGAGGTGAAACCGGTGCCTCTCTAAGAACAGTGAGCAAGGGGTCCACGTCTGGATTGCCCTGTTAACTTAGGGTGAAACCCAAAGTTAATTTATGCAAAACAAAGGGTGGTCTGGAAATCTCTCTACCAGCACGAAAACAGCCCAATGACCTGTTCTTGGGTGAATAACCCCTGGGAGAGACTCTACCAAGTCTTTAGCTCACTGTCCCTTTCACAGAGAAGAAATGTCCCCGCATATCAGCCTTTGTCCTGCCCAGTGGCAGTCTAGCGCCAAAATGCTAGGCAATTCTCCTCTGAACAAGAGTAGCATCAGTAACCCCATACACGTGTTTCAGCCTTGTTGGGCATCATCAGTGAGGTGAAACTGGTGCCTCTCTAAGAACAGTGAGCAAGGGGTCCACGTCTGGATCGCCCTGTTAACTTAGGGTGAAACCCAAAGTTAATTTATGCAAAACAAAGGGGGGGTCTGGGAATCTCTCTACCAGCAGTAAAACAGCCCAATGATCTGTTCTTGAGTGAATAACCCCAGGGAGAGACTCTACCAAGTCTTTAGCTCACTGTCCCTTTTACAGAGAAGAAATGTCCCCGCATATCAGCCTTTGGCCTGCCCAGGGGCAGTCCAGCACCAAAATGCTATGCAATTCTTCTCTGAACAATCCTCTGAACAAAAGTACCATCAGTAACCTCATACACGTGTTTCTGCCTTGTTGGGCATCATCAGTGAGGTGAAACTGGTGCCTCTCTAGGAACAGTGAGCAAGGGGTCCACGTCTGGATCGCCCTGTTAACTTAGGGTAAAACCCAAAGTTAATTCATGCAAAACAAAGGGGGGTATGGGAATCTCTCTACCAGCACGAACACAGCCCAATGGGCCTCATTACGACCCAGGCGGTAAGTTACCGCCTGGGTCGTACCTTTACCACCATGGCGTAAACTACATTTACGCCATGGTGGTTGGCGGACTTACCGCCCCATTCCGAGGTTGGCGGGGCGGTAAGTCCCCAATCCCCATTTACCCTTACCCATTCCCATTTTTGCCCCATAGGGCATAATGGGAGTGGGGAAGGCGTTAATTACGCCACCGTAAATTACGGTGGCGTAATTAACATCAAGGTCCCTTAGCGCCATGGATTTTAACACCTGCTAAAAGCAGGTGTTAAAACCTCCATGGCACTAAGGGACCTCGGAATCAGGCGGTAAGGGTCGGCGCTGTTTACGCCGCCGTAAACCCCTTACCGCTTGAGTCGTAATGAGGCCCAATGACCTGCTCTTGGGTGAATAACACCTGGGAGAGACTCTACCAAGTCTTCAGCTCACTTTCCCTTTCACAGAGAAGAAACTTCCCCGCATATCAGCCTGTGTCCTGCCCAGGGGCAGTCCAGCGCCAAAATGCTAGGCAATTCTCCTCTGAACAAGAGTACCATCAGTAACCCCATACAGGTGTTTCAGCCTTGTTGGGCATCATCAGTGAGGTAAAACTGGTGCCTCTCTAAGAACAGTGAGCAAGGGGTCCATGTCTGGATTGCCCTGTTAACTTAGGGTGAAACCCAAAGTTAATTCATGCAAAACAAAGGGGGGTTTGGGAATCTCTCTACCAGCACAAACACAGCCCAATGACCTGCTCTTGGGTGAATAACCCCTGGGAGAGACTCTACCAAGTCTTTAGATCACTTTCCCTTTCACAGAGCAGAAATTTCACCGCACAACAGCCTTTGTCCTGCACAGGGGCAGTCCAGTACGGAAATACTAGGCAATTCTCCTCTGAACAAGAGTAACATCAGAAACCCCATACACGTGTTTCAGCCTTGTTGGGCATCATCAGTGAGGTGAAACTGGTGCCTCTCTAAGAACAGTGATCAAGGGGTCCACGTCGGGATCGCCCAGTTAACTTAAGGTGAAACCCAAAGTTTATTTATGCAAAACAAAGGGGGGTCTGGGAATCTCTCTACCAGCACCAACACAGCCCAATGACCTGTTCTTGGGTGAATAACCCCTGGCAGAGACTCTACCAAGTTTATAGCTCACTGTCCCTTTCACAGAGAAGAGATTTCCCCACATATCAGCCTCTGTCCTGCCCAGGGGCAGTCCGGCGCTGAAATGCTAGGCAATTTTCCTCTGAACAAGAGCACCATCAGTAACCCCATACACGTGTTTCAGCCTTGTTGGGCATCATCAGTGAGGTGAAACTGGTGCCTCTCTAAGAACAGTGAGCAAGGGGTCCACGTCTGGATCACCCTGTTAACTTAGGGTGAAACCCAAAGTTAATTTATGCAAAACAAAGGGGGGGTCTGGGAATCTCTCTACCAGCACAAAAACAGCCCAATGACCTGTTCTTGGGTGAATAACCCCTGGGAGAGACTCTACCAAGTCTTTAGCTCACTGTCCCTTTCACAGAGAAGAAATTTCCCCGCATATCAGCCTTTGTCCTGCCCAGGGGCAGTCCAGCGCCGAAATGCAAGGCAATTCTCCTCTGAACAAGAGTACCATCAGTAACACCATACACGTGTTTCAGCCTTGTTGGGCATCATCAGTGAGGTAAAACTGGTGCCTCTCTAAGAACAGTGAGCAAGGGGTCCACGTCTGGATCGCCCTGTTAACTTAGGGTGAAACCCAAGGTTAATTCATGCAAAACAAAGGGGGGTATGGGAATCTCTCTACCAGCACGAACACAGCCCAATGGGCCTCATTACGACCCAGGCGGTAAGTTACCGCCTGGGTCGTACCTTTACCACCATGGCGTAAACTACATTTACGCCATGGTGGTTGGCGGACTTACCGCCCCATTCCGAGGTTGGCGGGGCGGTAAGTCCCCAATCCCCATTTACCCTTACCCATTCCCATTTTTGCCCCATAGGGCATAATGGGAGTGGGGAAGGCGTTAATTACGCCACCGTAAATTACAGTGGCGTAATTAACATCAAGGTCCCTTAGCGCCATGGATTTTAACACCTGCTAAAAGCAGGTGTTAAAACCTCCATGGCACTAAGGGACCTCGGAATCAGGCGGTAAGGGTCGGCGCTGTTTACGCCGCCGTAAACCCCTTACCGCTTGAGTCGTAATGAGGCCCAATGACCTGCTCTTGGGTGAATAACACCTGGGAGAGACTCTACCAAGTCTTCAGCTCACTTTCCCTTTCACAGAGAAGAAATTTCCCCGCATATCAGCCTGTGTCCTGCCCAGGGGCAGTCCAGCGCCAAAATGCTAGGCAATTCTCCTCTGAACAAGAGTACCATCAGTAACCCCATACACGTGTTTCAGCCTTGTTGGGCATCATCAGTGAGGTAAAACTGGTGCCTCTCTAAGACCAGTGAGCAAGGGGTCCATCTCTGGATTGCCCTGTTAACTTAGGGTGAAACCCAAAGTTAATTCATGCAAAACAAAGGGGGGTTTGGGAATCTCTCTACCAGCAAAAACACAGCCCAATGACCTGCTCTTGGGTGAATAACCCCTGGGAGAGACTCTACCAAGTCTTTAGATCACTTTCCCTTTCACAGAGCAGAAATTTCACCGCACAACAGCCTTTGTCCTGCACAGGGGCAGTCCAGTACGGAAATACTAGGCAATTCTCCTCTGAACAAGAGTAACATCAGAAACCCCATACACGTGTTTCAGCCTTGTTGGGCATCATCAGTGAGGTGAAACTGGTGCCTCTCTAAGAACAGTGATCAAGGGGTCCACGTCTGGATCGCCCAGTTAACTTAAGGTGAAACCCAAAGTTTATTTATGCAAAACAAAGGGGGGTCTGGGAATCTCTCTACCAGCACCAACACAGCCCAATGACCTGTTCTTGGGTGAATAACCCCTGGCAGAGACTCTACCAAGTTTATAGCTCACTGTCCCTTTCACAGAGAAGAGATTTCCCCACATATCAGCCTCTGTCCTGCCCAGGGGCAGTCCAGCGCTGAAATGCTAGGCAATTTTCCTCTGAACAAGAGCACCATCAGTAACCCCATACACGTGTTTCAGCCTTGTTGGGCATCATCAGTGAGGTGAAACTGGTGCCTCTCTAAGAACAGTGAGCAAGGGGTCCACGTCTGGATCACCCTGTTAACTTAGGGTGAAACCCAAAGTTAATTTATGCAAAACAAAGGGGGGGTCTGGGAATCTCTCTACCAGCACAAAAACAGCCCAATGACCTGTTCTTGGGTGAATAACCCCTGGGAGAGACTCTACCAAGTCTTTAGCTCACTGTCCCTTTCACAGAGAAGAAATTTCCCCGCATATCAGCCTTTGTCCTGCCCAGGGGCAGTCCAGCGCCGAAATGCTAGGCAATTCTCCTCTGAACAAGAGTACCATCAGTAACACCATACACGTGTTTCAGCCTTGCTGGGCATCATCAGTGAGGTAAAACTGGTGCCTCTCTAAGAACAGTGAGCAAGGGGTCCACGTCTGGATCGCCCTGTTAACTTAGGGTGAAACCCAAAGTTAATTTATGCAAAACAAAGGGGGGTCTTGGAATCTCTCTACCAGCAGGAACACAGCCCATTGACCTGTTCTTGGGTGAATAACCCCTGGAAGAGACTCTACCAAGTCTTTAGCTCACTGTCCCTTTCACAGAGAAGAAATTTCCCGCATATCAGCCTTTGTCCTGCCCAGGGGCAGTCCAGTGCCGAAATGCTAGGCAATTCTCCTCTGAACAAGAGTACCATCCGTAACACCATACACGTGTTTCAGCCTTGTTGGGCATCATCAGTGAGGTAAAACTGGTGCCTCTCTAAGAACAGTGAGCAAGGGGTCCACGTCTGGATCGCCCTGTTAACTTAGGGTGAAACCCAAAGTTAATTTATGCAAAACAAAGGGGGGTCTGGGAATCTCTCTACCAGCACAAACCAGCCCAATGACCTGTTCTTGGGTGAATAACCCCTGGGAGAGACTCTACCAAGGGCTTCATTACGAGTTGCCCGGTAAAAACGGGTTCATTACCGGCATGCCGGAATGAGCGGGTCCCTGCTCGTATGAACCCACTATTAGCGGGTGATTACGAGTGCGCGAGCACGCACGTCCCCCCATGCCGGTAGTGGCAATACCGCCATGCCACTAAAGGGCCTCCAACTCCCCTATACCGGCATCGCGGGACCCGCCCATAGCGGTACCGCCTCATACCAACCCCTAAATAACGGCATGGTAATACCGGCATGGTAATACCGTGTTCACAAAAAAACTGACCCGGAAATTACGTCATCGCACAGGAACGGGAAATGGGCTGGCGGCCATCTTTAATAACACAATCCATTGCCATCCTCCATAACCACCAGCCGATACTCGGAGAGCACAGTGGAAATCCATAGAGGATGACAAAGGCTACCGGGAAGACCACCCCCCGGCTGCGTAAACAGCATTACTCAGACGCAGAGCTCAGCATATTAGTTGACACTCTAGCTGCACATGCAGAGACAATACAATCCCACGACAAGAAGTGAGAGGTGCAGCAACAAAAGTGGCAAATCTGGCAGGAGGTAGCCCTCAAGGTATCAGCCGTATGTCCCACCCCGCGCAGTGTGAGGGACTGCAGGAAGCGGTGGGATGACCACCGGTTGAGGGTACGCAATATCATGGCCACCAATCGGAGGGAGGCCATGCCACAGGTGGGGATGCCCACCCCCTGCCTAATTGATGCCCTGGGAGGAGACGGCCAGCAGATTCATCATTCCTGAGTCCATCGAGGGATTATGCGAGATGGAGACGGGTGCGGCATCAACCGCGGAAGGAGGTGAGTGACCCTGCAGATCCCTGTAGGGGAGACCATGAAGTAGCACAAGTGAAGTGGTAGAGAGTCTAGGCAAGGCAATGCATGTCCCAACACCCACATGACCATACCCAAATACAGATGGCGGGCCAAACACTGCCACACTGAAATGAATGCTGAGTGCCCATCCCTTAACCAACACACAGCCGACACACCTGGAGCTTGCCCATGTGATACTTCACACAAACCCAACATCAATGGCATGCCACCTGCCATGCAGTGAATGCTTACATGCCTCCTCTGAATACCCTGCGTGACACACCTGTAAGACATGAAAGCATGATCAAATGAATAATGAACAGTACCGCCACTGCCATGTCACACCATCACTGATGCCCTGCATCTCTTCTACCCCCCCAGGCACTGATTAGGAAGAAGCAACCCAGGAGACAACTGCAAGGACATCCACCTTACACTGTAAGAAGAGGGCAACCACTACCACCACCTCCGCTGGAGACAAGCAGGCCACACCCACACCTCTCCAAGGGGAGTCCCTGGAAGCACCTGCCTCCACTGGGGAAGAACTCGATGCCAGTGTGGAGTCTGAGGGAGACACTGAGGTGACATGCCCGGCCACCCCGCGCCCCATGCCCACCCCCTCGCCCCAACACCTGCAGTCACCCACCTGCAGTGAAGTTGATCCCTGCCTCCGTGACTGTGACCTACCCACCTCTGAGGAGTCCAGTCCCGAAAATGTCATCCACGTGACTGCACAACCCACCACTCCAGCCACCTCCAGAACCCTGGAGACACAATTGTCGATGGTGGAGGCCCAACAGGAGGCCATGCTAGACCTACTCCGCCAGTACATAGAAGACAGGGAGGAAACCAGGCGGGGTATTGCCCCAGCAATTGCAGGGACCACAGCGGCCATCGAAGCAAACACAGCCGCTCTCAATGCATCAGCTCGGCTAATGAGGGACTTCCTGGAGGCGGTGACACAGGTGCTGACCTCAATGCTGCTTCATATGCAGCGGCCACGGCTTGTAGGAGGTGTGGAACCTGCCAGCGAATCACCTACTACCTCTACACCAGCTTCATCTGTCCCCACCAGTCCAGTGCGCCACACACGTAGGAGTGCAAGGCACACTGAAATGCCTCCTCTGGACAGGAAGAAGTCCCATTGCCTTGCCTAGACTCTCTACCACTTGACTTGTGCTACTTCATGGTCTCCCCTACAGGGATCTGCAGGGTCACTCACCTCCTTCCGCGGTTGATGCCCCACCCGTCTCCATCTCGCATAATCCCTCGATGGACTCAGGTCCGATGGATCTGCTGGCCGTCTCCTCCCAGGGCATCAATTTGGCAGGGGGGTGGGCATCCCCGCATGTGGCCATATCCTCCCTCCGATTGGTGGCCATGATATTGCGTACCCTCAACCGGAGGTTATCCCACCGCTTCCTGCATTCCCTCACACTGCGCGGGGTGGGACCTACGGCTGATACCTTGCGAGCTACCTCCTGCCAGATTTGCCACTTTTGTTGCTGCACCTCCCGCTTCTTGTCGTGGGATTGTATTGTCTCTGCATGTGCAGCTAGAGTGTCCACTAATGTGGTGAGCTCTGAGTCTGAGTAACGCTGTTTACGCAGCCGGGGGGTGGTGTTCCTGGTAGCCTTTGGCATCCTCCATGGATTTCCACTGTGCTCTCCGAGTATCGGCTGGTGGTTCTGGAGGATGGCAATGGATTGTGTTTTTAAAGATGGCCGCCAGCCCATTTCCCGTTCCTGCGCGATGATGTAATTTCCGGGTCAGTTTTTTGGCGAACACGGTATTACCATGCCGGTATTTAGGGGTTGGTATGAGGCGGTACCGCTATGGGCGTGTCCCGCGATGCCGGTATAGGGGAGTTGGAGGCCCTTTAGCGGCATGGCGGTATTGCCACTACCGGCATAGGGGGACGCGCGTGCTCGCGCACTCGTAATCACCCGCTATTAGCGGGTTCATACGAGCATGGACCCGCTCATTCCGGCATGCCTTTAATGAACACGGTTTTACCGGGCAACTCGTAATGAGGCCCTTGGTTGAGACTCTCCCAGGGGCCATCCACCTAAGAACAAGTCAATGGGCTGTGTTTGTGCTGGTAGAGAGTTTTCCAGACCCCCCTCTGTTTTGCATACCAAGTAACTTTGGGTCTCACCCTAAGTTTCCAGGGGAATCCAGACGTGGACCCCTTGCTCACTGTTCTTAGAGGGGCACAGCTTCACCTCACTGATGATGCCCGACAAGTTTGAAACACATGTATGGGGTTGCTGTGGTACTCTTGTTCAGAGGAGAATTGCCTAGCATTTCGGTGCGGGACTGCCCAAGGGCAGGAGAAAGACTGATATATGGGGACATTTCTTCTCTGTGAAAAGAACAGTGAGCTAAAAACTTGGTTGAGACTCTCCCGGGGGCCATTCACCCAAGAACAAGTCAATGGGCTGTGTTTGTGCTGTTAGAGAGTTTCCCAGACCCCCCTCTGTTTCACATTTTTAATAGTTCTCATGTGTTGCAACACCCTCAGTTTCAATTTACCAATGGTACTACCTACGTACCGTTTATCACATGGACAGGTGAGTACATAAACCATGTGTGTGGTATTACATGTGATCCTGGATGTTATTTTGATATCTGATGCTAAAATGGGATGTGCCATAGTGCTGCAAAATTCAATACCTTACTATGTTGGATAGTAAAATGATGAATCCTTTCATTTCAGAATTTTGTGCACTGTGACACACAGGTTCTAGGTTAAAAGTTTGAAAACAAAAGGCTCGAATGCCTTTTTTTCGACAGTAAAATGACCGAAAAAAGGGTTGATTATTTTTTTTTTATGGGGGGTTCCCCCACCAACCCCCCGTTTTATTTTTATAGTTTTTTTTTATATGTGCTAAACTAAAAAAATATAAATAAACAAATAAATAAAACATGTTATCCTTTTTTTCGGTCATTTTACTTTCGATCAAAAGGTCATTCGACCCTTTGCATTCAAACATTTGACCAGACACCTGACACATATACTAAGTACCTAACAATGCCTTCCTTACTGCATAGTTGTAGTAGTACACATACAATATAAAAAGACCACAATGCATAGAAATATGAGCATATACAATGAAAGTAAAATAAGCAAAAAAACAGCAGCATTACCAGAAAGTGTTCATAACCTGCCTACTTAAGTTCATGCACAGACATGATTGCTGTATCTCAAAGCTGCTTATTCCTTGTTGTATAATGTGAGTGAATTCTAAGGAAAGTAGTGTAAGTACATAAAAGAAGAGTAAGCTATAGAAACATAGTACCTTTTGCATTTTTACTTCGTGACTTTTACTGAAAAAAACACCTGGCCTAGATATGTTAGTGGACAAAAAAGCGGAGGTAATAAGACATGTAATGTTATCAGTGATGTCATGAATGGTTGTTCACCATAACTGGCCAATTTCTATGGTTTTTCGGTTTTACTTAACGTCCCTTTAACAACGTTTTTTCACTGAATGTCATAGGTTTTTAGTAGCGCAACTTAACCATAACCTCCCTTTAACAAAGTTTTTTTGACTGAATTTATATATATATATTTAAGCAATATGCCCCGAGCGGCAAGGGCATTACTGACTCAGGTAATGCCCGGGGGCCCATAGTTATAGGCCCGAGCGAAGCAAGGGCGGTAACGAAGGCCCGGGGCATTACCAGAGTTGGCAATACCCCCGCCATGAGGGCATATAGCTATTAGTACCCTGGCCCGCAAAGACTGCGTGACCGGGGCACTAAAAGCTTTTGTTTGTCCTGAAACGCTGCGGAAAAAGACAACAATGAAAATTGCCGCCGGGAAAGGGAAAACAGAGTCCGTTTTCCCTTTCCATGGCGGCCATCAGAAGCAGATGCGCTGGAAACAGAAGCGTTTCGAGCGCGTCCGCTCCCAAAAAAAAGTGCGGTAGGGAGGGGAAAGGGAGAAAAAAAAAATACCTGGGTCCCCGGCGGGGGACAATGGAAGCTTCCAGCCGTGTGGAGGCTCGGAGCCAGGATGGCCCTGCTCTGAGTCTCCACACGGCAGGATGCTGCCATTGCCCCCACCGGGGACCATGGGATAGAAGGTAAGAGGGGTGGGGAGGGCAGGGAGGAGGGAGGAAAGGGGAGGAGAGGGGAGGGGTGTGAGGGGAGGGAAAAAGAAAGCCTTACCCCAGTGCCCGGCAGGGATGGCCCTGCTTCGAGCATCCTCATTGGCTGAGGGGCTGCCATGTCCCCCACCAGGGACAAAGGCCGTAGAATACCGACTGAGGGATTCCTGTCCTGGTAATGACTCGGCGAGGGCCAATCTGAATGGCTCTTTCATTCTGATTGCGCCCTCGCTGGGTACTAATTTATAGTACAATTTATTCTGCTGTAATGTCTTTAAATTCAGTGTGTGGTTCCCAATTTGTACATACAATAATGAGTACAACAAACAATAGTATAGTATGCACAGATTCATTTCCTCTGTCATGTCATCTGTTAAATTGGAATAAAAAGTCATAATTAATGTAGAAAAGCCCTAACTGAAAGCAATATAAATCCACTTGCATGTCTAAAAGTAAATCTTCAATTTCTAAGCTTCATTACATTTCTATAGATGTAATTATGTAGCATTAATACTTTTTTTAGAATGTCCATGCTTAGAATTCTTATAATAAATCACAAAGTATAACTGCATGTACTTTTTTAACATGTGTTTTTTGGACATTTTTCATTTAGAAAACTATGTCTCCTGAAAAAAACAGTACTTGCAAGCCCATCACAAAATCATTGCAACTGGGTTCCTCTAGATTTTTTACTAGCTCTGCAATATTCCAGGAGGCCTTCCTGCATGGGTTACTAGTGTAATGATTATTGCTTCCTTGGGAAAGCCAATCAACACTCTAAAACCCATTTTCTCCAGTTGGATCATCCCTACTCCCTGGCCTGGAGGCTGGACATGGATGCATAGATGTAATCACAGCAGACAATCCTAACCCACTCCTAGAATCCTGTCCCTGTTCAAATATTCACTTGTATTCTTCCTGCATAGTAGCATAAGCTCTAAGAGTAATTCTGATTCATACTCGAGGGTATGTCTGAAAGTCGATAGCCAGAAGCCCATCTACCTAATCTCTTCACTGTAAGAAGATCTGAATGCAATCAAACAGATGATTTGTAATCCTCACACGTGAGCATTTAACAATGTCATCCCTAATAATAGAGACACACCACTTAACTGATCTGATCCAGTGGGTGCACTTGTTTATAAACAATTCCTGATCTTCAAAAGCCACTCAGGTAAGTCTAGGGACATTAAACACTGTCACAAATGGGGCACTGTTTGTTCCAGAGCTAACCCTTGGGGCAATCAGTTTAGCACCATTATTGGCACCATTACTGGCTGCCTAATCCTAGTAAACTCAGGGAATTCTTAGCCTCAAAACTGCCAAGACTATATACAATAGGTTCCATTCTGGCCGGTAGATACTGTGGGCCTCATTACGAGTTTCGAGGCAGCCATGGAGCTATTAGCTCCATGGCTGCCTCCAAACCGGGCTCCTTTTCCGGGTTCCTGCAATGGGGACTTACCGGGTCATTCCGACATAGGAGGACCTGGTAAGTCCTCCTTGCAGGAACCATTCCCCATTCCCATTTGAGCCCCCACAGGGCTCAATGGGAATGGGGATGGAGGTAACAACGGGCACATTATAAGTGTTCTGTTATTACCTCCTTCTTTGCCTCGCGGGACCCGGAAAGCACACCTGGTTTTACCAGGCGTCCGATCCGGGTCCCGCGATGGGAACCCTGTAATCAGCCCTGACCTTCATTCCGTGAGCGCAAGCCTCGTAATGAGGCCCTGTGTGTTATCTATCTGATTATTGATGACCTTACCCCTAAGACCTACCAATGAGCAAGAATTACAGGAGTCTGACTGCCTAACTTGGTTCTTTTCGGTAGAATTCACTTGCGGCCTACTCTTCACACAATTCCCTCTCCCATCCCAATGCCAAGCATTCCCAGTCCCCACACTAATGCTGGAAGCAAAGGGAACAGTTTGCCTCTGTTGTTCCGCACTAACCACTGATGATAACATTTGAGTGACCGAGTCCAATATTTTCACGGAAGAAGTGATGTTTTTTTCTTTTTAATTTTTTTACCAAAAACATTATCAATGTTATGGTGTAAGGGGATATTAATAAACATTGGAGGAAGGAGGAGGTGGTGCAGTGGTCTCCCCCACAATAACAACAAACACATTTGGTCACTCTTTCGAAACCTGGATTCGGTCAAATCACCTACATCCAACCACTGATGCTGCAAACCTTTCTTTTAACTCTTTGTCTTCACTGTTAAGTTCTTGGAGAATGCCACTAAGCTCAATCATTTTCAGGGCTTTGATTTCAATCAATAGCTTATGCAAAATATTTTCAAGCTGTCTAGGGGAAGGGCTTGATATTGGTCTCTAGGACGTCTGCACCCTTATCAGCCATACATCGGGCTCTCCATTAACTTCTCGGCTTACAGGTTTGACCTAGTGATCTACGTGCCTGCTTCCTTTTGTTTGGACTGACACCATTTTTTGCTCTTAGACTTTATACTAACCGTCATTGGGGAATCACTTAGAGGCCAAAACCAGTTGTATAGGGAGATAGAAGGGTACACAAAAACCACCCAATACTCTTGGGACTTCACCATTCCCATCTCTCCCACCACCACAGTACTCGGGTTATCGTCTCCCTCCTCACCCTCCTTACCCTCCTCTACATTGCTCAAATTTTAAATAACTGCCAGAAGCAGGGGATCCATGAGGTCAATAAGGTCAACATCCCCCTGTAGGTCATGAAGTACCACTGTATCGGGTGCAATGTTGTGAACCTCCTCAGGCCCATTCATAGGGAGCACATACTTTTCCCTCCCACTTACCGCTTCCTCTATTCCACCTGATATGCCTGGAGCAGATCCTTTTGTGGCTTACAGGTTTAGTGCACATTAGTGGTGGTGGGTTGGTTGTCAGACTTATCAGAAATGCCCCTGATGGGCTCTATAGCTTGATCACTTAATTGCACAGATCAAATGGGCACCTTTGCCAGACAAACCCTTACTTCCCACTAGACCCTTTGAAACCTCTGAGTAGTCGATGTTGTACAGTAGCCCTTTGATCTCATGAATCAATACATTGACCTCATTGATGGGTTGAAACATTGTGTACAGTTTCTGTCTATGTTTAAGAGAAATAGAGGTAATTGCCTTCGTTTCTGACATATTGAATCAACTCTGGGGAATTCCCAGTGGACATTACTTTTCAAGCAAGTCTACACTGGAGCTGTACTATTCCCATTGGAACAGACATTAGATCAGACCGGCCAGGAACATATAAACACCCTCACACACCAATAATGGCATGGATGTGGATCATTCCAAAAAACAATAATTACACTTGTTGACCTTCCACTCTAATGCCAGTTGACAGGGCCCCAATCCCAAAATAATTTTAGAAGGCTCCATGATCATGCACTTCAGCACCAGCTCCTTTTGAGTATGCAAGTCCTTACTGGCAGGGGCATTAGTTTAGCTGACATCTGGGTGAACAAGGAGGAGGTAGTGCTGCAGTGGCTAAGCCTGTGACCCTCCCACCACCAACTTGCCAGCACATGATCCCCCCTCCCACCACCAACTCCCCAGCCCACTATCCCCCCTCCCCATCCCACAACCAACTCCCCACCAGACTATCCCCACTCCCAACTTCCCAGCATGGTCACTAATGGTGGCCGATGTCCCAGTGTCATTCACTGTCAGGGCCTTGCCTCCCCTCCCTCTGCCGGCACCAGGTGATCTCAGGTGCAGTAGTCACTGCGACTGTCGTTGTGGCATGCCCTGCAGTGAACCCTGCATGGGCATGGATGAGGTGGATGGGACTGACTCCGCTACAAGGTACCCTTGCCACTGCAGTTCATTGCCCTGCTGTATGGCTTCTGCTACATTAAGACTCCCTCTGTCATTTCATGGACATGTTGCACATAGACTATCAGGGCAGACATGACATGTTTGCACTGATCTCGGCCCTGTTCTGCACCATCTGATGCACTACCCTGTGGGTGGCCCCCTGAATACAGTCCCTGATGTCCTGCAGGTGTGCAGAGTGAGCGTGCCCGATCACTTCCATCTCGCACTGCCTGCGCTCCATCACATTCAGCCTTTGTAGAAGCATGCTGCGATATGGATACAGTGTCTGGGAGGGGTGCTCTGCACTGCCCCAGGGCTGCGGGCAAGTGAGCCATATCTTGGGGTGTCCACGTCCGGTTTGAGTATCATCACACTCTGGCGGCGAGAAGTACTCCCTGGTGATGGATGGCCTTAAGCAAGTGGTGACTCTGGGCTGCTGTCCCCCTGCGGCTCCTCAGTGTCTGTGGCAGCAGGTGTTGCCTCTGTCTCTGTGGCTTTGGTTGCTGGTGTTGGGGCAGGGCTTGCAGGCCACCTGCAGGCCTGGCCTTGCTGGGTGCAGACGTTGCACAGTGGTCTGTGCGTCTAGGGGCAAATCATGTGCACCTATGTGGGGTGGTGGTGGCAGACCATGAGGGTCTTGAAGCACCACTGCGTGATGAGCCGGCAGCCTCCTCCTCCTCCGAAGCTTCTGCCGATGCCTTAGTACCTCTAGGGGACATAGGGAATGTTGTCAGGTTTGGTTCCCCCACATGTTTTGGCATGCAAGACAAAATTCCTATGGTACGTAGTGTGAGCCCACACATATGCACACATGGGCATGGATGGTGATGGGAGGATGCATGTGGGACCACCATCCTTGTGTTTCATGAGGCAATGGGTCACCATGGCTGTTCTGAATTGTGAAACAATCAAAACAGTCCTTTGAGTAACTGCTTTATGAGACGGTGGTACCAAACAGAAGACTGTTCTGGAGACCTGGTGTAGCGGGCGATAGCCGCCAGATGCACCTTGATAGAGGCATGTGCCAGCCCCACCTTGGCCAAGCACAGCAAGTACAGAAAAATCTGCAGGGCCGTGACCCTCAGAGAATTGATATTCTGCGCACAGCACCACATAGCGAAACGCTTCCCTTTGTGCCCGTAGTACTTTAGAGTTGAC